>NC_136272.1:47097418-47402418 GCF_964187855.1 Myxine glutinosa | reverse complement strand
CATAACATCTCAACCCACCTCCTCCCCCCCACCGCAACTCCTCAACCCTCCCCCCCTTCCACCAAAAAACTCTCAACCTCCCCCTCCCAACTCTGTTCTATCTTTGCTCTCCACCACCTCACCCTCCAAATCCCAACTCTCTGTCCCTCATCCTGCTTATCAAAGCAAAAGGACATTCTTACATGGATTATTACAGATTTAATATCATGTCACCACAATCACCGACTGAGTTTGACGTTGGCTTCCTTGGGACTTCCTGATCATTACTCGTCAATAAAGACTACAGCACCATATTCTGGTGTATTTCGTGTCACTGACAAAATCTCAAAAAGTGTTTTTTACCAAGTTTGGTAAAAAAAATTAATAAATTAAAACCCACTTTCAATTCCTACTAACCCGCTTTTCATCACCTCTAACTTGACACTTGTGTTTATTACTTCACATAATATGTGAATTCGATGTCCATGCACATGTGAAACAATTTGTTTAAAATCCTGTATTTGCACACTATTCGGCCTTGAAAACGCGAGCAAAAAAACAAAAGTTATTTTATTAAAGGCTTTGAGTATTAATCACGACTATTTTCTTTCCTCTGCATTATGAAAACATATCTTTGCTTCATGATAGATAACTGTTCAGTTTTTACATATACATAAACTTAGCAGTCCTGTCGATTGTACGAAAGTTTTATTTGGACAGTGTATGGTAGACCGCTGCCTCGAATGCTCACGAAAAAAAAACATGCATTACCTCATTTCCTCGGCATGGGTTGTCAAAACCCAAAAATCAAAATGTACCTTTATTTAATGATAGAAAACACGTTGTGCATTCCTCAAACGTACCCTCAAAGGCCTGAGGCCTAAAAGTAGCGACAAAAATGGTGGTGATTTTATTTATTTTGAGATCACAATTGTGGGTGGAGTCAGGTCAGCGAAGCTCCGCCCTGGACGGACAGAAGGACAAAGTTTCAGAGCGACAGACTGTCAGAGAATACATGGTATGTGTTTATCCTTTGTCTACCAATTCCCTTAATTGTAATTCACATAAATGTCCACTGATGTTTGTCGATGTCTGTTTTCTGCATGCGATCTGTGCACAAGCTCCTCCATGACTCCTCCACGTGTTTGGCTCCCACGATCTCACAAAACACTCGTCGGAAGCATTTATGTTCATTGTTTTTTTTGGGGTTTTGTTTTTTGTATACAAGATCGAGGCTCGTGTAAGAGCTAACATTGATCACAAAAAGACAAACTGACATAAAACATGAGATAAAGGGAGTGGGAGACAAGATGGGGAGAGAGAGGGAAGCACACAAGTACAACATTTGAGAGCAGGGACATCGGGAGATCTGTGGGAGGAACAGGGCTTGGGGGGAGGATGCACGGGAAGGGGAGGGGCGGGTGGAAGAGGTATAAAACACAAGGACACTGCTAGGACTTCCAGGAAAGAAATCGGCATTTTAAAAAGTGGATCTGAGGTGAATTACCGGGGGTAGAAAATATCAAGGTTTTGGATGGGGGAGGATAAGAGATGGTGGTGAACAGCTGTTTTAAAGACCTGGAGGGAGGAGTGGGATTGAAGAGAGTGAGGGAGTTTGTTCCAGAGGCCGGAGAAAAGGGGAATGAAAGAGTGAAGGTGAGCAGAGAGTCTTGATTTTGGCAGTTTAACCATAAGAGGGTTGCAGGCAGATATTTGTATATTGCACAATATTCAACATTGGATATTGGAAAAAGGGAATATTGCACACCTGTAACAATCCAAAGTGAGATGCACCTAACACGATGTCTTTAACCCACGTGACCATCGTTTCATCGTGACGTTTGGTGGCTTTGCTCATAAAAATAAAAAAATATAAAATTCCATGAAAACACACTGGTCAGTGTTGGACTAAGCGTAAACAGAGCCTTCTCGACTTGCACGCCACGCGACGGTTTTTCAGGAATTTCCCCCAAACTCCAGGAAAATGACGAGAAGCTCCGCCACGTGCGCACGTTGTCATGGGAAACGTCGTCGTTTTGAAGCCGCTGCGCAGAATCGTCACAATGGCGGGAGGAGGGCAGACAAGTCGAAGACGCCACACAATTGGGATGAACAGAAATACAAACAATGTTTAATGTAACAAAACCTGTAGTTGTTTTTATTCCACCAGATAGGCATAAGCATGGGGGACAAACATCGGCGACCATTTTGTTTAAAGGCGGAGGGTGGTCTCTTGTAGCCCCGCCCGTCCCCAACGGCTCTCCTCCTTCCCGGTTACGTCCTTTGCCATCGAGGCGCTGCTGGAATGTTCCAGCATGCAGCTTCAGTAAAATGCATGCAGATAAAAAAAAAATGATTCAGCGAGTACAGTGTGACGTCATACGACAAGCGTCAGGCCGTGCACTCCCTGCATGTTTTCCACCAAAGTTGTCGTTGAACCAAGCCGGCTCCAGGGTTTAGTAACGCTCGGTAGTTAAACAGCACTAACCGACTACGATCGTTTAGTACCTGCAGCAACGGTAACTCGAGCTCGCCTCAGTACACAATGGACACAGAGCAAACAGCTGTGCCAGAGTGAATGATCCGGCATTTCCAGGCGGTCGCACCACCATGCCGATGACGTCATGGAGATTCTGCATACGCCGCGATATGAAAGAGCGCTTTGTTTACATGGTCGTGACTCACTGCCATGGGCCACGTGCTTTGGACCTTCGTTCATCGGGCCCGTCTCTCTCGGCCTTGGTCGCAAATTTACGTGTTCCGAGGGATAATTGATATCGGTCAGTGTTCCACCTGGAATTGACACGATCGTTGTGACGTGCGTTGCAGGTGCGTTTCCACCGCATGGATCCGAGCTCACTCAGCCCATGTATCGAAAGATCCCACGTGACCTTTACGAACGCCTCAAGTCATGTTCCCCCGATTCGAATTCCGAGCCGATTATGACATCCCGTCGTGCCGATGTGGAATCTTCCTCTTCTCTAACATAACACCGTGACGTCAGGTGCTTCGATCTCAGACGATTGCGCGTGCTATACCTGTAAGTCATTGGCGTGCATAACATTCTTAACAATGCACAGTAATTCCATTATCGAGCCGTCATTACACAAGCATGGAAGCTGCATGGTCCATGATGTCATTTTAAAAAACAATCGAACGTGACGTCACGATCGCCCCAATTGATACTATATTGGGCAAAATTTAAGGTTTGAAACTCAGGTTCGCAAAAGTTTAAACGTTAAAATACTTTAATTTATTTGTTTATTTAAAATAATCATTCAAAAAAAAAAATTCCATGGTGCAGTGAGATCGTTTTTTGAACTCGATCTTCTGTTTTGCGCGCTGCTGACGTCATCGCACACCCTCGCAATCCTTCGAGGGGCGTTTCTCGTTGTAGTCAGGTTCACTATGTTTTTTCGTTCAAAATTTTGGTAGATTAGCAAAACTATACATTTTTGGAATATTCAGAGCATGAGGAATCCAAAAATTAATGTTTACATTTGCGTAGACACCTTTGCGAAAATGACACTCAGGACAGTGATGAAGATCTGTAAAAGCATATTCCTGAACGGTATAGACCTCGTAGATCCTGTGTATAGGACTTATAGTTCAATCTGATACTACCTATAACTTCCTATAACAACCTATAACTTCAAAGGACTTGCAATATCATGTATTATGTAATACAGTTATATCACAAATATAAAGACAATGGTTTTCAATTACCTTTGTTTGTTGCTTTTCTATAATCCTGAGCACTATTTTGAGGCCTTTATTGGATTCCTTGACCCAGAAAACATAGGATTAGCATATTTAATTAAGTCTCTAGGTTGACTAGAAGCCGAGATCGCGCAAAATATGTATTTTATGGCGGCCATTTTCAAAATCCAAAATGGCGGCCATGCAGGTGTCTGTGCAAATGCCAACATTGATTTTCAGATTCTCCATGCTCTGAAGATTCCAAAAATGTACAGGTTTGCTAATCCCAAAATTTTGAAAGAAATTATATTTGTTAACATAGTGAACCTGACTATCTTCATCACTGTCCTGAGTGTCATTTTCGCAAAGGTGTCTACGCAAATGACAGGTGTCTACGGTGTCTACGTAAACAAAGCAAAGGTGTCTACGTAAACAGCAAAGGTGTCTACGTAAACATTAATTTTTGGATTCCTCATGCTCTGAATATTCCAAAAATGTATAGTTTTGCTAATCTACCAAATTTTTGAACGAAATTATATTTGTTAACATAGTGAACCTGACTATTGGCGCGGAGTCTGGTTTCGTTTTAAATAAGTTTGGTCATTCGGCAGAGGACGAAACGTGTGCGATGTGGGCCACGGAGTGTGTTTAGAGCGGTCGCCATTTATGGGGAGGTGGCCGATCAAGAGCCTTTGGCACAGGGTGGAGGTTTTTTCGTCGACGGTGAAGACACATGTCAGGCACGACAGAAATTCCATCTTGCACACTTGCCCGACCGCAGAGGAAGCAGAGAAGCAATGAATTATAGTATCGGTCGTGGGAACTTAAAATCCGAGACGGTTCGCTTCCTATCTCATTCATGGAACCTTCTCACCACCGCATGCGGAATGCGTTATCTCAAACTGAGTGATCAGCAAAAATGTCCGAGATGAAACGGTCGATTCGTCTAACCACGTGACGTTGATCACAATCCTCGCCTGCATCAGGAAAAAGCAAACGGTTAAGGTGGCTGCCTTGAGATCTTAGGGTCTTGAGTTTTGAATTAAATAACACCAGGTGGGTTGAGTCAAGCTATATAATCCTTTTGAGGTCCCCAAAATGAGTGCCGGCTTACTCGGAACAGGGGGACCTGCATCAATGCTCTCCCAGCAATGATGCAACCAGCAGCTACAGGCTGCATACGAAAAATAAATAAGTAAAAAGCACACACACCTTAAAGCTGCATACCTGTTCGCATAGAGAAGGTGTTTATATGAAAGCACAGTCTGCGATGTTAGATGTGACGTGGATGGAAAATTCCCAGCACAATGTGACCCTTTTAAATAACTATAAATAATATCCAGGCCCATATAAGCCTTCGGCAAAGAGGGAGAGACGTTGGCCCACACTTCAGTGCACTGCACGTGATCAACTGAAATGCAAATACATATATATATATAGTAATATAGTAATATATATATATATATATATATATATATATATATATATATATATATATATATATATACATAACACACACCGTATATAACACATACCGTATATAACACATACCATATATAACATACACATATAGGCCTATATAACATATATACACAACCGGTCAAAAGTTTTAGAACACCTCAATTTTTCCAGTTTTAATTGAAATTTACGCAGTTTAATGTCTCAATGAACTCGGAAATTAAGCAGAGAACAAATAAACAATTGGCGATAAAAAAAGAAATCATAGAATCATTTTGTTTAACAAAATTTAAATTTTTGACTCAGCAAAGTAGCTACCTTTTGCAGATATAACCGCCGAACACACTCGTGGCATTCTTTCTACAATGGAAATCAAATATTGTTCGGGAAGTTCTTCCCAACACTGTTGCAGAAGTTCCCACAAATGTGTTGCACTTGTCGGTTGCTTTGCTTTCACCCTTCTGTCCAGTCAATCCCAAACCAGCTCGATGGGGTGTAAGGCTGGAGACTGTGCTGGCCATTCCAGGAATTGAAGCCTACCGTCTTGTTCTTTTCCTCGAAGGTAGTATTGACATAGCCTGGAGGTGTGTTTAGGGTCATTATCTTGCTGTAGGATGAACCCCTGACCAACTCGGCGTATACCAGAGGGTATTGCATGGCGCTGCAAAATGCTGTGGTAGCCCTTTTGGTTCAGGGTGCCAGTCAATCTGTGCAAGTCGCCGACTCTGGATCCAGCAAAAGAGCCCCCAGACCATCACGCTTCCTCCTCCATGTTTGACAGTTGGTGTCACACACTGAGGAACCATCCTTTCGCCTACTCGACGTCGTACAAAAACACTGCGTGATGAACCAAAGATTAAAAATTTTGATTCATCGGTCCATAAGACCTTCTTCCAGTCTTCAGTAGTCCACTGGCGGTGCTTCATGGCCCAGGCAAGCCTCTTTTTCTTATTTTGCCATCTTAGCAATGGCTTTCTTACTGCCACTCGACCTGTCAAACCTGCAGCTCGAAGTCTTCTCTTCAAAGTTGGAACTGAGACTTGCTTACTTGGACCAGTGTTAAGCTGTGCTTGAAGCTGTTGTCCTGTGAGCCGCCTATCACGCAAGCTGTTGACTCTCAGAAACTTGTCTTCTGATTCTGTTGTGGCTTTGTGTCTGCCAGACCTCTTCCTGTCAGAGTTTCCTCCAGTTTCCAAGTGCCTTTTGATGGTGTAGGAAACTGTACTCACTGACAACTTGGCTTTCTTTGCAATTTCTCTGAAGGAAAGACCTACACTTTTAAGGGTTATAATGGTCTGTCTGTCTTCCTGCTTACCTTTTTTACCATTTCAGATTATTCACTGGACTTGAATTGCTTAAATTTCAATAAAAACTGGAAAAATTGAGGTGTTCTAAAACTTTTGACTGGTAGTATATATATATATATATATACTATATATATGGTAGTATAGTATATATATATATATATATATATATACTATACTACTGACTGGTAGTATAGTATATATATATATACTATATACTATATATATACGTTCATCCTATATATATACGGTATATATATAATTTTTAAAATATATATCTGAGTAATTGTGTGGTTTGCTGTGATTTGTGTTTTCTATGTATAAATAAGAATGAGTCGATTTGTGGTCGAGGTCATCGTATATGTAATACTAAAGAACCGTCACCTGCCATTACCATTCGGCGAAACGATATTGGCCTATTGATTTCCCCTCTCTGATTCGATTCGGTGATTCGTTACGTGACGGCGTCTTCTCGGCAGAGAAAATGAAAAAAACTCGCGATGTTAGAGCAAAATGGCGTCGTCCTCTAATAGAGCACCGGAACTTGCAGAATCACAGCAATGAAACGATTCAGGTTTTTTTTTCAAGGCAAAACAACGAGCTCTGTTTAGCGTTGCTCGGGTTGCGGACAGACGTGAGCGTTGCGCAAAAAAATGCGCCCGTCTCGCATCCCTTGCTTTCCCACCACCGCGGCCAAGCCACGAGCCGGTGCGCTGGCAACTACCCAAGGTGTCGTGCATACTCCATGTTCATCGTGCGTACGTAACGAGAGGGGTCGTCGATGCACGGAAGGTCGGAGGCATCGAACGTGTGCAAGACAGGCGCGTTTTGCGTGATTTGCGCGTTTCACGAAGCCGTCTGCTGCAGCTTGCAAACAACAGGTAATGCCCCTGCGAGAGACTCCCCGGTAATTGACAATCCCGGTGCAAAGCGGAGCTGCAAATTAAAATGGCAGAGCATTACTCTGGGCGCGTCAATCTCTCCCCCCCCTCCCCCTCCCCCCCCCCAAATTGCGATGGGAAAGCGCGGAGCACGCGCGGAGAGGGGCACTGGCACCGTCTCATTGGAGCGCAAGGACCTCTCACCCATCCCCGTCCCTTTCACATCCACCTCCCTCCAACCTCCTCTCCTACCCCCCCCCAAACCCCATTCAGCTCTGCTCCCCGAGCGGTATGTACGTGACCCATAAACATGCAGCTCGGCTACTGCGTTCCGACCGTGCATGCCAAACACGTGCTGAGCTCAGGAAAGGGCAAAGGATTCGTGAAAGCGCATAGGTGATTGGAGAAGAGGTTTGCCAAGCGGCATTGTGGAACGGTCTGGGGGGGGGGGGGAGTGGGGGGTGGCGGGAGGGCAGAGGGAGGGAGTGGGAGAGGATTGGCGGAGGAGGGGAGGGGGTTCTGAGGACGTGTATTCGAGGAGCCAGGAATGGCGTCATGTTGAGGCAGGAAAATAAAAATGAGGCAGTAAAGGTAACATTACATAGTAAAGGTAGAATTACATAGTAAAGGCAAAATTAGGTAGTAGAGTCAGAATTGGGCAGTGGGGCTGGCAGGATGCATGGTTGGAATCCCGACCCAACTATAAACTGTCATCCTGGTGTTGCACAGGTGTTGCATTTCAACCCTGATTACTAAAGTCGAGCATCAGGCCTGGCCAGTCGGTTCGTGAAAGACTTGAGCCAAAAACCTACGCTGGTTTACACCGCAAGAAGATGGGAATAATTGGGCCGTTAAAAGCGGAAGAAGAAAAAGTTAGAATTAGGCAGTAAACAGAATTGGGCAATAAAGGGCAACAATAGGTGGGTGAAGACAGAATTAAACAGTAAAGGTAGATTTCGGTATTACATCCCTCATCCATCAGACAGACAGGATGCAGCCTGTAACCATCTCTGTAACCATCTTGTCCACCCCATGCACCCATCCTCTGTCTCCATCTTATCCACCACATGCATCCATTCTCGGTCTCCATCTTGTCCACCCCATGCATCCATCTTATGTGGCCATCTTGTCCAGCCCATGCATCCATCCTCTGTCTCCATCTAGTCCACCCCATGCATCCATTTTGTCCATCCCCATGCATCCATCCTCTGTATTTATCTTGTCCACCTCATGCATCCATCCTCTGTGTCCATCTTGTCCACCCCATGCATCCATCCTCTGTGTCCATCTTGTCCACCCCATGCATCCATCCTCTGTATCCATCTTGTTCACCCCATGCATCCATCCTCTGTGTCCATCTTGTCCATCCTATGCATCCATCCTCTGTATCTATCTTGTTCACCCCATGCATCTATCCTATGTGTCCATCTTGTCCACCCCTTGCATCCATGATCCATCATCTGTGTCCATTTTGTCCACCCCATGCATCCATCCTCTGTGTCTATCTTGTCCAACCCCATGCATCCATCCTCTGTGTCCATCATGTCCACCCCATGCATCCATCCTCTGTATCTATCTTGTTCACCCCATGCATCCATCCTATGTGTCCATCTTGTCCACCCCTTGCATCCATGATCTATCATCTGTGACCACTTTGTCCACCCCATGCATCCATCCTCTGTGTCCATCTTGTCCACCCCATGCATCCATCCTCTGTGTCCATCTTGTCCACCCCATGCATCCATCCTCTATGTCCATCTTGTCCACCCCATGCATCCATCCTCTGTGTCCATCTTGTCCACCCCATGCATTCATCCTCTGCGTCCATCTTGTCCACCCCATGCATCCATCCTCTGTGTCCATCTTGTCCACCCCATCCATCCATCCTATGTGTCCATCTTGTCCACCCCATGCATCCATGATCTATCATCTGTGTCCATTTTGTCCACCCCATGCATCCATCCTCTGTGTCCATCTTGTCCACCACATGCATCCATCCTCTGTGTCCATCTTGTCCACCCCATGCATCCATCCTCTCTGTCCATCTTGTTCACCCCATGCATCCATCCTCTGTGTCCATCTTGTCAACCCCATGCATCCATCCTCTCTGTCCATCTTGTTCACCCCATGCATCCATCCTCTGTGTCCATCTTGTCCACCCCATCCATCCATCCTATGTGTCCATCTTGTCCACCCCTTGCATCCATGATCTATCATCTGTGTCCATTTTGTCCACCACATGAATCCATCCTTTGTGTCCATCTTGTCCACCCCATGCATCCATCCTCTGTGTCCATCTTGTCCACCCCATGCATCCATCCTCTGTGTCCATCTTGTCCACCCCATGCATCCATCCTCTGTGTCCATCTTGTCCACCCCATGCATCCATCCTCTGTGTCCATCTTGTCCACCCCATGCATCCATCCTCTGTGTCCATTTTGTCCACCCCAAGCCTGCGTGAAAACATAACCTCCATTCACCCTTGGTGGCTGAGGTAATTAGGTACGAAAGTTAGAATTAGGCACGACAAAAAAGGTATAGTAGTTGGCAGAAAATGGCGATTTGTCGTCCACCATTGCTTGATGTGGTACAAAATACCTGATGAAAGCAACAAGAACAAAACCGATTTGAGCTTCTTCTTCTTCGGCCACCCTCACCCATCCCTATTCCCCGTTGTGCTTTTTCCTCAGAGCATCCTCTCCACTAATTAGGGGTTCATCATCCACCTTTCCTCACCCACCTCCACCCCGAGTCCTGTTTTTCATTCTGCCCGTGTGCCCCGTGTTATCCACCTGGCATGTTTCCAGCGCCCGCATATATCCGTCCTCCCATAAACCCCCTCCTCAGTACCCTGACCGAGCGGCCGCCATTGCCCCTCCTGCTCGGGCGCCATTTTCGCTCGGCTCTGTGGCTGCTTCGATGAAACAAACGTCTGCCCCCTTGGAGCGATTGTTCTTCACGCGACCATCAAGATTCCGTAAACACACACACGTGGTGACGTGGTTACATTTCTTAGGGATGGATGATGATGTTACCTCAGATTGGCGACCATTTTTGTTGGCATACATCAGGTGGTTATTAGACTAGGCCCTAATGTGATGTCTGCCAATCAATTATGATATTGCCGTATCATTTTAAGTAACAGGATGGTGCAGAGGTAGCACACTTACCTTTTTGCTTGTCTAGAATGGGTTCGATTCCATACCTCAATAATTTCCGATGAGTATTTCACAGGTATGGCGGCGAAATCCCTCAGATGGATGTTAAGCAGGGTACGTACCCGTGTTACCGAGAGAGGACATTAAAGATCCCACGGTGTATTTCATGAAGAGTGGGCCAGTTATCGCCGGCACCCTGAACAAATGACAAATTCCCGCTCAAATCCGTTTCAGTCGAACGTTAGACCTGGTCAGCCGATTCGTGAAAGACTTGGAAGAAACTTTCACTGGGATCAGGTGGGGATAATTGGTGCCATGAAAGTAGTAGTCTAGTGGTAGTAGTAGTAGTAGTAGTAGTAGTAGTAGTAGTAGTAGTAGTAGTAGTAGTAGTAGTAGTAGTAGTAGTAGTAGTAGTAGTAATAGTAGTCATGATAGTAGTTGTATTCCTGACAAATCTCTCACTCTGTCTCTCTGAAAACACTGTCTGACGAACCCTCTCATCTATTTCCTTAAAATTCCTTTGGAAGCCATATTTCAAATTTGGTCTCTTTAAACCCACCTCTTTCCAAGCTTCCAGTTTTTCCTTCAACTTCTGTGATTGAGAGGTAGCAGTTGTATCCATTTTGTTCACCCACTGTGTCCTCATTCTTCATCATATTCCTTATTTCTCCCAATTCTCCCTCCAATTTGTCCCTCAACTCTGCTAATGTTGTGCCCACCTCTCTTTCTCGTGTTATTTTCATCCTGTTACATCCTAATCCACTTTGTGTTTTACCGCATCCATGAGCCTCGACACTATATATATACGCAACATAAAATAATTTCAAAACTGAACATATTCCCAAAATCATGTGACTTGAACACCTTGAGTATTTAAGTATGTCATGTACATGTGCATATGCATAAATTATCATGATTAAAAAACAGTTTATGTAGAAACCAAAAATTTAATAATTTAAACTACATTCCAAAAAAAGCCCGGTGCAGAAGAATTCCAGATAAAAATCCAAAAAAGTAAAAAAAACATTTCTGATGTACACTGTCTGTAAACTATATAAAAAATTATCTGATCTGGATCCGGAGTTGAATCTTCAGCAAAATTGAATTAATTTTTCCGTGTCACCCACTCAACATGTCCACCAAGTTTCATCCAAATCCATCCAAAACTTTTTGAGATATCCAGTTCATAGACAGACAAACAGACAGGGGAGAAAACATAACTAGAGAGCACGGGAGAGGGAGAGGGAGAGGGAGAGGGAGAGGGAGAGAGAGAGAGAGAGAGAGAGTTCATCAAATACATTACCCCGCTCTATCTTGAGAAACAAGGACATGGGCAGGATCAATGAGTGGCAAATTTGATTGGTCATGATGATGATGTAAAATATCATAATATTTTGGCAAAGTACTGCTAAATGGAATGGTTTTGAAAGTACCAAAAAGACGATTTGTCTTCTACACTATTCAAGGATATAATTCAATTAAAAAATAAAGATTTTAAAGGTTGTAGGAAAAAAAAACTCCATAAGTTTACCGCCATAGTAAAAAAAATTCTAGAAGTTTACCACCATTGATGCAGCGTTTTTTGCACCACCTTATCTAATAAGTTACGTTTGTTATTCGTGCCTGTTGTTTGCGTCCTTTATGATGTCCTTAAAAACAGTACGTATCCTGTTTGGAATGATTTTCAATTCTGTTTCACTGCCAGACAGGCAGACAGAGTTTTTTTGAAGTACTCAAAGTCTCTAAGCTGTCTGTCACCATGGAAGTGAAGAGATTGCATTGAGACACTGGATTCTTTTATATGTTTCGAGTCAACAATGAACCAACCATACACCGCTTAAATCCAGTAACTTTGCAGGCACGACAAAGAGATTGCATTGTTACGATTATATTTACGATGTTATTATTATTATTATTATTATTATTATTATTATTAACGTTATTATCACGAAAGCTATACCACTGTATTAAAAAACCTGGGCAAATTTGTCCATAGCGGCCTGAAGGTGACGCCTGAAGCCTAAGGCCTATACGTACTGTGTCATTGGAAGACCCGTAACCCCAATGCTTTCGATATTTGATGGTCATTTTAACAATCGGTTTGTTTGTGTTTCACACTGAATGAAAAAAGTAAAGGAAGAGCATGCCGGTTGTGATATATGACACGTTTGACGATATGTTCGGCCTGAACGGCATAGGAATCAAAATGGCGGTGTGTGGAGTCAGCAATCATACGCCGTAATGACCCTTGTCATGTGACCAGATCCAGCCGATTGTTGTACGTTTGTGACATACATACATACATACATACATACATACATACATACATACATACATACATACATACATACATGCATACAAACACTGTTCTAGACGGCTTTGCCCTTTAGGCTACACCGTAAAACCTATCTCACTCCTCTCTACACAAGTGCGATCGGGATGGATTCAGAGCCAAAGTACTGCTAAACTTTAGGTTTGTTTTCTGATTCATCGTGAAAATATAACATTCAATTGAAATCAAGTTGTTTCTCGATCATAAACTGACGTTTTTGGACGGACAGAATTAAGTGACCCAATTGCTTAACCCTGCTTTTCAGTTCAGGTGCATTGGGTAAAAAAAACTATTTTTCACCACATGCTTCCTCCTTTCCTCCTCATTCGACCTCACACCCATTGTTGGTCCAAGTCTCCCTTTATTTTGTCCTTCAACCTCTGCCATTGGTGTTTCCCCCCTCTCTCTACTGTCGCTTTTGTTATGTTGCATCCTGATCTGTTCAGTGACTTCGCTCTTCCATGAGCCTTGACCTTGTTATATATATATATATATATATATATATATATATATATATATATATATATATATATATATATATATATATATATATATATATATATATATATATATATATATATATATATATATATATATATATAGTACATTTGCAAATTTTCCACATTACGGGTATATACTAATGTTGCAATGAAAATGCATCCTCCTTAACGGGTTTATGATTTCCTAAAAGTCACTGTCCATTCTGAAATCCTGCGTTCTCCATGCAATGTGACATTCATGGTTCGTTAAGCATGTATTTTTACCTGTTTACTGTTTGCTACTACCATTGCTACATTGTGGGGTCAGCCAGGATGAGTTTTGGACCCCAGTATTTTCACGAACCAGTTGGCCAGGCTTGACATTCGACTGAAAGTGATTTGAAGAGGAATTTGGAATTTGTTCAGGATATTGACCATAACTCACCAACTTGCTCTCTTAAGGGAGCAACCTCAACAACACAGATCGTGGCTATTGAGACAGACCAACTGGCAGGAGCCTCAATCCTGCACTCTCTCAAAAAGACTGGACCACCATCTCACTCCACAGCACCTGATAATGATCCTTTGTGGGAATACCTTCACAAAAGTGTACTTATTCTCATGTACTGGTTTATCCCATCCTGTCTGAGCTTTACTATCATTCCTCTAGACACTGGTATACTGACTGAATTATGTGTGGAGGCTCTGGCGAATAAGCAGCCGGCCTTCTCATAGTGGAAAACTAACCTACCTGAGAGTAACTTTCTTTCATTCCATAAGGTTCATAACAAGTGTGTCGATCCTGAAGCAATAGAGTAAACATCATCTGAACAAATCCCAAGGCCGAACTCTCCAACCAGTCTCCTTCCTCCAAGTTATGGTGGCGCTTTGTCACGTCTGTCTCTGGTGTATGCTCTCCGTCCAACGCATCCCTCACCTCAAATGGCTATACTGCACTCTGCCCAAGATAAGGAAGAATGTCTAAACTCTGTCTTTGCTTCCAATTTTTTTTTGCCAAACCCATCCTGTTCTGTCCCAGGTTTACCCCTGACATATCCACTGTGTACTGGACTCATTGTCCTTCTCACCCAAGAAGGTAGAGGACGTTCTGGCCAGCCTTGACCCTGCTTCTGTAACAAGCCATGATGGCTTCAGTGACCATGTTCTCAAATCCTGCTCTACCGTTGCTTCCTCTCCATCTGCCATATCCAGTCTATCTTTCTCCTTTGGCCACATACCCTCTGCATGGAAGTCAGCAGACAGCACTCCCATCCAGAATAATGGTGGAAAAACAGACCCTACCAACTACAAGCCAGCGAGATTTACAATTACAAGTAAAGTCACATCATTGCTGCTGATATCAAATATTTTCTGATTTCAAAAAAAAATAAAAGTCTGATCTTTTTTGGCATACAGTATTGAGGCTCATGGGGGAGCTAGAACACAGAATGGATCAGGATGTAACAGAACAAAAGGAACAGCAGAAAGAGAGGGCAGGGGGAAATCCCAACAGAAGGGATGAGGGACAGAATAGAGGAAGACTCAGAGAATATGGGAGGTGGTGAAGAATGAGAGCAGGAGGGAGACCACAGGGTGAAAAAGATGGATACAGCTGCAAACTCTCAATCACAGAAGTGGAAGGAAAAACTGGAAACGTTCAAAGACATGGGCTTGGATAGGGTTAATGGGGGTGGATATGATCATGGTTGTGGATCGGTGGCGAACGATTTTGGTTGTGAACAGCTGTCTTGAAGCTCCTGATGGAAGAATGAGATTAGAGACCAACATAAATATGTGAAAGAATGGCTGATAGTGAGCCCCAAAAGTTTGAGTGACTGGATTTCTTCAGAAGGATTGCAAAGGAACTAAATGGGAAAGTTTGCCAGATTGGTCTTTTCGGGGAGACAGCGAGAGTGAGATTTGATTTGTGATTCTATCAAGGTGTATGGAGAGGGAAGAGGCTGGTTGAGGGATGTCACAGGAGAGGGTGGAGTCATCAGCGAAGATATGAAGAGGATTTTTCAGAGAGTCAGACATAAAGTCAGAGATCGTTTATGAAGATTAGGAATAGGACTAGACCCTAAAGCTTTTCTTGGGCACTCCAGCTTTGCTTGACAGGGAGAGGAAATGAGACTATCCCGCTGAGTCAGGCATTGGCTACGAGAGTAGAGGAAGTCAATAAGCCATGTATGGAGTTGGCCTTGGATGCCATCGCCAGAGAGTTTGGAGAGAAAGGCGGTGTGCCCAACTGTATCAACTGCTCGAGATATGTCGAGAAAGACGGTCCTGATCTAATGTCTGAGATTGAGGGCCCACGTCCATTGCTGGGGGAGTAGAAGCAGCATGTCCACTGTCCAGGGTATGGTGACCAGCTCTGAATCCAAACTGATGTTTTGAGATCAGGCCATTTGATGTCAACTGCGATGATGGATTCAGGACCTTGTTGATGATTGAAAGCAAGCTCATAGGTCTGTAGGTAAGGAGATAGATTTTTGCACCTTGCTTATGCAATGTGGTGATGTTTGCTCACCTTTGACCAGATGGAAGATGACATAGGGCAAATTATATGGTCGGAGAATAGCAGAAAGAGGATGCGCAAAGGCAGCAGAGCAGGTTTATAGGACACGTTCACTGAAGCCATCTGGGCCAATTGCAGAATCAGCATTGAGGGTTGCCAGAAACTTCTCCACCCTCCTCAGGTGAAAGATACACAGAGTCCAGGAGCAGTTGGGTATGACTGTGTAAGGTGGATATATATAGCAACAGGTTGAAGATGCAGAATTTGGAAGCAAACACAGAATTGAGGGTTTCAGCCCTTTCACAAACAGAGTCAGCTCAGGTGCTGTTTGGAGGTAGGGAAGAGATGGCGTGGGAACATACCACACAGACAACCTTAACAAGGTGCCAACAGTTTATTGAAGTAGGAGACATCTCTGACCATCACGTTGGATTCCGTTCCGGTCACTTAAATCTGGACATGCTATTCCTCCTCTCTCAGCAATAGTTGGAGGCACGCAATCTCAAACAAGAGAGTGGAACCGTCTCCCTGGAGATATCTCAGGCCTTTGACATAGTCTGGCATTTTGCTTTGCTTGCCAAGCTCTCTGCATGTGCTATAGAAGGTTACTTTAATTCCTAGATTACTGACTTCCTCCACACACATTAAACACATTGCCAACCACATAGGAGAGGATGGAGTTCCCCAAGGCAATGTTTTCTTCCTCATCTATATAAATGACTCCTCCGATGCTCTGGAATAAACTTCTCCATTTTTGTATATGACTCCACATGGTGTCGTACAGTAACCCCATCCCTCTACAAGGCAGACAGCATCTGCACCTCTCTCTCTGTTGATCTGGAAATGATTAGATCCTTGTTTGATAAATGTAACATGTCCTTCAATCCTTAAAAGTCTCAATCTCACCCGATCACTTAGGCAGGATCATCAAATGAACAAACCTATCTATTTCTTGGTCATTGAGTGGAACAGGTTCAGTCTCTTGAACCTCTTGGCCTCACCATCAGCGACGATCTTTCCGGGGCCAACCACATAGCAATGTTGGCCTCCAAAGCTAGCCGCAGACTGGGCATCTTCCGTCGATCCAAGTCTGTGGTTGGAAAAATCAGGGCTATTCATAGACTACAAGGCCTTTGTCCATAACACAACGGAGTACTGTTCTCCACTATGAGCTGGCACACCAGCATCACATCTGTTTTCTTGGATTCTGTGTAATTTCAAGCTGTCAAAATTATTGGAAGCTCCCGTTATGAGGCTGAATAACAGGGTCTGTTGCTTTCACATTGCAGGCAGGTTGGTGGTCTGTCTGTTTTCTACCATCGATTTTTAGGTTATTTCTCCGAAATAACCTCCTAGAGTGGGTCCCGGTGTCCTTCCGGCAGTCCCTCTGTACATCCCTACATCCATTAACATTTTACTAAAACATCTCACAAACTACCCGACCGATAAGGACCAAATTTGGTGCAATGCATCAGGACAGCAAGGTCTCATGAGGTTGTGCTCCCCATCTGGATGTGCCCTCTATAAAGGGGGGGGAAGATGGTTTTGCCCCAAATATTAGTATTTCATTCAAAAATCTTCTCAGAAACCACCAGGCAGATCCAGACCAAACTCACCATGAGTAATCAGGACCATGCCCTAACCTTAAGTTGTGCTCCTCATGGTCGTATATTCTCTGGAAAGAGAGCTATGGGCCCCTCCCCGAATCCCTCATTTTCACTAAAACATCTTCTGCACAACTACCTGAGCGATACGGACTAAATTTGGTGGAATGAATCAGGATAGTAAGGTCTCATGAGGTTGTGCTCCCCATCTGGATCCACTCATTCAATGGGGGTGAAAGAGGGGTTTTGCCGTAAATATTGGTATTTCATTCAAATATCCTCTCAGAACTGTGGGGAAATAACCATCAGTCCCACATGGGGCTATTTATTTGATATACAGGTGTTCCATAAAGACCTAGACGAATTTGGTTGCTAATATATTTCGTACTACTCATGATAGAACGATACCCTTTGTTTTCTACGATACGGAAACTCAAAGTTTTCTTTATTTTCAGGTCTCGTGGTTTAACGTAAAAGAAAATGGCGACTCCACAGGAGAAAGCTTAGCGCGTCGAATGATTCATCGAGACTAGATCCAAGAGACAAGCAAGTACACCGTAATTTCCGTACAAGGTATGGAAGGAATCCGCCATTGCGGACGAGTATCAGAGAGTGGTACAAGACTGAAGCTTTATGCCTATAATGTGCAGATTCTGCAGGAACCCAAACCAAATGCATGGCGTTTGCTTTGGAAATGCTCAATCACACAGAGGATGACGAAGATTACCTGAAAAAGGTCATGTTCACAGACGAAGCTGCTTTCATGTATCTGGGAAGGTCAACTGGCACAATGTGAGGATCTGTTGCTCCGAAAACCCTCACGTGGTCATTGAACACATACACGATAGTCCAAAGGTCAATGTGTGGTGTGGCCTTCCCCATGATCGCTTTGTGGGTCCCTTTTTTTTGCGGAGGATACAGTGACCTCAACAATTCACATGAACCTGTTGGAAGGATTCACCTTCACACAGATGAAAGATCTGCAACCCGATCTCATTTTTCAACAGGAGGGCGCCCCCCCCTCATTGGGCCTTAGTCGTTTGAGCCGTCCTGAATTTAAAAATTCCAGGTGGCTGGATTGGCCGAGACGGACCAACCGCTTGTCCCCCACGATCACCAGACATAACATAACCCCCCTTGATTTTTTTTATTTGGGGGTTTGTCAAAGATGTTGTCTACAACACCAAGGTGACAAACCTAAAGGATCTTCGTTCTCGGATCACAACTGCATGCGCACTGGTGGACGCAAAGATGCTGAGCCGATCATGGCAATAACTCGTGTACCACCTTGATGTCCTGCGTGCGATCAACGGAGCTCACATTGAAGTGTATTGATGGTTTGCACAAAGCTTTATGAATTTCTGTGTCATATAAACCAAAAAGTACCGTTGTATCATTTGTGGTTCTAAATATATTAACAACCAAAGTTGTCAGGTTCAACACGCGCATGCTACGGATGGCCCTGAATGTGACATGGACAGATCATGTCAGAAATAACATACTGTATAGAGGACTACCACGTGTCTCTCAAAAGATCAGGACTCGGAGGCTACGAATGGCAGCACACTGCGTACGGCATAAGGACCCAGCGGTTAGTAAGTTGGTGCTCTGGGAACCGGAGCATGGACAGGCCTCGAGAGGGGGGCGTCACTTGACATACATCGACCAGCTGAGGCGGAACACAGGACTTGCGACCACTGCAGAAATCAGGTCGAGTATGGAGGATCGTGGAGTCTGGCACGCTGTCATAGCCCAAGGAGACTCGACAGGATTGATTGATTGGTTATAATTGGTGGTTTGGTTATGCTGGTTGGTTTGGTTATGATTGGTGGTTTGGTTATGCTGGTTAGTTTGGTTATAATTTGTGGTTTGGTTATGCTGGTTGGTTTGATTATTATTGGTGGCTTGGTTATACTGGTTAGTTTGGTTATGATTGGTGGTTTGGGTATGATTGGTGGTTTGGTAATGATTGGTGGTTTGGTTATGATTGGTGGTTTGGTTATGATTGGTGGTTTGGTTATCCTGGTTGGTTTGGTAATGCATGGTAGTTTGGGTATGATTGGTGGTTTGGTTATGATTAGTGGTTTGGTTATGCTGGTTTGTTTGGTTATGATTGGTGGTTTGGTTGTGCTGGTTGGATTGGTATATGTGTAGTGTATATGTTAAATTATATGTGTAGTGGATGTGTGTAATGTATATATGTAGTGTATATGTGTAGTGTATACAGTCGGACCCCGCTATTCGCGGGTGATAAAATGCAACCTGTTTCTCTATTCGCTGAAAAGTGTCCCTCAAATTCGCGTTTTTTTTTTCCTATTCACGGCCGTGTTCCGCGAATTGGCGTTTTCTTTCCTATTCACTGCCGTGTTCGCGAATTCGCGTTTTTCTTTTTCCTATTCGCAGCCGTATTCCGTGAATTCGAATTCGAATTCGAATCCGTGAATTCGAAAAGATCTCGCGAGATCTCGGAGACGGTGGGAGGGATTTTCGAAGCTCCACACGGTCTCCACGTTTTTCGAAGTTAAGTCTGTTCACAATTGTATTTTGTCGAAACTGTATTTATCTTTCGGTGTGTGAAGTTATTGTGTGCAACTTTGGTTGTTTCTCGGTGTTTATCTTTCATAAATTGATCGTCTGTTTGCCGTGTCGCGAGCAAGGCCTTTGCCGTGTCGCGAACGATTTGAAATCGAAGTTAAGTGATTGGTCCCATTTGTATTTTCGTTAAAACTGTATTTATTTATGGTGTTGTACGTATATTGTGTCCCGACGAAGATTTTTCGGTGCAAATCTTTCATACCTGTATTGAAAATCGTGTTAATTCGTGTCGTGTCTTGAGGCCTTGTACAGTGTGCACTGTACAACCTTGAGGCTTTGTTTTTCTCTCAGCGGTCCGTCGTTTGTGATCCAATAACTTTCGTTCTCTGTATTCCCAGTCTTTTCACCCATAGCCTACTTCCTTGTGTAAATCTCAACTAAAAAAAAAAACAAAAAAAAAAACATTTCCTTCTCTGTTCTCATTCGTTTATTCATTCTTATTCGTTCGTTCGTTCTTCGACCACGTGTTTCTCCCCCATTTCCCCAGATAGTTTTCACTCATTAACCTTCAATGTTTACACTTTCCCCTCAAGTTATGTATTCCGTCATATTTTATAACACCTTTTTCTTCTTCTTCTTTAAAAGGCTGCTTTCGACTTGCTCACCAAATCAATTCATCCCAAAAAAAATATCCATCTCCTATAGTGCCTTTTTTCTACATTCCCTAAACTCTCCTGCACTCCATCCTCCATCCAGCGTCCTTAAACGTATTTTTAACTCGAAGGTCACAAGAAACTCATTTTGCAATAAATGTTCGTTTCCCATAAATCGTACACTTTCAAAAATCCAATCTCACCCCTCCCCTCCAAATCTTCCCCATAACCCCTCCCCTCCAAATCTTCCCCATCACCCCTCCCCTCCAAATCTTCCCCATCACCCATCCCTTTCAAATCTCCCCCCTTGCCCCCTCCCTCCTAAACTACCCCCTCACCCCTCCCCGCCAAGACGCCCCCTCACCCCTCCCCTCCTAGACTCCTGCCTCACCCCTCCCCTCCAAATCTCCCCCATATCCCATCCCTTTCAAATCCCTCCCCTTGTCCCTTCCCTCCCAAACTCCCCCCTCACCCCTCCCCTTCAAATCTCCCCACCCTCATTGCTTCTCAATTTCCCCCCTCTCACTCCCCCTCCTCAAAGCGTCCTCCCCGCTTCTTCCCCCTTCAAACTCTCACCTCCATCTCCCCCAACCTTCTGCCTCGCTCTTCCCCCTCCTCAAATAACACCTCATTGTGGCTCACCCAATCACCATCAAACCTTTTGTCCGCCCCATCCTTCCCTTTCTCCGAGCTATTCTGAAATCTCTGACACACCTTCAACAGCTCTCCCTACCTCTTCCACCTCTTCCACATCTTACCCTACCCCTCCTCCCCCCTGTTCTGTATCTGATGCTCCCCCTTCCTCTTCATTAACGGTATGGACCTCAAACATCCGGGGCCTTCGTTCAAACTTAACTGATCTCTCCATACAGGTTGCTTCTGTCAAACCAGACGTGATCTGCTTAACAGAAACTTTCCTCCTTTATGATGTCTCTGATTCCATAGTATCTCTCCCGGGCTACTCCCTCCTCCGGTATGATAGACCTGAGCCTCGTCCTGGAGGCGGGGTTGCTATCTTTATCAAAAACTCTCTTCCTCACTCGCCCTGCACTGCACTCTCTCCACCTCACCCCCAGGAATACCTCTGGCTACGGCTTCCCCTTCGCTCCCACCTCTTGTTCATATGTGTGTTGTACCGTCCACCAAACAGTGATGACTCCATCTACATCTCGCTGTCTGATGATATGGACCAACTTCTATCTACTCATCCCAACTCTCTCTTCCTCATATGTGGTGATTTCAACTGTCATCATGCCAGTTGGCTGGGTGTGGGTACCTCTCTCACCAGCCATGGCTCCTCAGCAAAGGACTTCTGCGACTCACTGGGACTGACACAATCTGTCAATTTCCCGACCCGGATCTCAGTCAACGGAACATCTTCTCTTCTGGACTTGGTTATGACTAACTTCCCTGAAAATGTCTGCTGCTCTTCTTCTGCTCCGATCGGATCATCTGATCATGTCCTTGTTAAAGTGGACATCTCTCTGACCATTCTCAGGGAGCCTGCTCAGCGTCGACGAGTCTGGCATTTCACTCAGGCCAACTGGCACGGTCTTCAAGCAGCCATCAATCATCTGGACTGGTCTCCCATCTCTACCACCTCTGACATCAACTCATCCTGGGAATTCTTCCAAAGTAAATTGCTCTCTCTCATGCACAGATTTATCCCATCTCGTCTTCAGTTGTCATACCCTTCCTCCCGTCCATGGTACACGGAATCTTGTGGTGAGGCTGTTGCCCAGAAACAACTTGCCTTCGTCTCCTGGAAAGCAAATCCAACGGAAGGAAATCTCATTTCCTTTCACAAAGCCCGAAACAAGTGTGTGTCCACCCTCAGGAGAGCCAGGAAACAATATCTCTCCGTTCTCAAGACCGAACTCTCTTATCTGTCTCCCTCTTCCAAATCCTGGTGGCGTCTGGTCAAATCCGTTTCTGGTGTTTGTTCCCCCTCCATCCCCTCCCTTACCTCAAACGGCTACACAGCTGACTCCGCACATGAAAAAGCTGAATGCCTCAACTCTGTGTTTGCCTCTAAATCTTGTGTCCCAAACCCATCCCTTTCTGTACCCACCATACCCAGTCGTACCCTGCTGCTCCTGGACTCCGTGTCCTTTCCTCCTGACAAGGTGGAAAAGTTTCTGTCAACCCTCGACTCTGATTCTGCAACTGGACCCGACGGCATCAGCCCACGGGTCCTAAAATCCTGCTCTGCTGCTCTATCTCACCCTGTCTCTGTTCTCTTCACCCTCTCTTTTGCTCAAGGTCAACTGCCATCTGCTTGGAAATCAGCCAACATCACCGCTTTGCACAAAAAAGGTGCAAAAACAGATCCTAGCAACTACAGACCAATCAGCCTTCTCCCAATTATCAGCAAAGTCATGGAATCCATCATTGCTTCGGATATGAAATCTTTCCTCTTCTCCAATGGCTTGATCTCTGATCATCAATTTGGTTTCAGACCAGGTCACTCTACTCTGGACATGCTGCTTCTGCTGTCTCAACAATGGATGGAGGTCCTCAATGCCAAACAGGAAATTAGAGCTGTCTCCCTCGACATATCACGTGCCTTCGACACGGTCTGGCACCCCGCTCTGCTCACCAAACTCTCCTCCTTTGGTATCCATGGAAATCTCCACGCATGGCTGGCGGACTTCCTCTCTAGTCGTCGTCAACGTGTGGCACTGAATGGGTTTCTCTCATCTCCTCTTCCTGTTCAGGCTGGAGTTCCCCAAGGCAGTGTTCTGGGCCCCGTGCTTTTTCTGGTCTTCATCAATGATCTCTCTGACTCTCTCGAAAATCCTCTCTATCTCTTTGCTGATGACTCCACTCTCTGCCGCTCCATTCCTCTTCCCTCAGATCGGCAGTCTGCTGCCTCCTCACTCTCTGAAGACCTGGACAAAATCACAGACTGGTCAAACAAGTGGAACATGTCTTTCAATCCTGACAAATCTCACACTCTTACTATGTCTCTCCGAAAAGATCGACTGGACAACCCTCCCATCTACTTTCTCAACAATCCTCTCCAAGAAGTTCTGTCGCTCAAGATTTTGGGTCTCACTATCTGCCATGATCTTTCTTGGGAAAACCACATTTCCAAGCTGGCCTCCAAAGCCAGTCGCCGACTGGGCATCCTCCGTCGTGCGAAGTCCTTCCTCGGCACACCTGAGCTCCTCACCACATACAAGGCTTTCATCCGCAGCTCAATGGAATACTGTTCTCCCCTATGGGCCGGTGCTCCTGCCTCACACCTAGCTCGGCTTCACGCTGTTGAAACCAAAGCTTTCAGAATTATTGGAATCTCCCGCGATGAAGCTATCTCTGAGGGCCTTTCACTCACTCACCGCAGGCAGGTAGGTGGTCTTTCTGTCTTCTACCGACTCCTCTCCGGCCTTGCACCCCCAGCTCTCTCTGTGCTCTGTCCCCCAAATATTCCTACAGGTCGCACACGATCTGCCAGCAACCCTCTGATGGTTAAACTGCCGAAATCTCGGCTCTCTGCTCACCTTCACTCTTTCATTCCTCTTTTCTCCCGCCTCTGGAACAAACTCCCTCACTCCCTTCAATCCCACTCCTCCCTCCAGGTCTTTAAAACAGCTGTTCACCACCATCTCTTATCTTCCCCCATCCAAAACCTTGATCTTTTCTACCCCCGCTAATTCACCCCAGATCCACCTTGTTTGAAATTCCAACTTCTTTCCTGGAAGTCCTGGCAGTGTCCATATGTTTTATACCTCTCCCACCGCCCCCTTCCCATGCTGCCCCCCCCCCCAAAGCCCTCGCCCTCTCTCAGATCTCTCGATGTCTCCATGTCTCTCGGTCCCTGCTCTCAAATGTTGTGTTTGTGTCCTTCCCCCTCTCTCCCCATCTTGTCTACCGCTCCCGATGTTATATGTTTTATGTGTCGGTTTGTCTTTCTGTGTGATTAATGTTCGCTCTTTCACGAGCCTCGATCTTGTATACAAAAAAAAAAAAAAAAAAAAAAAAATATTCGTGGTTTTTCGGGGGTGCAAAAAATGTTTTTTCACGAGTCGCTAGCTTGACACATTTATAAAACCCATCTTTTACCAGCCATGCATAAAGCAGCTGGACATACGCAAAAAAAACCATCTTCTACAAGCCGCGAACATGATGGTGTTGTGTTTTTTTTCTTTCGTTTCATTGTGCGGTATGGTTAAGCTGGTTGAGCACTTTTAATAAACTAAGCACATTCCTTCAATAAATTGGAAATGGTACCTGATGTTGTCGTTGTTGTTTTTTTTTGTAAGCATTTTTTGTGGAACTGTAATCATGTGCATTTGCGGTCGAAAACATTTTAAACTTAAAAAAATTCCCTCTATGAATCAGGAACCGCCGGGAACCTATAACGTATCCTCCTTTTCCCCATTGAAACAATGCCGCGGCATACATTCACGGGACTTTCATCAACCTTCACGGATTATCGTGGACATTCGCGGGTTTTGTCTCGCCATTTCCGGAACTTTCACCGACCTTCGCGGATTATCATGGACATTCGCGGATTATCGTCGACATTCGTGGGATTTTCCTCACCATTCACGGATTTTTACCTCGCAATTCGCGGTTTGTTCCTCTAGTCGTGGATTTTTGTGACTCGGGAACCTATCTCCCCTTTTTCCATTGAAACAATGCCCCGCCATTCACGGTTTCACAATTCGTGGCATTTTCCAGGAACGTATCCCCCGCGAATAGCGGGGTCCCATGGTATGTGTAGTGTATATGTTTAGTGTACATTTAATGTATATGTGTAGTGTATATATGTAATGTAAATGTGTGGTGTATATGTGTAATGTATTGTCCTGTCATCAGCGATTATGACCGCTGGATGACGGATAACCGAGACAGTTTTACTCCCGAGGCAGCACCCTGAAAAATGGCGGTAGTTTTTTCGCATGCGGAATGAAGGGATGTGAAGCGTTTGAACGAAACACATGGGTTTAATCGGAAATCACAACGAATAAATGAACACGACAAATGAAAAATGCAACACAATGAATTTAATTAAAATAAACCAAAGAATGGAAATGAGTGCCGAGGTAAAAACTCAATTCTATTTTGAGGGACCCTCAGTCTCAAAAACACACAAGGGAATGATAAAATAAAATAAAATGGCCTTTTCAGAGGCAGAACTTAGCTCTGGCCTCATGAGTTCCTCTGCGAGGTTGGCAGCTGGGGACGAGGCCCGAGCTTGATGTCCCTCCGGCGGGAACCCAGCACAAGATGGCCGCAGCGTCACACTCGACGGCGCCACGAACATGAGGTGGGTTGAGTGGCGGCACGTGCCCCGCCATTTGCCCCAGAGAAGACACCCTCTTGCTTGTCCGCCTCTTTGTCACAATGGCCAGTGTCTTGTCCGCTTTCCAAACCTCCTCAGTTATCACGCAATGCTCCTCCTTCACCTCAGAATGATTGCGATCCTCTCAGAACTGCTCCCGCTTCTCCCAGCTCCCAATGCTTCCCTCCGCCGACGTTAAACCGACCAATGGCCAAGCTCTTTCCGAATCACTCCATGGTCCTCTCGGCCAATCATGAACTTTGGGGCGTGGCCTCACGGCCTTTCTTGACCGCCTACTGATTCTCCACCTCTACTGGGCGGGGCCTGCCTATGAGGTTCATTAAGGCGGGGCTTAGTGTCTGGGAACCTGCCTGGCTTGCAGTGGATGGTTGTTGTGGTTTAATGGAGTTTTTCATGGCCGGCCATGTCAGCAAAACGTAAAGGGAAAATTACAGAGGGAAAAAATCACATCCTGGATAAACTAACCTTAATCCATAATTATCACAGCTTCACCCCTCGTGTGAAGACACAAACAATCTTAAGCTGCAGTCTCCCTACTTAAGTACATCGAGATTTCTCCTACACGTCCATGCTATAATTAGGCAGTCCTACCTTTACCATGGGATCTTTTTACCTACCCCCCCCCCCCCCCCACAAATGTAACAGTATATATGTAGTGTATCTTACTATATTTCACCAAATGTCCATCCATCTGTCTGTCTGTCTGGCCGTTCGAAGGTACCGCAAAAACGGCTGAACCGATCGCAACGATATTTTGGATGGGTAATCCTGGGATCTCCTGGAGTAAAATAGGGTATATTGTGTTTCCAATTGCAGCATTGGCCACCAGCATTTTCAGGTTTGGACTTCCGCATAACGTTATTTTCCCGGGTCCTGCACAAACAGCTGCACCGATCGGACTCGGTGACCTTGGACAAAGACCTTTTATAAGGACATGGGTTGAATCCCTGCTTGAGAGCATGCCAAACCCCTCCCCACCATCACGGTCGTCTCTCCAACTCACAATCCCACGAGATATGCGGAAAGGATGACCCAAAACCAATTATCTTCTTTTTGATTCGTATATAAACATCATTAAAAGTAAATAATGACCTCGGCTAAAGTTAAAACGACGTGAGTTTAATCTCTGCATGAGAGAATTCCACATAGCTATTTGGGTGGTGTATACGCTAACAGATCGCTGTCTCCATCGATCTTGCCAAGGCCGTAACACTTATCGGCTCAAAATCCTTTTAACTGTTGACTTGGTAGTTTTTACAATGAAGGAAACATTAACAATGTTGTTAAAAGTTTATTTTGTGATTAATTTATGATTGGGTTATGTTGTTTGGAATGAAAAAAAGAGATATCGAGTTCAAGTAAATGACGACATGCCGTGATGGTTTCTACTTTCTAAACGTGAACTTCGCGGATCGCCACATGCAGATTCGCCACGAACCCATGATCGATGTTTCTATACGTGAACGTACCCGTTTGTTTGTGAACGGGTACGTTTTTCATGGAAGTCCTTCACGAACTTGCTGTCCATGTCTGACGTGCGACTGAGGGTGCTGCAGGAATGTGGAATTTATTGGTTTCATGGTTTAGCATTCGCCATCTGCATTGTCTGTTTGCTTCCGGCCTCCCACCCATGCATAGCACGGGTATCTCACGAGTATGTTTAATGTATACGTGGCGTTCTTGTGTGGTGTATATCATCATGTACCTGTGTAGTGTTCGTGCAGACACGGTGATGCTACAGCATTGAGCCATTGAAATATGTCACCGTGTGACGGTTAATATCGTTTCTAACAGGTCTCCGCAACCGTCGTGTGTTTGTGTTCCTCAATCCTCATGAAATGTTTGAATCCACAAGTGCTTGCTGTGACGACCGCTTTCCCATCGTTAGGTCCAATACATTGGAAAGAGCGTATACCGCAGTGAAAGTGTGATGCAGAACGGAAATGTCGTTTTTAAAGGAACGGAAAATCCCATAGCACCAGCAGACACCCCTTATCGACCCGTCCTCGGAGCCGTGTCGGCCCTGCCCTCCGCAGGCGCCCGTTGCCTGGTTACCGAGACAAGAAGGTATGCGGCTTGATGACGTGGCCAACGTCACCATTAGCCCCTCCCCTCTCGTCTCTTTCCCCCCTGTTGTTAATGTCTATTTTCTCACCCGCATGTCTCTGCTATATTTACATCTATTCACGGTGTCCTTTGACTTGAAATCAGAGGGGTTTTGTCCCCAAGTCACCATTTTGCCCCGCTGATGAATTAACCATCATTACTGAAGTCAGAATCAGCGCTGCGCACGACTGGCATCAATAACGTGAACTCGAGACCGTTGCACACCACGTTTGTAGACGGTGGGCAGGTCGTGCTCCGCGGACACGTGTTCTCCGTTATGTTTCCTTCGATCCGCTCCCTGGCGGACGCAACATGCACACAGGAAGGGGAATTCGCCCTCCTGCTCGGACCTCGGTGGCACATTAATTGATTTATCATTTATTAATTAATTTATTATTTATTTATTTATTATTTATTTATTTATTTATTTGACTCGTCTGCTGTTGGCGGCGCACGTCATGGCGCGGTCCGTGCTTTGGGGAACGTCGCAACGGGAAGGTTTCCAAAGGCCGAAGAGGAGGCAGCAACTTATTGGTCGCTCAGCACGAGTCGGCGGGAAAACGAGGAGCAAAGATTCGCTTGTGTTGCTCGCTTTGCGGCCTCCTTTTGCCACTTCCTTTGCCATTTCCCGAGAAGCGACGGCCAAACCACCGCCGAGTCATAACGGTGACACATCGAGGGAAGTGCTCGGTCTTTGCCGACGCGGAATTTTATTATTTGAACATTTTCCCGCAGCAGCTCCGGCCGTTGCCCTCGGGCGCTCCGTGGCGCACAGGGCGAAGCCGCGATCCAAGTGGGCCCGAGTCTCGCACCGAGGGAGGGAAGATGGTGCTTGTGGATTCGGGATTTGTGGACGCAACGTGGGCTGAATTAGCAACAAACTGCAGCGCATTCTTCCCAAGCCCCCCTCCCCCCCACAACCCCATCCCCATTATATACCCCTCCACGTCGAACCTTCATTCCCTCCCTTCTGTATATCTATTTCACTCCACGTTTCCCCTCCCAGTGACCCAATATCCCTCCCTGCGCTCTCTGGCTCGTTCTTCCCACAAAGTCACGCCCGCGTCAGGCTCCATCGCTCCTTCCTGTTTATCACAAAACCTTCCCTCCAAAACTCGACCATTCCTACACCGAAACCATTCTCATATCCACAAACAAAGCGGCCGAGATCCCCCACCCCCACCGACATTGATTAGAGAGAGTTACGTCACAAGTAACAATTGGTTGTTGTCCGTCTTCTTGCCCAAAATGCGATTCGTTTCGGAGCTGCTTTTGCAATCCCCGATCGTCGGTCGACTTTCCGGTCGTTTTGCACGGATCGTAACTCGGAAGCGCTGCCGTGGGTGGGGACGGACGCGTACGCTTGTAAAGTGTGTGCTTGCAGTGGTCAAGACGCCGCGTTTCCCGCGCTAACTGCGATCCAAGATGGCGTCCTCGGAGTAAAAATACCCGGCGCGGCGGCTCCGAGCGATGCCGTGTAAGGAAACCGCGGCCTCTGTGGGCGACGCTCTCCTGCCGCACGGCTCTAATGGCCGGGTCTATTTTCTCCACCACTGCGTTTTGGAATTTAAGCCTCGAATCCGTGGGTGCGCACGCATGGAACGCTGTGTACGACCCCCAGCGACCCCCATCGGTCGGTCCGTGCGGGTTTCAATTCGTGCTGCGTGTTTGAGAGGGGGAGCTCGCTGAGTGCTAATTCTCTTGCACATTAAAGAAAGACCATTTTGTCTGCACCCCCCTCGATCCTCATAACCCCACCGACCCCCGCCCTCTACATTTGGGTGTGACCGGCGGTGAGCACGTGTGTTTGTTTGCTGGACGTGTACGCTTGTGCCGTGCCGTGCCGTGCTTTGGGTTCATGATGTGGAGGGGAAGAGGGTGGGGGCACAGTGCCTCGGTTAAGCGTCTGCCTGTGCCCTTTAGCCCCCTCCAGGCGGAATTACGCTCATTGCGCAAAAGCTCGACCTTCAGATCTTGCGTTTACTGAACATTAAACACCGCCTGGTCACCGGGTCAGGTCACGTCAACAACTCACTCGGACAGATGCCCGAGCAAAGGTTTGAAAACTTTTCAACATGGACGTATGAACTCGAACAACGTTACAATCGGCCATTCATTGCTTCAGAGGCTTCGACATATGACTTACAGCTCACGTAATGAGGACGAAGGGGGGCTCACTCAGCGGGGAGAGAGGGATGGGGGGCTCACTCAGCGGGGAGAGAGGGATGGGGGGCTCAGCGGGGAGAGAGGGATGGGAGGCTCAGCGGGGAGAGAGGGATGGGGGGCTCACTCAGCGGGGAGAGAGGGATGGGGGGCTCACTCAGCGGGGAGAGAGGGATGGGGGGCTCACTCAGTGGGGAGAGAGGGATGGGGGGCTCACTCAGCGGGGAGAGAGGGATGGGGGGCTCACTCAGCGGGGAGAGAGGGATGGGGGGGCTCACTCAGCGGGGAGAGAGGGATGGGGGGCTCACTCAGCGGGGAGAGAGGGATGGGGGGCTCACTCAGCGGGGAGAGAGCGATGGGGAGCTCACTCAGTGGGGAGAGAGGGATGGGGGGCTCACTCAGCGGGGAGAGAGGGATGGGGGGCTCACTCAGCGGGGAGAGGGATGGAAGGCTCACTCCGCGGGGAGAGAGGGATGGGGGCTCACTCAGCGGGGAGAGAGGGATGGTGGCTCACTCAGCGGTGAGAGACGGATGGGGGGCTCACTCAGCAGGGAGAGAGGGATGGGGGGCTCACTCAGCGGGGAGAGAGGGAGGGGGCTCACTCAGCGGGGAGAGAGGGAGGGGGCCCACTCAGCGGGGAGAGAGGGAGGGGGCCCACTCAGCGGGGAGAGAGGGAGGGTGGGCTCACTCCACGGGGAGGGACGGAGGGGGGGCTCACGCAGCGGGAAGGGACGGAGGAGGGGTCACTCAGCAGGGAGGGACGGAGGTGGCTCACTCAGCGGGGAGGGACTCACAGCGGGTAGAGAGGGATGGGGGGACTCACTCAGCGGAGAGAGAGGGATGTGGGACTCACTCAGCGGAGAGAGAGGGATGGGGGGCTCACTCAGCGGAGAGGGTGGCTCACTCCGCGGGGAGGGACGGAGGGTGGGGGGCTCACTCAGCGGGGGATGGACGGAGGGGTATCACGTAACGAGGAGGTAGAGAGAGTATTTGATAAAATAATTAATTTGAGTTGAGGAAGGCCAGCTCCCAAACGGGGGAGGCTGAGGCTTATAGGGGAGATAAAGAAACTCTTCGTTTACAAACATCTAAAAACACGTCAGATGACAATCTTATCAGATCTCAGTATATTTTGAAGGCTTGGAAAAGGTGAGGAAAAAATGTTAGGAGGAAGAAGTTTGGGATTGGGAGAGAGGGAAGCAGAAAAGTGACGATTAGAAATTCCACCATTTTGCGTATGTAATAGGTGTACGGCCTCTTATTTAGCACATTCATTTACGCAATTTACGTATGTAATAAAATCTTCGCAATTTACGGTATGCGAAGTAGGCTACTCGTCGTGCGACCTCAGCAATATCATTCGGTCTACTTTTCCTGTTTCCTTCATCTCCATTTTACTTGTTCTCCTCCCTCGTTATTATACTTTCATGAACTGGAGATCTGAGCATTGCCCCGAGACCTGGGGGTCGTCGCCCCGTCCGTCAGTGCGGCCCATGTCGCGGTCTCACTACGGTATCGTGGTGAGCACCTTCCAGGCAGCTGTTGTACAGTAGACCGCAGGGAGCCGCCGAGTTTCTAAACGGGACGCTGTGAGCTCATCTCCGAATGATTCGCACACAGGTGATGAGGGTGACGTCAGCAACACCTAATAAACTTGCAGTGCCGTAAAAGCGGAGCCGGTCGTGCATACCAAGCACGGTTGGTGTGTATATATACTTCGCCAACGAAGTGCTCGCCGACGTCCTCTGGTTCTGGAATAGGTCCGTCACGGCCCTTTTAATCTTTCAATCGTGTGCATTGTTGCAGAGGTGCGACTATGCTCACCCGCGTGATAAGCTATATGATAACGCCATGTCAATGGGAAACACCTGTGCTGTATCCACCAAAAACTGGAAAGCCAAGGTAATCTGCAAAATGTATGAGCTTCCGAATGTATAGCTACTTATACGGTTATACACGTAAAACCTTCTCTTATATTTACAAGAGAAATACCCGTGCTACTCACGGGTGGGAGGCCGGACGCAAACAGGCAATGCAGATGCGGTGAATGCTAAAACACGAAAACAATAAATTCCACATTCCTGCAGCACCGTCAGTCGCACGTTAGACATGGACAGCAAGTTCGTGAAGGACTTCCATGAAAAACGTACCTGTTCGCAAACAAACGGGTACGTTCACGTATAGAAACATCGATTGTGGGTCCGTGGCGAGTCTGCACATGGCGATGGCAAAATATCAGAAATTGAAGGCTTTTTATTTTAAACGATTCATATAAACATCCGTTGAATCGTATCACACACAAATCATCAAAATCTAAACAGTATCTTCAGAATTTCAATAAAAGCCACATCACTGTTCATATCGGTAAATATTATTCCATCGTGTTTCAAATCGTGATCGATACACTATGATCGCGATGATCGTGATCGTGAATCGTGATCGATAATCGTGTTCACAATCGCTATGTCGTATGTACTCCCGATACGTGTACCAAATTCCCGAAACGTGTAACTGCACCAAATCAACAGTTAAAAGGATTTTGAGCCGATAGGTGTTACGGCCTTGGCAAGATCGATGGAGACAGCGATCTGTTAGATCTGATCCTCCTTCATGCCGAAGTGCAGATCCTCCTTCATGCCACATCCGATCAATGCAGCTGTGCAGCGATCGGTGCAGCCGTTTCTGTGGCACACGGTGCAACGATCGGTGCAAACGCATGCCACACTGCCACATCCTGGTGATACTTGCTCCCGCACAAACGACTACACCGATCAAGATTTAACGGATGTTTATATAAATCGTTTAAAATTTAAAAAGCCTTCAATTTCCGATATTTAGCCTTTTCATTTGGGCCTCCAAATTGAAGCCCCGCCCGTAGGGCGGGTACCGTTGCTCGACGTAAGAAGACGTCACAATGAACGTCATGCAAACGCGAATGTTATGCGGGAGTCCAAACCTGAGAATGCTGGAGACTAAAGCTGAAATTGGGAAAACTAAATAGCCTATTTTACTCCTGGGGATCCCAGGATTATCCACCCAAAATATCTTTGCGATCGGTTCAGCAGTTTTTACGGTACCTTCGAACGGACAGACAGACATTTGGTGAATTATAGTAAGAAGAAGATACCAACACTGTCCAAATAGGGAAACCGAAGCCTTCAAGCCATTGTTGTTGTTACGTCATCGAGATATGTTTGCCACGACATCAGGGATTTGGCTACCAATCTTTTGTCACACACACACACACACACACACACACTCACTCACAAACACACAGAGAAACACACACACACAGACAGAAACACACACACACACACACACACTCACCCACAAACACAAACACAAACACACACACGCACACACACACACACACACACACACACACACAGAAACACACACACAGAAACACACACACACACACAGAAACACACACACACACACACACACACACACACACACACACAAACAAACACCACTTTCCATGACATATCGTGCCATACTAACAAGGCCCGTGGTAGCGAAACAATTAGCAACTAGAACGGCACTTGGCAGAACATACCTATACCAGGTTGCAGTTTACGTTTTGTATCCCACTTATATGACGGATCTGGATTTGGATCTTCACGAGAATCGAATCGTCCTGTCAAACACCATTCAGTTCGCTGATTTTAAAATCCCATTCAAATTTCAAGTCAATCAGATGGAAATTGTAGATTTTAGAAATTTGAAAATGTTGTTAACCTTTTGGCCTATGTTGACTTTTTGGCCTATGTTGACCTTTTGGCCTATGTTGACCTTTTGGCCTATGTTGACCTTTTGGCCTATGTTGACCTTTTGGCCTATGTTGACCTTTTGGCCTATGTTGACCTTTTGGCCTATGTTGACATTTTGGCCTATGTTGACCTTTTGGCCTCTGTTGACCTTTTGGCCTATGTTGACTTTTTGGCCTATGTTGACTTTTTGGCCTATGTTGACCTTTTAGCCTATGTTGACCTTTTGGCCTATGTTGACCTTTTAGCCTATGTTGACCTTTTGGCCTATGTTGACCTTTTGGCCTACACTGGTTTCAAAAATAGTTGTCGGTTGAATTCAGTTAGCTGATATGAAAATCCTATTCAAATTTCAAGTCAATCGGATGAAATTGAGGATTTTAGAAATTTGAAAAAAAAGTGGTTGACCTTTGGCCTATGTTGACCTTTTGACCTTGTGACCTCAAAAATATATAGGATTCTGTCAGACCACAAACTCTACCATTTGGTGAAGTTTCATGAAGATCGGTTTAAAATTGTGACCTGCAGGCAAGTATAAGTGTGTGGACAGACAAACACACACACAAACCGGAGTGATCAAGATACTTGTCCAAAAAATTTTTTTGGCCAAGTAACAAACAGACAGACAGACAGACAGACGTGGTTGAAAACAACCTCGATCCACCATCTGTGGCGAACCTGGATATAGCTAAAGGCGATAAGACAGCTGGAGATGGCGTCACTGCCGACGGTGAACTGTTGAAGTGCAGATACAAACTTGGGTGTGAGATGTGCAGGTGTGATTTAAACGTTTGGTTCATTTTAACATGTCGCTGTAATGCAGCCAAAAGTCACGGGGGATGAGATGAAGTGAAATCCTGGCTTTAGCTTCAAGGGCTTTAGCTTCAAGCTCGAACATTGCGAAAAGTCTTGCAAAACCGGATGGGAGCTGCTGAACCAGTTTGATGATTGTCGCGTCAACAAGCGAGTCATTTGAGCCTCGAACCTTCTCGATATGTGCTCGCATCCTCCCCCCAAACTTTTCAATACCGATCGACGCCCTTGCAAACAACAGGCACGAAATAACTAATTTTAACGTGTTAAATAACGTGGTGTAAAAGACGGTGCATCAATGGCGGTAAACTTCGGTAAAATGTTTTTTTCTACAAATTACGTCACACCTCTATATCTCCCAAACCACTCAATGAAAGAAATTGAAGCATGGCTCATTGTCAAATACTCCCCATGGGGAATAAGAGAGGTTGATGATGATGGCTAACCGAGGTTTTGTAACCGAGGTTGGCTAACCCCCACTCTAGCAGGGAAAATGGCCTTAAAATGCATGTTGTTGATGATGATGTCATCGGTGCCTTCATTATGACGTTATAATTCAACAAGTACAATGCTTCATCCGATCAGTATGAAAAAAAAAATTCCTCTGTAACTGTTAGTCCGATGGACACAAAATTTTCAGAATATGAGCGGCTCCTCCTGTAGAAAATTTTTATAATTATGATGTCATAGGTAATGTGGTACAGGTGCCATCTAGGAAAAATTGAAAAAAGTTGCACCTGTATATCTCCAAAAACCGCTCCATGGAAAAAATTGAAACATGGCTCATTGTCAAATACTCCCCTTGGGAAATAAAATATGTTAATGATGTCATTGGTGCCTTCTTTATGACGTCATAATTCGACAAGTACAACACTTATCTGATCATTATGAATTTTTTTTTTCTCAGCAACTGAGACTGGTCTATTGATTGGATGGACACGCAATTTTCATCATAGGAGCACCTCCTCCTGTAGAATATTTTAATGATAATCATGACGTCATAGGTCATGTGGTCCAGGCACCAACATAGGAAAACCGCAAAACGTTGCACCTCTATATGGAAAAAATTCAAACGTGGCTCATTGTAAAGAACTCCATATGGGGAATATGTGTTGTTAACGATGACGTCATTGGTGCCATAATTATTACGTCATAATTCGACAGAGACAACGCTTAGGCTCATCAGTTTGAAAGTTATTGAGCGTGATCTATGCAACAATTATATTAGAGAATATAAATTTATGATGTCATTGCTCACGTGGTCTGGCAGCCATATTGGATTAAAGAAAAAAAAACGTTCAAAAACAGAAGAGTTGGCTCACAACAAGTTGACTGCGCAGGGTTAATATTCTATGAATACCATCTAGTTGTTTTACTGTGTCTGCCTGTATGGCCGTTAAGTGAAATTGAAAATCATTCCAAAAGGGAAGTTTACTGTTTTTAGGGACGTCATTAAGGGCATAAACAGGCACGAAGAACTAAAATAACGTGTTAAATAAGGAGGTGTAAAAGACGCTGCATCAACGGCGGTAAACTTCCAAAGAAAGGGATTTTTTTCTACAACCTTTAAAATCTTTATTTTATTTCAATGCAGTTTTACACTTGAACACTGTAGAACACAAATCGCCTTCTTAGCACTTTCACAAACCTGTTTAGCAGTACTTACTGGGAAAAATAATTATGCTGTCTCATGTCCTGAGGGCAGAGTAACTGTGAGATCGTGAGATTCAGAATGCAGGCTAAATATGGCGGCACCCAGCGCTTTTAGTTTAGTGCAAAACGCAAAGCAACAGTTGAAAAGACCCTTCACACGGTCTTTTCCTTAACAATGTGCGGGGCAAGGTGTTCTATGAACTCTCTAGTTTTTGAAAGGCATTGTGGGATATTTTTACGTCCACTAGCGGATGTTAACATATGGGACAGCTGGCTCCACGTCTCCTCGAAACGACGGCACACTCATCGATGCAAAACTCTGGCCATTCATCACCACAGGCCGTTGGTTTATAGTCGGGTTGGGAATCGAACTCGGACTCTTCCAGCTGTACCCATTATTATGGCTGCCTCTGTTAGAGCATCCTGTCATGTCTTCACTTTGAATTAAAAATAATTCCTTTTAACCTGTTCTGGTCAAGCTGCTATTGTGGTCATTGTGTTGTTGTTCCCTAGAAATTTGCATAATCAGATGACGTGACCCATGGAAATCAATTTGAACGGCCAGCAACGTTGTGTGGTTAATCGCACTTGATGTGTATTATTGCATTCCCAAGATAATGAAACGCCATAGGTTTTTCCCTTTTATTGTTTTGAAGCATTGGCACAATCTTTTTCCCCCTTTAAGTATCCGAGGCCATGCATGAGCAAACCTGTCAGACCCATTCGAAATATGAAGATACGAAGCAAGATTCATGGTATTCGATCAGGCTGTGCGGACAGTGGCAACAACCTGGTATCTTATTGCTTATGAGGCCAGCAATAAAGGCCTGCCTTTTTTATAATACAAAAAGGTAAAAAATCAAACATTTAAACAGCCTCGGACGTGCACCTTGACCCCACGGCCAAGGCACACCGTCTATCAAGGCTGTCCCATTAGCATACACATGTACCTCAACCCAAAGGCTGAAGCACATGGTCATTCAAACACATGCATCCTGACCCCGAAGGGCCACAATGCATGGTCATACAATTGGACCCCTCCTCCATAGGAGTAGGACCTTACAAGGAACTTGAACTAGCAGGACTTCATCAGGCCCATCAAGCCGGTGCAATGGTGGTTCCACACCCGAGCATGTTGTCATCTATTGGGGCCTATACACCTCTAAAATCTCACGTGGGAGGAGGGGTGCTTTTTCAAAACCTCGAAATATGACAATCATTCATCTACACAGAGCGGCATGGAGGAACACCACCCAAAAGGAGCAGTGAAATAACCTCAGTTTGTTTAAATGGCAGCAGATGGTTGCCTTCACGGACAGAGCTGCACTATTCAAACAACTCCGTGGGAGAAATGTATCGCCAGATTGTGCAAACCGTCTCCTGTGGATTTCAGGTGTTTTGATATTCCCCTTCACAAGGCACTTATTGATACCGTACGCCTGTGTTCCGCAGGCCACACGTCACCTGACTGCCCTAGTCAAAAAATAGGGGGAAAATAGGAGAAAAATATGGGAAAAATACATACATAAATATTTTTTTCCAAATTTTCTGCATATGAAAAAAAATAATTAAATAGTCAGTTTTGGAACAAAAAATAGGAGAAAAAAATATTTAAAATAGACAGTTTTGGAACAAAAAATAGGAGAAAAATATATTTAACAGACAGTTTTGGAACAAAAAATAGGAGAAAAATATATTTAACATAGACAGTTTTGGAACAAAAAAGGAGAAAAATATATTTAAAATAGCCAGTTTTGGAACAAAAAATAGGAGAAAAATATATTTAACAGACAGTTTTGGAACAAAAAATAGGAGAAAAATATATTTAACATAGACAGTTTTGGAACAAAAAATAGGAGAAAAATATATTTTAAATAGCCTGTTTTGGAACAAAAAATAGGAGAAAAATATATTTAAAATAGCCAGTTTTGGAACAAAAAATAGGAGAAAATCTTTTTTAAATAGCCAGTTTTGGGACAAAAAATAGGAGAAAAATATATTTGAAATAGCCAGTTTTGGCACAAAAAATAGGAGAAAAAATATATTTGAAATAGCCAGTTTTGGAACAAAAAATAGGAGAAAAATATTTTTAATAGCCAGTTTTGGAACAAAAAATAGGAGAAAAATATTTTAAATAGCCAGTTTTGAAACCAAAAATAGGAGAAAAATATATTTAAAATAGCCAGTGTTGGAACAAAAAATAGGAGAAAAATATATTTTAAATAGCCAGTTTTGCAACAAAAATTAGGAGAAAGTATATTTAATATAGCCAGTTTTGGAATAAAAAATAGGAGGAAATATATTTAAAATAGCCAGACATGGAACAAAAAATAGGAGAAAAATATATTTTAAAGAGCCAGTTTTGGAACAAAAATAGGAGAAAAATATATTTGAAATAGCCAGTTTTGCAACAAAAATTAGGAGAAAGTATATTTAATATAGCCAGTTTTGGAATAAAAAATAGGAGGAAATATATTTAAAATAGCCAGTCATGGAACAAAAAATAGGAGAAAAATATATTTTAAATAGCCAGTTATGGAACAAAAAATAGGAGAAAAGTATATTTAATATAGCCAGTTTTGGAATAACAAATAGGAGAAAAAATATTTTAAATAGCCAGTTTTGGAACAAAAAATAGGAGAAAATATTAAAAATAGCCAGTTTTGAAACAGAAAATAGGAGAAAATATATTTTAAATAGCCAGTTTTGGAACAAAAATAGGAGAAAAATATATTTTAAATAGCCAGTTTTGGAACAAAAATTAGGAGAAAGTATATTTAATATAACCAGTTTTGGAATAAAAAAATAGGAGAAAAAATATTTTAAATAGCCAGTTTTGGAACAAAAATAGGAGAAAACTAGAACGGCACTCAGTAGAGCGCATACTCCCGCCGTGGGTCAAGTTGGAGCCCTATCTTCCAATGGTAAAAAATCCTTCAAAAAATTATTGGATCCGGAATAATATCCTGAGCTTCACCAAAAACTAATCAATTCTTCCTTATCCCAAGGGCAATCATCCCACTAACTTTCATCCAAATCCATTCAGAACTTTTCCAGATATCTTGTTCACAAACACACGAACACACGAACATACGAACACACATACACACACACACACACACGGACGGACACGATCGAATGCATTACTCCCTGGCGGGAGTAAATATGGGAAAAATAAATAAAAGTTTTTTGTATATGGAAATCATGCATGATTTCCAGTGGATTTTTAATTAGTTAGCTCAATTAGGGTGTCGATTGCATGGCTTGGTTATGTGTCTATGGTGTGGTGCCAAAAGGGACATAGGAAATAAATTACAGAGGTAACATACAGGGGATAAATTACCCATAATCCCTGAGCTAATTAACATACCACACTCCTTGTAATGGGGACGAAGATACACCTTACACGACATCCCAGCCAAACAAATTCCCTACTTATTACATGGTGGTTCTTCTTCTTCATCGGAACAAACGGTGCATGCTAATTTATGCAAATCTACCTGGTTCGAAGGTAGTCATTGTCTACCCCCTATAAACGTAACAATATATATATATATATATATATATATATATATATACATATATATATATACAGTGTATATATATATACAGTGTATATATATATACAGTGTATATATATATATATATATACAGTGTATATATATATATATACAGTGTATATATATATATATATACAGTGTATATATATATATATACAGTGTATATATATATATATATATATACAGTGTATATATATATATATATATACAGTGTATATATATATATATATATATATATATATATATATATATATATATATATATATATATATATATATATATATATATATATATATATATATATATATATATATATATATATATATATATATATATATATATATATATATATATATATATATATATATATATATATATATATATATATATATATATATAATGTTGCGGATATGGGATTTGGCCTCCATCCATATCCGCTTGTAAATATTCCCCTATTTCCCGAATACTCCCCAACTATCCCCAATCCCCCATTCCCTAGTATAGTCCCATTGTCTGTAAACAACACTCTGTAGAACCGACCTTCCCCTTTTTCCCCCATTAAATGTCGTACCCAGTCCACCGCATCTCACGTAGACAACTTTCGGACATCTTGCTAGTTATTCTTAGTCTATGTCAGTTAAGGACTCGTTTCCATTAATGATGACTCTTCGTTGCACCAGAATGTGATTGTATGGCACCAGTAGTAAGTTTAGGACCTCCCAATACCTCCCCACAACCTCATCTCCGCATCCTCCCATCATCTCATGGAACTACAACAACAACTACAACAACAACAGAGGGGGGCGGCGCGGCGCGGCGCGGGGAGTGTGCGTCCTCACTCCGGCTTGGTTAGCCGCCATTGCCCATGTGCTCCGATGGGGTTACCACGCAGGGGCTGACTGTCAGCTCCTCGTCAAGGGCGGAGCCCGGTAACCCCCCGCACCCAATAAGAAGCGGCGGGCCGATTCCATCTGGGGCGGAGCTAACGAGCCGAGGGCGTGTCACTCCCCGCTGGATATACGCGGCGACTTACCGGAGGTGACGTGAGATGCGCCCCCAGCTTGGAGAAAGAACGTCACCTCCTAGCGCTGAGAGAGACCTCCCTGCATCTTTTGGACCGCGCTTTATCTTGTCCCGGAGCCAAGGTGCACCTTGTGCTATCCATCGACTACCTGCCCTTCCTTGCCATCAATCCCTGTGTGAGTCAGTCTTGTCCTGTTTATCTGTGGTCTGTCGGGGCTACTATAAGACCGTGATTAAGTGCCCACCTTCCTATGCTGTACCTCTTGTCAGTGTAATCTAAAACGTTCTGCATACAAATATTATAACCTCCTCCGGAGGTCTTGAGAACTGTACCCCTGGTGTCGTGTCATTTAACCTAGCCATTGTGTCCTTTCCTTCATTGATCTAGCGTAGCGTGACTCGGCCAACGTTCGAGTATAATCGGGTAAACTGTGCAGACGCGGTCATACCAAACCGCTCGGTAAACTAACATCCAAAACCGCGTCTGTAACATTTGGTGTCAGGAGTGGGATTCGATCTGGAGCGCGTTTCACGCGCTCAAAATTATAACGGCGAAATTTGATTGTGTTTTACAAAAAAAAATAAAAACCCGAATTTTGAAAGTCGCGCTATGGCAGACCAAGACGGCTGGGTTCCGGTAGAGGAGAGTGAGGCAGGGTCGATCCAGGACCAAAATGAGGGACTTGAGGAGAGCGAAGCAGTGAGGGTAGCAGATTCGCAAAATGGCGTCGTCACGCACGAGGTTGCGGGCGCGCAAAATGGCGCCTCGCACATAGCTACGGCGGCCGCACCCGCTGCACAAGTGGGAGGGATGGCCCAAATGCAGGCCCTCATGGAGCAATTTATGGCGCAAATGCAGGCGTCCCTCAAACTGCAGAGTGAGCAATTAGGGGTAATGGGGAACCGGATGGATGCTCAGGGTGAGCGATTAGAGGGCCAAATGGGGGTAATGAGGGACGAAGCGAGGGGTACCGGTGAGGGATTAGACAAGAAATTAGAGGGGTTAGACAATGGGATAGAAGGGGTGAAACATGGGTTAATGGGGGTAGAAAACAGAATGGCCGCTCAAGAGAATCAAATGGAAGGGATGCAAAAGGGGTTAGAGGGGTTAGAAAACAGTATGGAAGGCAAATTGAGGGACATGAGGGACCAAGCGGAAAGGGAAGTTAAACAAATGGGGCAGCAGATAGAGGGGGTCAGAATGGGGGTAGAAACCAAACTGGATGCTCACAGGGAGGAAATGGAGCAGATGAGGGTGGCATCTGGGCAGGAGATGCAAGTGATGGGAGAGGAGATCAGAAGAGGGGTGAGTGAGGAGGTTGGAGGAGTGCGCGAGGAGGTGAGGCACTGTAAGGAGCGCATGGAGAAGGAGGTGAGAAAGGGGACTGTAAAGTTACAAGGGGGCATAGAGGACCTGACGCAGGAGGTGGAGCAGCTGACGGTGGGACAGACGGAGTTAGTGGAGCAGGTACAAAGGAACACTGTGGTACTAGGAGGGTTAAAAGCGACACAGAAAGAACTAAAAGACGACTTGGTAGCGACGAAGAGGGAATGTCAGATGGTACGTGAGGGACTGACAACGAGGTTGGACGAGGTGATAGAGGTAATGGAGACGAAGGACCGGCAGGTGAGGACGCACATGGAAACGGTCAAGGTAGCCTTAGAGGACGAGCTTGAGGAGACGTACCGGGGAATAAAAGAGGTGAAGCAGAAATTAGAAGAAGCGGAAGAAGGGGTGAGCGAAATTAAGAAGCGACGGAGAGAGGATAAGAAGGAGATAAAAGAGGAGGTAAAAGAATTGGTCCAAAGTCTGTGTTTGGATCGTGATGATGTGCTCATTAACCGGATGAGGGATTCGCAGGTGATGGAGGAGAAGCGAAGAGGAAGAGGACCCGGTGTAAGTGGTGACCAATATGGTCGTGCGTATGATGCGCCAGCGGATTTAAGAAGCTTGGGGGTCGAGATGGACCCGGGTGTTCGTGAGAGGCCGTTGGTGAAGTGTGCGACAGGTCTGGTGAGCGAAAGAGGAGGTGTGTGAGAAAGTCCGACTCTGGGGGGTGTGAGGAAAAAGTGCGTGCCAAGGAGTGAGGGTGCTGGCGAGAGTGAGTCGGTCGTAGCGCGTGTGCGAGGGAGCACATGGAAGCGCGGTGTGGTAAGTGTTACAGAGGGTGTAACGGGAGAGTGTGTGCGAGAAAGGTGTGTAACGGACGGGTGCATGAGGAAAGAGTGTGCTGTCGAGAGTAAGGGTGAGTGCGCTGTCAAGAATGGAGGTGAGAGTAGTGAGAGTGACAAGGAGCGTGAGTTGGTTGTGACAGGTGAGCGAGGATGTACACCTGGAATGGAAGGATGCACACCTGGAATGGTAGAGCGTGAGTGGGAATGCACGCTGGAATTGGTAGTGAGGCACGTGGTTGGGTGTGCGAATGAGAGCACACCTGTGATTGTCACAGAGGAAGTGACCGAGGAGGGGGCGCGAAGAGGTGTGTTGGTGAGGTGTGCGAGCGACGAATGTGTGCCAAGGTGCTCGGTGGTCAGGTGTGTGACCAAGGCTGTGAGTGGAATGAGTGTACCTGGGTGTGTAAGGAAAGGTACGAGGAGCATGGGAACGGCTGGATGTGTGAGCAAGGAACGGGCTGCGGGGTGTAAGCATGCAGGTGAAGCATCGACGTTAAACGGAGCAGCGGTTAGGTCGACTTTTAGCCGAATCGGGCCCTCGGTGCGTGCCGGGCCTCGCTTTGAACGGCCGCGTCCGTGCTCCACTAGGCGGAGCGGGCAGCTGGATAGGAAGGGTCGTCATGACGACCACGTTTTGTTAAGACGTGCCGGCAGGTCGAGATCGGGACATTGGATGGCTCCACGCCGAGATGGTGCGTGGGACCTCGGCCCGGGTAAACCTCCTTCCCTGCACCGAATGCGGGACGTATCCAGCCGCTGGCACCAAACAACCCGCATTCATTGCTCGGCTTTACGAAGCCGGGCTTTGGACAGGAATTGGCGCACCGAGAGGCATTAGTAAGTAGACTGTAATGACGAGGATAGTGTTTTGGCCCCGAAATTAGAAAAAACAAAATTTGATGATTGGCAAAGGATTGGCAGTAATGATTGGCAGATGATGGGTAGTGATTGGCAAATTTTTGATTTGTTGAAATTTGATGTGAAAAATTAGTAGTGAGCGATGGGCCCGGTGGGTAAGGGTGGCATCCCTGCCACCCTTCCCATAGTGGGGCAAATGCGCAATAGTTTATGGGGTGTATGGCAGTGAAAACTAGCCCGGGTGGGTTAGGATATTGGTAGGGATCTAGCGAAGATGACATTAGGTAACGTTAAGTTTAGTTAGTGACTGATACCTGTAGTGGGGACGCAGGTAGATTAGTGTGGATGATAATGACGTGGGAGCGCAATAGTTTAAAGGGACGACTGGGAAGCGCAAGTTTCAGAGGGGAGTAGTTAGATGAGATGATGCTGTGTGAGAACTGGACAGGTGTGTGGAGCAGTGTGGAGCAGTGTATGAGTAGTGAGTGTTGTGGATCAGCGCGAATGCGCTTGGGGAGAGAAGGGTGCAGGTGGCGCCAGGTGTGAGAGCACAGGTGTGTAAGTACAGGTGTGTGGAATACATGGAGCAGAGAATGAGTGGTGTGGAGAGAGTTGGAGTAAGTGGTACGGAGTGGTGTGCATGGTGCGAAGGTGTGGATGGGGGAAGAGTGGACCCCTTTCACGAGTACCCGGGGTGGGTAGTGTAAGTGTTAGGTAGAGGGTATAGGTAAATTGTGGTTGGATATTGGCATTTGTGGTGCGGTTGCAGAATGGTATTGTGGATGGGTGCATTAGTGTTGTGGAAATGGCTGGGCGTGTAGCCTGTTAGCGTGTGTAGTTGGTTGGGCACTCCACCACTGTGAGGATGTCGGCCAGGTGAGGCCGCAGGTGGGCTCTGGGAGCCATTAGTGTCAGTGGGGCCCGAGGATCCGGAGGACGGACCCGGGTAGCCCAGTGCCAGAGAGGGCACTGAGTGGGGAGAGCGCCAGAGGGCCTTCCCCAGGTAGTTAGGTTAGGGTAAGGAGCAGGTAAGCTCGGAGGCAACTGCAGTGGTGGGGGTGTGCAGGTGGGTAGACCTGCTGGGAGAGCTACACGTCGCGACCCAGAAATTGTGCGAGGGCACCGGGAGATGAATCGGGGGAGTGAGACCCCAAATTGAAAAGCACCACAGTTTGGGCAATGGGAATTGGTTTTTAGAACCCATAGTGTAAGAGGGCCAATGGTTTGGCAGGAGAAAGACCCCGGGTAATGTAAAGTTGTTAAAGTCATTTAGGAAATAGTTAGGATTGATGAACCTGTCGCACCATACGCAGCCACTTACCTGAGGTAATGATGATGACTCCACACCTGTGTTTTCTTTGTTCTGTGTGCAGGAAATAAGAATTGCTGTGTGGATTTGTGAGACGCATCACGACGTGGATGAGACATTGGGGTGATTCCATCTCTCCCTCCTTAGGAGGGACTGATGATGAATTGGTGATGGCAAATTATGATGTTGAGTTGGAGATGGCAAATTTGGATGAGAGTTGAAAATGGCAAATTTGATTGGTTAGGAGGGAGAGAAGACGAATTTGGTTTATGGGAGGAACGGGGAAGACAATAGGGACGTTTGTTGATTTGTAAAGTAGATGTTTATGGGTAGTGTTGTGTTTTGTGGATACAGTAAGGGGTAAGGGAGGGGCAATGTAGGTTACCTGGTGGGGGGCGGGGCGTACGATAGGAACGTACCTGTCTCACCTGGTTCCCATGTGCCCCCAGTGTGCATCATCTTATATTGCGTGCACTTTTGCGCCCTTACCACCTTACTCACTTGTCTTCTTCTTTTGTCTCCCACCTCCGAGGATCTGGCTTTGGGGCAGAGAGAGAGGAGAGAGAGGTGCTGGCTCCGCAGTTGTGGGCCTGCACTGCTTGCTGCCGGGATCGATACACCATATGGACCGCAATGTTTGTGGCCGCCCACCATGGACCGCAGTTCTTTTGCGGCCAAGCACCACCCGTGGAAGGACCTATGGGTCAACGTGGCACCTATGCCATACAGGTGAACCACTAATAGTTGGCCCCCTGACGGCCACAATAAAGAAATGGACACGGTTGGCGCCTTTCTTTATTTTTAAAGAAGCAAGAAGGCCAAGTGCACCACATGAAGGCAAGACCAGCGGCAGAACATCGGCCGGCTGCGACACCACCGGTGACTATAAACACTTTATTGGTGCACCGGATGGTGCTGACTGTGTTATGGGGTGGTGCTGTTGGTGCTTGGATGGGGTGCTCTGCACATTATTAAAGGCCGTAGGGCCACAGAGCACTCGTGGGTTGGTGTATCGATGCTGGCATGCGTGCTCTCTCTATGCATAACATCTGCATGTGTTCCTCCAAAAACAGGTCCTGGATCGTAGTGTAAATATCAGCGTAGTCTTGTGTAAATAATGCTCCCTACCGGCTGTATGTTTAGTTTGAGAATTCTTTCCGCGATTCGGTTATCCTGTGGGTGTGTTTCTGTGAGGAGAAGGGTGCAACGTCGCAGGGGGACATATTTACTCATTTGTGAACATCTGTAAAACTGTCGCACTCAGGGTAGAGTTAATAGTAGAGGGAACTACATCTGAGTGCCACACTAACGTAGGTAAAGATTTATCGGGTCGGGACGCCCCGAGGTAGAGAAGGGTGCAATGTTGCGGATATGGGATTTGGCCTCCATCCATATCCGCTTGTAAATATTCCCCTATTTCCCCAATACTCCCCAACTATCCCCAATCCCCCATTCCCTAGTCCCATTGTCTGTAAACAACACTCTGTAGAACCGACCTTCCCCTTTTTCCCCCATTAAATGTCGTACCCAGGTCCACTGCATCTCACGTAGACAACTTTCGGACATCTTGCTAGTTATTCTTAGTCTATGTCAGTTAAGGACTCGTTTCCATTAATGATGACTCTTCGTTGCACCAGAATGTGATTGTATGGCACCAGTAGTAAGTTTAGGACCTCCCAATACCTCCCCACAACCTCATCTCCGCATCCTCCCATCATCTCATGGAACTACAACAACAACTACAACAACAGAGGGGGGCGGCGCGGCGCGGCGCAGGGAGTGTGCGTCCTCACTCCGGCTTGGTTAGCCGCCATTGCCCATGTGCTCCGATGGGGTTACCACGCAGGGGCTGACTGTCAGCTCCTCGTCAAGGGCGGAGCCCGGTAACCCCCCGCACCCAATAAGAAGCGGCATGTCGATTCCATCTGGGGCGGAGCTAACGAGCCGAGGGCGTGTCACTCCCCGCTGGATATACGCGGCGACTTACCGGAGGTGACGTGAGATGCGCCCCCAGCTTGGAGAAAGAACGTCACCTCCTAGCGCTGAGAGAGACCTCCCTGCATCTTTTGGACCGCGCTTTATCCTGTCCCGGAGCCAAGGTGCACCTTGTGCTATCCATCGACTACCTGCCCTTCCTTGCCATCAATCCCTGTGTGAGTCAGTCTTGTCCTGTTTATCTGTGGTCTGTCGGGGCTACTATAAGACCGTGATTAAGTGCCCACCTTCCTATGCTGTACCTCTTGTCAGTGTAATCTAAAACGTTCTGCATACAAATATTATAACCTCCTCCGGAGGTCTTGAGAACTGTACCCCTGGTGTCGTGTCATTTAACCTAGCCGTTGTGTCCTTTCCTTCATTGATCTAGCGTAGCGCGACTCGGCCAACGTTCGAGTATAATCGGGTAAACTGTGCAGACGCGGTCATACCAAACCGCTCGGTAAACTAACATCCAAAACCGCGTCTGTAACATTTGGTGTCAGGAGTGGGATTCGATCTGGAGCGCGTTTCACGCGCTCAAAATTATAACGGCGAAATTTGATTGTGTTTTACAAAAAAAAATAAAAACCCGAATTTTGAAAGTCGCGCTATGGCAGACCAAGACGGCTGGGTTCCGGTAGAGGAGAGTGAGGCAGGGTCGATCCAGGACCAAAATGAGGGACTTGAGGAGAGCGAAGCAGTGAGGGTAGCAGATTCGCAAAATGGCGTCGTCACGCACGAGGTTGCGGGCGCGCAAAATGGCGCCTCGCACATAGCTACGGCGGCCGCACCCGCTGCACAAGTGGGAGGGATGGCCCAAATGCAGGCCCTCATGGAGCAATTTATGGCGCAAATGCAGGCGTCCCTCAAACTGCAGAGTGAGCAATTAGGGGTAATGGGGAACCGGATGGATGCTCAGGGTGAGCGATTAGAGGGCCAAATGGGGGTAATGAGGGACGAAGCGAGGGGTACCGGTGAGGGATTAGACAAGAAATTAGAGGGGTTAGACAATGGGATAGAAGGGGTGAAACATGGGTTAATGGGGGTAGAAAACAGAATGGCCGCTCAAGAGAATCAAATGGAAGGGATGCAAAAGGGGTTAGAGGGGTTAGAAAACAGTATGGAAGGCAAATTGAGGGACATGAGGGACCAAGCGGAAAGGGAAGTTAAACAAATGGGGCAGCAGATAGAGGGGGTCAGAATGGGGGTAGAAACCAAACTGGATGCTCACAGGGAGGAAATGGAGCAGATGAGGGTGGCATCTGGGCAGGAGATGCAAGTGATGGGAGAGGAGATCAGAAGAGGGGTGAGTGAGGAGGTTGGAGGAGTGCGCGAGGAGGTGAGGCACTGTAAGGAGCGCATGGAGAAGGAGGTGAGAAAGGGGACTGTAAAGTTACAAGGGGGCATAGAGGACCTGACGCAGGAGGTGGAGCAGCTGACGGTGGGACAGACGGAGTTAGTGGAGCAGGTACAAAGGAACACTGTGGTACTAGGAGGGTTAAAAGCGACACAGAAAGAACTAAAAGACGACTTGGTAGCGACGAAGAGGGAATGTCAGATGGTACGTGAGGGACTGACAACGAGGTTGGACGAGGTGATAGAGGTAATGGAGACGAAGGACCGGCAGGTGAGGACGCACATGGAAACGGTCAAGGTAGCCTTAGAGGACGAGCTTGAGGAGACGTACCGGGGAATAAAAGAGGTGAAGCAGAAATTAGAAGAAGCGGAAGAAGGGGTGAGCGAAATTAAGAAGCGACGGAGAGAGGATAAGAAGGAGATAAAAGAGGAGGTAAAAGAATTGGTCCAAAGTCTGTGTTTGGATCGTGATGATGTGCTCATTAACCGGATGAGGGATTCGCAGGTGATGGAGGAGAAGCGAAGAGGAAGAGGACCCGGTGTAAGTGGTGACCAATATGGTCGTGCGTATGATGCGCCAGCGGATTTAAGAAGCTTGGGGGTCGAGATGGACCCGGGTGTTCGTGAGAGGCCGTTGGTGAAGTGTGCGACAGGTCTGGTGAGCGAAAGAGGAGGTGTGTGAGAAAGTCCGACTCTGGGGGGTGTGAGGAAAAAGTGCGTGCCAAGGAGTGAGGGTGCTGGCGAGAGTGAGTCGGTCGTAGCGCGTGTGCGAGGGAGCACATGGAAGCGCGGTGTGGTAAGTGTTACAGAGGGTGTAACGGGAGAGTGTGTGCGAGAAAGGTGTGTAACGGACGGGTGCATGAGGAAAGAGTGTGCTGTCGAGAGTAAGGGTGAGTGCGCTGTCAAGAATGGAGGTGAGAGTAGTGAGAGTGACAAGGAGCGTGAGTTGGTTGTGACAGGTGAGCGAGGATGTACACCTGGAATGGAAGGATGCACACCTGGAATGGTAGAGCGTGAGTGGGAATGCACGCTGGAATTGGTAGTGAGGCACGTGGTTGGGTGTGCGAATGAGAGCACACCTGTGATTGTCACAGAGGAAGTGACCGAGGAGGGGGCGCGAAGAGGTGTGTTGGTGAGGTGTGCGAGCGACGAATGTGTGCCAAGGTGCTCGGTGGTCAGGTGTGTGACCAAGGCTGTGAGTGGAATGAGTGTACCTGGGTGTGTAAGGAAAGGTACGAGGAGCATGGGAACGGCTGGATGTGTGAGCAAGGAACGGGCTGCGGGGTGTAAGCATGCAGGTGAAGCATCGACGTTAAACGGAGCAGCGGTTAGGTCGACTTTTAGCCGAATCGGGCCCTCGGTGCGTGCCGGGCCTCGCTTTGAACGGCCGCGTCCGTGCTCCACTAGGCGGAGCGGGCAGCTGGATAGGAAGGGTCGTCATGACGACCACGTTTTGTTAAGACGTGCCGGCAGGTCGAGATCGGGACATTGGATGGCTCCACGCCGAGATGGTGCGTGGGACCTCGGCCCGGGTAAACCTCATTCCCTGCACCGAATGCGGGACGTATCCAGCCGCTGGCACCAAACAACCCGCATTCATTGCTCGGCTTTACGAAGCCGGGCTTTGGACAGGAATTGGCGCACCGAGAGGCATTAGTAAGTAGACTGTAATGACGAGGATAGTGTTTTGGCCCCGAAATTAGAAAAAACAAAATTTGATGATTGGCAAAGGATTGGCAGTAATGATTGGCAGATGATGGGTAGTGATTGGCAAATTTTTGATTTGTTGAAATTTGATGTGAAAAATTAGTAGTGAGCGATGGGCCCGGTGGGTAAGGGTGGCATCCCTGCCACCCTTCCCATAGTGGGGCAAATGCGCAATAGTTTATGGGGTGTATGGCAGTGAAAACTAGCCCGGGTGGGTTAGGATATTGGTAGGGATCTAGCGAAGATGACATTAGGTAACGTTAAGTTTAGTTAGTGACTGATACCTGTAGTGGGGACGCAGGTAGATTAGTGTGGATGATAATGACGTGGGAGCGCAATAGTTTAAAGGGACGACTGGGAAGCGCAAGTTTCAGAGGGGAGTAGTTAGATGAGATGATGCTGTGTGAGAACTGGACAGGTGTGTGGAGCAGTGTGGAGCAGTGTATGAGTAGTGAGTGTTGTGGATCAGCGCGAATGCGCTTGGGGAGAGAAGGGTGCAGGTGGCGCCAGGTGTGAGAGCACAGGTGTGTAAGTACAGGTGTGTGGAATACATGGAGCAGAGAATGAGTGGTGTGGAGAGAGTTGGAGTAAGTGGTACGGAGTGGTGTGCATGGTGCGAAGGTGTGGATGGGGGAAGAGTGGACCCCTTTCACGAGTACCCGGGGTGGGTAGTGTAAGTGTTAGGTAGAGGGTGTGAAGAATCAGCTCTTCGTTTGCAAAAGAAGTCCACAAATAGCCTGAAAAATGGCGCAGCTTTATTAATAACCAACTTATACGGATCCGGAGGAGGCCGACGTCTACAGCAATCTACAGCAAGAACATGCCACGTCAAGCCTTCCTGAAAACACATTGATTCCCAGTCCATTTATATAGGGACACGTTTTATCAGGAAATCTCCGAGGGAACAAACAACACTGGGAGAGGTTCCTCCCACCGTTATCATTCGGGGGAGTCAGCCCGTCCTTATCAATTGTTTTTCTGGGCTCCGAGAAAACAGAACTGTAACTCACAAAGAGAAGAGTGTATGCTTAGCCAAACAAACCCATATATTTTATGGGTTTGTGTACATGAGTAATCCAAAGCATGTTTATACAGAGTCATGCGTTTGCTGAGATTAAAACAAAATATATATAGTTAACGATAGGTTCATGTCATTCTACTTGCATTACGCAAAAAAACAAGCGCATGTGGGCGTGGTTTTACGACCAGCCTCGAAAAAAGCACACGTATACAATCTGTTCAGCATGACCTCATTTTAAGCTTTTCCTCATCCAAAACTAAAACGAAGCAAAAACCCTTTATTTACTTTATGAAATAGCATTTTTAGACATCATATAAATCATAACACATTAACACCCAACGTCTATAACTGAACTTTAGGCAATAACAAATCTACTACTTGACATTCCTTCCTCTTGTCTCGTCGAGACAAAGTATCTTAAGAGACAACGTGCCACATCGGGCTTTATTGAAAAATAATTGTGTAATGCGGGTATCTCCCAAGGGCATATCGTGCGCCCAAAGCGCCTCGCCCGTGCATTTGGCGAACGTGTCGTGTGGTGCGTGCTCGGAGCCTGAGGGCTCAAAACATGAAAGTTCATTAACGTTTCGGATCCACAACGAAGACGTCTGGTCCAGATGAGGTTCTGCTCCGCCAGAGGGTGCATCACTTCCCCTGCGGAACTGGCTCCCCCCACCCTTTGCAGACCCAGTCCTTGCAGATCTTCGAAGTTAATCAACGGTCATGCCCATGAGGTCCCTCACGTGTTGCTGTTCTGGGGAATACAAAATGTCGTCAGTATCTTGTGTCTCAATTTCCTGGTCAGGGTACAGAGCGTAAAAATCTGAATCCGAATCACTTGAAGCAAAGAGATCCGCAACATGTGGATCAAAGAGATCCGAAACATTTGGATCAAAGAGATCCGAAACATTTGAAGAAAAGAGAGGGACTTCCTTTATGTCAAAGTCTCCCATGGGCGCCTGGTCGGCTTGCGGGTCTAGGACATCCGCGTCGGGTCCCTCAACCGCCAGACCCAGTGTCGCAATCAGATCCATAGTTGGGTCGGAAGGGGGGCGTGCAGCTGTCCGCTTGTAATACATAAGCAGCGTTAGCCAGTACACGCAAGGGGTTTATAGCACAAGTATCACAGTCATCACATACACCGTTACAGGCAGCAGCCAGTTCCCACATGGGATCCACACAAGTATCACAGTTGCCACAAAATTCAATGCAATTTTCTGGAGCGCCGGTCGCAACTGCCTTGTTGAAGGACCCGTTCAGGTCGACGGCCTCTGTGGTCAGAGCCATAGTCGTTGTCGGCGGCTTCTTCACTTTCCATCCTGTAAAATACTTTCTCATACAGAGGAGGACTAGAGATTTCATTAGTGCCCCCCAAATTACTACCCCGATTATCACAGCCAGTGCGGTCAATAACCACTTCACTATGGTGCCCGTCCATCCCTGGAACCAGTCAGTGAGCCAGCTAAATGTATAAGAATTTTCGCGCGCGATCCGATCGATCCAATAGTATGTCATGAGCCGTAGCGGTGTCGTTTGCCACCTTTTCTAGGGCCAAAGCCAATTTATCTATCCGGAAACTATCCATGACTGTGCCCGCTCCTGGGAAGAAGAAACCAAACACCTTTTCCCATAGACTCCCGTGTAGTTTAGTGGTTCCATCTTCGTTCATGACTGACCTCTTATAACGCCTGTCCAAGGACTTTGGGTCTAGCTCATCCAGTATCTCAACGTCAGGAAGGACTGAACCCAGATAACATGTGCCCCCCCAATTATTTGGTAAATAGGGGTAAGCCTTGTCGCCGCATATAAACATTGTCCCATGGGGTGGGACCAGGTGGGTGGATAAGCACTGGAGTCCCTTTACCACCCCATTAATCCTACTAACCCCCCTAGAGAATGTTATAGCCGTTATGTTGTGGTTGTGTTTATCTTGCAGTACTATTCGTAATGTAATCCCCGAGCTCCCTTGTCCCAGCTTCCCGGGGAGAGTGTAGGCGCATTCTGATTCTCCCATACGCAAGTGGCCGGAACCCTGGAGGCAGACCCTCCCTTTCTGTGGTTTGACCCAGACGGGGGCAGGCCTCTCGGCCACATGGGCAATCATTGACGGGCGATAATTAAATTGTCGATTGCAACTCTTGCCGTTGTCAACCCCTTCTCTTTCCAGCGTGGTGACTAAACATGGGGAATCGATAGGTTGTGAGCAGAGGTCATTGAGGGACAGAGGTAGCACTATCATGTGTATTCCTGTGGTGCCTGCTTGGGGAAAGCGCATGCACGACCAGCAGTGTGTCCTATTTTGAATTGTTGCCACTTCCCTGGCCACTTTCCAATATGTGTTTTCCCCCCTCTTTGGGGCCTTATTCTGGGGGTGTGGCGTGAGTATGTATTCGTTGCATCGTATGTAGTTCTTTTCGCCACCGGCCGCGCCAGGGGTCCAGACGCTGCACCGGACCTGCATAGTCATGCCTTTCTCTAGGCGCGTGCGTGTTTGTAGCTTAAAATCAGGGGTTCCCCATTGGTATCCTGGTTGGGCCAAGGTCTTAATGCTAGCTTGCCCGTCTTCCCGGAACTCTCGTTGCTTTTGTAGTACCATGCCAACGCGTCCAGGCCCTGCCGACAGTGCTAGCCAATTTATGTTCACCCAATTTGTGTGCAGGGCTTTCTGTTCGAAACATGGTAGTGATACTCTTTGTCCCCATGTTACGGTGAGGTGTCGGGTTTCGTTTTCGCATCTATTGGAATCGGAGTTTCCCCTAGCTGCTGTCGCTATCAATAGTATTGTACCTATGATTAGGCCCATCCTTACTGTGTTCTGGGGGTGTGGTGTCTGGTGCTTGTATGGCCAACTTACAGTGCGTGGCGTGGATCCACGAAGTCTTGCCCTCGCAAAAGACTGCCGTTGGTGTAGTCAGCAACACCTGGACTGGTCCCTTCCACCTTGGTTCCAAGGCGTTCTTGCAGGTGAAGTGCTCCACGAACACCTGGTCTTTTCCTCTGGTGGAACACCTGGTCCACAAGTCTCCTGGGAGCGCCTGGTCTACAGGTCTCCAATTTCCTAATCCACTTTTTTCAAGTGGATCCAATTTTATCCAATATTCAATTTTTAAATTCAATCCCATGTAATCCAGTCCAATTCAAATTAAATTCCATCCTTCTCTCAGCATCCCATTACCTGTTTCCAACATCAATAAAAATAAAATTATAAAATTAATAAAAAATCAATCATCTCAACTCTCAAATCGAATCAAAAAATAAAAATAAACGAAAATTACTTCAGCGAGAGTTTCCACTAGAATTAACACAAACAAACCACCTTTAACCTCCATTAACACAAACACAAACCACCATTAACCTCGATTAATACAAACAAACCACCATTAACCTCCGTGAACCTCCCCCTATTATTTATTTATTTTCACGAATAAACAAATAATAGAAATAACCTGGTCTACTTCCAATTTCAATTCTGGTCAGTTCTGGTGTCTGGTCACACACAATGTTTTCCTCACCCACTGTGATTCGCTCAAAATAGATTCTCACTGTTATGTCTGAAATTCGTCTCATGAAAACCCATTCAAGAGTCCGGTGTGACAGACAGCCAAACACATAGACACGCCGAAGACCCCAGGGTACCCATCAAACTAGCTTGTCCCCAGATCCACAACACAGCGAAACATGTAATTTTACTAAAATAATCACTTACTCATAACTAATACTCATACCACTAATTACTCATAATAACTCATAATTACTCATACCAATACTTACTTAAAATAATGTAATATCCCAATCTTCACCCTTTATGCAAATCGAAGCACCCCGGACGATCCACAGCCAATATCAACCACTGTAGCCGCCTTCCCCTCCAGGCAGCCACACACAGCCACATACATCTCCATCCACGTCACACAAGACAACAGCCAACGAGTGTGTCCACCACACAGAAACCTTTGGCAATGCAACAACCGAACACCCAGACAACCAACAACAAAACCCAATCCATCTCCATGGCTCATCAAGCAGTTCCAACTTAATCCAGCTTCACCTACCGATTTCCCCAAAAACTCGTGAAACTTCACCCCCATTTTGGAAAAACCCTGGACTAAACCCTGACACCCTAAATAACTTCAGACCCATCTCCAATCTACCCTTTCTGTCAAAAGTTTTGGAACGTGCTGTGGCCACTCAACTCAAACATCACCACTCTGCCAATAACCTGTATGAAACATCCCAATCCGGATTCTGCTCCAGCCACAGTACTGAAACTGCTCTCCTCAAAATCACCAGCGACCTTTTCTCTCCTCTGATGCCGGCAACCTCAACATTTTCATCCTCCTCACCTCAACGCCTCTTTTGACATCATCTATCACGCCATCCTCCTCACCCTGTTTAGACCAGCTTGTGCCTATTAAACCCAAATCAGTTCACTCCCAAGCTTCACATGGACCACCTACTACTCTCAAATTATCCACTCTGGCTCCGGAATCCCAAAAGCACTCTTCTCTACAATAAACAAACTAAACAAACTCTGCAACGTGAACAAACTCCTCAGCTCCCTGGATACCACCACCTTGCTCCACACACCTGTTGGTGCACACCTGTGCACTCACACCTGGTGCCACCTGCACCCTCCTTCCTTCCTGGACCATTCATCCAAAGCAAAATTGACAGCATCTACAACAGCTTAATCACCACAATTCACTCCCCCTTAAGGTGTCCCCCAAGGTTCAGTTCTTGGCCCCCTCCTCTTCGTCCTGTACCTATCCCCCCTTGGTCACTTAATCCGTCATGCACCATAGCCAATGCACCATGGTCTCCAATTCCACTGCTTCACCGATGACATCCAGCTTTTTCATCTCCACCAAATCGTGCTCCACCACCACCCACTCTATCCTGACAAACTGCCTAACTGAAATAAAATTCTAGCTTCAGATCAGCTTCCTCGAACTTAACTACGCTAAATCTGAATTAATCTTCATTCCCCCCAACATCGATGGTTTCCCAGTATCCACATCCGGAATCTTGGCATCATCATTGACCAAAACCCTCTCCTTTGAAAAATACACTAAACAGATCATAAAGACCTTAAACCTTAATCATAAAAACTGAAAAATGCTTCGCCATGGAATAGTCCACCACTCATGTAAATAATCATAAGAGTTCTGCGAAACATCTCCATCTTTAAAACTTAGCCAACCAAATTTAAACCACATGTTTTCCCCCCAAAAAACAAGTCACATTCTTTGTATATTGCCAACATTGTTCATCGTTTAAGTATCATCCAGAACTAAATTTTTATAAACCATCAACTTGTAGATGCATTTATTTATATCCCATTAACCCAAGAACTCTCAATTGCTTGGTTATATTTTAGTAATGTCATATATCCATATTTCTTTTCCAAATTGTTCCTGATATACACATTAATCCCATCTGTCTTCGTTTCCAGATGAACTCAAATCAGGAAATCAACACAACTCCTTATTACCTCCAATCAATTCAAAATTAAATCAAACAATTCAAAACCAGATCGGATCAGCGATCAGAAATCACTTTTCCAATCAACACATTCCAAGCAACAATTCATTCAAAGACCAAGCTTAAAAACACAACTCTCATCTTACTGTGACAAGTAAGCAACCAACCTACTTCACACTAAAACAAATAACTTTTCATCACCCCTTCCTTGATGGAAAAACTTGATGATTACACAAAGTTCCCGTTTACATTTTGTGACTCACAGCTCCTGCCTCCATGGAACAATGACGCCTGAGCACTCAATTAGCCCTCCCAGTACCAAAGACTTACAATCAGACCGACAGACAGACAAATAACAGAGGCATGTCGCCAGCCCCAGCACAGGACATCCCCTTTCCGGGCAGGCATAATATAATCCACAGCATCGAAATGCCAATTTCTATCCGGGGCCTCGCAAAGCCAGAATCCATGCATGCGTGCTCCATCATGCAACCCGATCTGTACTCGGTGCGCCCGGCGCCCCCTATACTCAGTGAGTTATAATAACCACAATATCTCTGGCACCCAGCTCGTGATACCACAATTTAATCCACGTTACTTGCATCTCTTCATCCTCACAAATGTCCTCCATTTTTAACGTGACTCAAATCCATCTCAAATCCCCACCGCTCGGCCCGGTTAAATTAAATTCCAAGCGTACTGTATTCTCTGTCCACTAATTATGTACATGATTTTGGTTTTACCCACAATATAATGTCCCGATATTCTCCCCAGATTTAGGTTCTATATCCTGTCGTTAAAGCAACACCCTGTAGACTGACTCCGCCTGTCGTTCTTCCAAGGTTAGTGAATTACCTCTGACCTTTCCCTTGCATATCTCGAACAAAGGTCAACTAAACTTTAAAAGGTCAAACTTCGAATTGGGGTAACCAGCGCTTTATTATCCCACAAGTAATGCAAGTCCGGCGACAATGGACAAATGACCCTTATTGAGGCTCTACATAGCATAATGCTAACTTCTACGAATCCAACAACCGTCACAATCCGTCCAGGAACTTCCGTACGAGGCGTGCTTCACAATGCCCATCGCACATCCTTCCTCGTTCGCACAACGCTTCATCAACACACCTCCTCGCGCCCACACCTTGGCACAAGCCACACCACATACCGACAGTTGAAACCTCGATATTCCTCTTTCCTCGGATCAGCGTTCTGTTGAAAACGTGACATTTCTGCTCAAATTATTGAATTTCCAAATACTCTCCCTGCAGCGCCCGTGAGGCAGCTTGTCCCACATTATCTGCCTCCAGACCCATATGTGTTTTAATAACAACCTTACCAGCATCGTTCGCCAGCATACCCTTTGTCCGGCGCATTGATCATCCCAAATGCTTCGATGCATCTTCCAGCCGCCACTCCGCACTGTACCTTACTGTATGAACAAGACTTCCTGTTGGAATTTGGCTCCGGAAATTAATTACTCTGTCTTGAAATCGTTTAATTTAACCATCCTAAATAAATCCATCCATCTATCCATCTTATAAATCCATCTTAAATAACGTATTCGTCCTGTGACATTGCCTGGCATATATGTCGCAGCCGGCCACTATTCCGACATGGCTCATGACTCATGTCTAATTCTAACAAGAAGATGAAGGATGAAGGACATGATATGAAGAAGAAGATTCTGACAAGATACTGACGTGTGAACGTCCGACATCCAGCAAAGTCGAAATGACCCACAATGCATTTGGGCACACACTTCCTCTGAGAGTGGGCGAGTTATCGCCGGCACTCTGAGCAACCTCATACAGCACACCCGTGACTCGCGGCTCGCTTGGCTCCTGTCTGAACACCCAATATCCCTCTACCCAAACTTCCACGGAGCCGCACGGCGGAAACACAGGTTTGTACCACATTTTAATAAAACGAATAAAGCCAGGATTCTCGGATAGACGTTTAATTTCACAACACACATGACAAAAATCCGATTTAAATTCAGAGATCGCCGATTGACCTGGCACTACCATCTTAACGCGATGACGCCACGCCGCCCCCCGTCTTGGCGCGCACCCTCGTGCCTCCACACGAATCCCAACACTCCCTGCACGCCGCTCTATTCGCGTTCGCGGCGGGGTTTACCTCGCGTTGGGACATGCAGTCGGCTGTCATAACAAAGTGCTGTCATAACAAATCCACGACCTGACATGTAGTGAGCTGTCAGAACATTGAGCTGTCAGAACTCATCCCTAGCTAACAGGATCTCCGACGCTTGACCTCTCTGACCCAAAATGCACTATATGACACCAATTCCAAAGGTGAGCTGCCTCAGCGATACATCCCACACATATTGATTCGAATTCTGCAACCATCTCCAAGAAACCGCTTCATATCAACAGTAGATCGACAAGGGCACTCCGGGTGCTTTCCTGACCCGATTTATATCAATTCGCTTCCCAAACAACTCCCAAACAGATGAAAATCCGGACTCAGTTCAGGACCTCGCCTGTTCTCTCGGATAGACGTTAAAATGGACATTCCCGGCCTGAATTTCCCCCAAGTCGAGCAGATCGCTTACAAAGTTTCACACCGAAACCCTCTGCTTTGCACTTGACACACAGACAAACACATTGGCCAGACACACACGTCAATTAACATCCCAATATACATTCATTCCTCATTCATATACTCATAGAAGTCTCCCAGACTTCGCGCGAAACTCAGATCGACCCAAATCATGCCTTTCTCCAGCCACTCCCAAACAATCTTTGCTCATTCATGTTACGTCTCTCATTCAAGGAAAAGGATTTTTTGGGACTGGTTGGACGGGGGGTGGGTTGAGGTGGAAAGGGGAGGCAGGGCGGGGGGTGTTGGGGTGTTGCCTAGAGCCCCGGGACTGAGCTCAGGTCTTGGGGGGGGTGGGGGGTGTTGCCTAGAGCCCCGGGACTGAGCTCAGGTCTTGGGGGGGGTGGGGGGTCTTGGTCTGGTATCTGGTCCAGCGGCATTAGCCGCTGATTTGCTTGCTTAACTACCTCCTTAATTGTTTCACCTGGCCCATTTCCTGTGAGCTTATTTATTTTCTCTTGTCCACCAGGTCCTGGCCTGCTTTATCTGGACCTTCTGTTCACCACAGCCCATCTTTCCCTGGCATGCAATGGCATACCCCATCTTGTCTCTGGGCTGTTCCTTCCTGGAAAGTTCTCGGCCTGGCTCGACCTCACTTTCCCCCCTTCCCTTTTACCGAACGTTATCTTCACCGATATCCTGCGCAAATCCTTTTACTGGCCATGTTCCTATGGCCCTCTATGTTCCTATGGCTTTCTATCTAAGTTTAGCCACAGTTAGCCACAGCCCTTCGTTCCCTGGCATGCAATGGCATACCCCATCTTGTCTCTGGGCTGTTCCTTCCTGGAAAAATCTTGGCCACCTGGTTTCAGCCTATATGGCTGTCCGACCTCATTTTCCCCTCCTGGTGCTAACTGTAACTTTAAGCTTCCTGTTAAATCCTTACTGATATCCTGCGCAAAATCTATCCTTAGCTTTTTACCCTTAATGTTTATCCAGCGCAAATATTGTAACGTTACTCTTACTATCCTTACTTGTTTATCCTGGCTTTAACAAAGCTACGCCATTCTGAGGCCTAAATGAGCCTCTACTTACAATTTCTGTTCGAGTGCAGACAGCGGGGAAGACAAGGAGACTGAACCCGCGCGAGGGAGGAAGGTACGAATTTGGAATAATAGCCCTCTGATATAAAACAACTCCCACCTTTAATCAAATCAACGTGCCGGCGCCGGCCTCAGGTCAGCCTTCCTCCTGTCCCTCGGGCTCCGTTTCCCGTCCTCCGCGTCTGTTGACACCCCACTCCTGGTACCATCTGTGAAGAATCAGCTCTTCGTTTGCAAAAGAAGTCCACAAATAGCCTGAAAAATGGCGCAGCTTTATTAATAACCAACTTATACGGATCCGGAGGAGGCCGACGTCTACAGCAATCTACAGCAAGAACATGCCACGTCAAGCCTTCCTGAAAACACATTGATTCCCAGTCCATTTATATAGGGACACGTTTTATCAGGAAATCTCCGAGGGAACAAACAACACTGGGAGAGGTTCCTCCCACCGTTATCATTCGGGGGAGTCAGCCCGTCCTTATCAATTGTTTTTCTGGGCTCCGAGAAAACAGAACTGTAACTCACAAAGAGAAGAGTGTATGCTTAGCCAAACAAACCCATATATTTTATGGGTTTGTGTACATGAGTAATCCAAAGCATGTTTATACAGAGTCATGCGTTTGCTGAGATTAAAACAAAATATATATAGTTAACGATAGGTTCATGTCATTCTACTTGCATTACGCAAAAAAACAAGCGCATGTGGGCGTGGTTTTACGACCAGCCTCGAAAAAAGCACACGTATACAATCTGTTCAGCATGACCTCATTTTAAGCTTTTCCTCATCCAAAACTAAAACGAAGCAAAAACCCTTTATTTACTTTATGAAATAGCATTTTTAGACATCATATAAATCATAACACATTAACACCCAACGTCTATAACTGAACTTTAGGCAATAACAAATCTACTACTTGACAGAGGGTATAGGTAAATTGTGGTTGGATATTGGCATTTGTGGTGCGGTTGCAGAATGGTATTGTGGATGGGTGCATTAGTGTTGTGGAAATGGCTGGGCGTGTAGCCTGTTAGTGTGTGTAGTTGGTTGGGCACTCCACCACTGTGAGGATGTCGGCCAGGTGAGGCCGCAGGTGGGCTCTGGGAGCCATTAGTGTCAGTGGGGCCCGAGGATCCGGAGGACGGACCCGGGTAGCCCAGTGCCAGAGAGGGCACTGAGTGGGGAGAGCGCCAGAGGGCCTTCCCCAGGTAGTTAGGTTAGGGTAAGGAGCAGGTAAGCTCGGAGGCAACTGCAGTGGTGGGGGTGTGCAGGTGGGTAGACCTGCTGGGAGAGCTACACGTCGCGACCCAGAAATTGTGCGAGGGCACCGGGAGATGAATCGGGGGAGTGAGACCCCAAATTGAAAAGCACCACAGTTTGGGCAATGGGAATTGGTTTTTAGAACCCATAGTGTAAGAGGGCCAATGGTTTGGCAGGAGAAAGACCCCGGGTAATGTAAAGTTGTTAAAGTCATTTAGGAAATAGTTAGGATTGATGAACCTGTCGCACCATACGCAGCCACTTACCTGAGGTAATGATGATGACTCCACACCTGTGTTTTCTTTGTTCTGTGTGCAGGAAATAAGAATTGCTGTGTGGATTTGTGAGACGCATCACGACGTGGATGAGACATTGGGGTGATTCCATCTCTCCCTCCTTAGGAGGGACTGATGATGAATTGGTGATGGCAAATTATGATGTTGAGTTGGAGATGGCAAATTTGGATGAGAGTTGAAAATGGCAAATTTGATTGGTTAGGAGGGAGAGAAGACGAATTTGGTTTATGGGAGGAACGGGGAAGACAATAGGGACGTTTGTTGATTTGTAAAGTAGATGTTTATGGGTAGTGTTGTGTTTTGTGGATACAGTAAGGGGTAAGGGAGGGGCAATGTAGGTTACCTGGTGGGGGGCGGGGCGTACGATAGGAACGTACCTGTCTCACCTGATTCCCATGTGCCCCCAGTGTGCATCATCTTATATTGCGTGCACTTTTGCGCCCTTACCACCTTACTCACTTGTCTTCTTCTTTTGTCTCCCACCTCCGAGGATCTGGCTTTGGGGCAGAGAGAGAGGAGAGAGAGGTGCTGGCTCCGCAGTTGTGGGCCTGCACTTTCGCTGCTTGCTGCCGGGATCGATACACCATATGGACCGCAATGTTTGTGGCCGCCCACCATGGACCGCAGTTCTTTTGCGGCCAAGCACCACCCGTGGAAGGACCTATGGGTCAACGTGGCACCTATGCCATACAGGTGAACCACTAATAGTTGGCCCCCTGACGGCCACAATAAAGAAATGGACACGGTTGGCGCCTTTCTTTATTTTTAAAGAAGCAAGAAGGCCAAGTGCACCACATGAAGGCAAGACCAGCGGCAGAACATCGGCCGGCTGCGACACCACCGGTGACTATAAACACTTTATTGGTGCACCGGATGGTGCTGACTGTGTTATGGGGTGGTGCTGTTGGTGCTTGGATGGGGTGCTCTGCACATTATTAAAGGCCGTAGGGCCACAGAGCACTCGTGGGTTGGTGTATCGATGCTGGCATGCGTGCTCTCTCTATGCATAACATCTGCATGTGTTCCTCCAAAAACAGGTCCTGGATCGTAGTGTAAATATCAGCGTAGTCTTGTGTAAATAATGCTCCCTACCGGCTGTATGTTTAGTTTGAGAATTCTTTCCGCGATTCGGTTATCCTGTGGGTGTGTTTCTGTGAGGAGAAGGGTGCAACGTCGCAGGGGGACATATTTACTCATTTGTGAACATCTGTAAAACTGTCGCACTCAGGGTAGAGTTAATAGTAGAGGGAACTACATCTGAGTGCCACACTAACGTAGGTAAAGATTTATCGGGTCGGGACGCCCCGAGGTAGAGAAGGGTGCAATGTTGCGGATATGGGATTTGGCTTCCATCCATATCCGCTTGTAAATATTCCCCTATTTCCCCAATACTCCCCAACTATCCCCAATCCCCCATTCCCTAGTCCCATTGTCTGTAAACAACACTCTGTAGAACCGACCTTCCCCTTTTTCCCCCATTAAATGTCGTACCCAGGTCCACCGCATCTCACGTAGACAACTTTCGGACATCTTGCTAGTTATTCTTAGTCTATGTCAGTTAAGGACTCGTTTCCATTAATGATGACTCTTCGTTGCACCAGAATGTGATTGTATGGCACCAGTAGTAAGTTTAGGACCTCCCAATACCTCCCCACAACCTCATCTCCGCATCCTCCCATCATCTCATGGAACTACAACAACAACTACAACAACAGAGGGGGGCGGCGCGGTGCGGCGCAGGGAGTGTGCGTCCTCACTCCGGCTTGGTTAGCCGCCATTGCCCATGTGCTCCGATGGGGTTACCACGCAGGGGCTGACTGTCAGCTCCTCGTCAAGGGCGGAGCCCGGTAACCCCCCGCACCCAATAAGAAGCGGCGGGCCGATTCCATCTGGGGCGGAGCTAACGAGCCGAGGGCATGTCACTCCCCGCTGGATATACGCGGCGACTTACCGGAGGTGACGTGAGATGCGCCCCCAGCTTGGAGAAAGAACGTCACCTCCTAGCGCTGAGAGAGACCTCCCTGCATCTTTTGGACCGCGCTTTATCCTGTCCCGGAGCCAAGGTGCACCTTGTGCTATCCATCGACTACCTGCCCTTCCTTGCCATCAATCCCTGTGTGAGTCAGTCTTGTCCTGTTTATCTGTGGTCTGTCGGGGCTACTATAAGACCGTGATTAAGTGCCCACCTTCCTATGCTGTACCTCTTGTCAGTGTAATCTAAAACGTTCTGCATACAAATATTATAACCTCCTCCGGAGGTCTTGAGAACTGTACCCCTGGTGTCGTGTCATTTAACCTAGCCGTTGTGTCCTTTCCTTCATTGATCTAGCGTAGCGCGACTCGGCCAACGTTCGAGTATAATCGGGTAAACTGTGCAGACGCGGTCATACCAAACCGCTCGGTAAACTAACATCCAAAACCGCGTCTGTAACAATATATACATATATATATATATATATATATATATATACATATACAGTATATATATATATATATATATATATATATATATATATATATATATATATATACATATATATATATATATATATATATATATATATATATATATATATATATATATATATATCTATCTATCTATATATATAAAACACAGTTTGTGTGTGTGTAATATTACCGATAGACTCCTAAACGGAGAGGCTCACGTACTTGATATTTGGCACAGACATGGCCATTGAGCCTGGGAAGGACATGGCTGACCTAAAAATATTTGACGAGATCCATATTTTTTATTCATATTTACCTCAGCGCATTTCAGCGAGGAATATTATACACGGATTCTGACCTGGTGGCAGAGCAGCGCGCTGATTCGCTCAGAGCGATCACGTGATGTTCCATCCCCGCCGCCAGACCATTGAACATAAAACACAGTTTGTGTGTGTGTAATGTTGTAATGTGTGTAATGTACGGGTCTCCCTTCCCCCGCCCGGCAACGCCGGTACTGGAGGGCGTCACAGGATCGGTGAGTCTCCAAAATCCGCTTCGTGCTGTTGCGAAGATGCAGGACGATGTCGCGATTGTTGTGCTGCTCTCCGATCATGAGAACTGCATCGTCATTGTTGACTGGCCCTCCCCTTCCCTCCCCCTTCCCCCTCCCCCTCCCCCTCCCTTCCCCTTCCCCCTCCCCCTCCCCCTCCACCCTACCCCCTCCCCTTCTCCCCTCACCCTCCCCCTCCCCCTCCCTTTCCCCCCTCCCCCTCCCTTTCCCCCTCTGCCTCCCTTTCCCCCTCTGCCTCCCTTTCCCCCTCCCCCTACCCCTTGCCCCTTCCCCCTCCCCCTCCCCCTCCCTATGTATATATATATATACATATATATACATATATACATATATACATACATATACATATATATATTGTTGCGGTTTTTAGAACCTTCACTTTATCAAATTTAGTATTAAAATCCCTAATAGCCCCCCGTGTACATTTCCCCCTTAATTGGCTGTTAATTGAAATGAGCACCTTAGCTCGTCCATGTACAAGCACGTAGCCAATCATAGAACCTCTCTATAGTTATTTCATTAGTCTGTGTTTCAGATAAGGCTGTGTGTCCAATCGTTCATCTTGCGTTGCATCAAATGAAATAAGGTAGAATCCCCTTTCAAATGCCCCAAAACGCCATTGCCGGCAGCATTCGCTGCCCTTTGGCTGGGGCTCGTTCGACTGGCCCCAAAACTCCATTGAACACGCGGTCAAGCCAACGAACAAGGGTGTGGCCCGCACCTCGTCATACAAGGTGGAGTCAGCTAGCCCTTGCCGACCAATCAAGGCTCACTGGGCAGGGCTTGAGAGGGCAGAGAGAGGAACATCGAGAGGTTCGCGAAGATTCGAGGGTGTGGCCTATATAACCCGTTGTGGGGAGCCCCCACCTGGGTTCTGAGGGAGGTGTGCTGGACGAGACGAGTGAGGAGAGTCCCGAGGGAGAGAAGCCGCGCAAGTGTTCCGTGTGTTTGAAGGTCTTTATTGTTCTTCAACTTTAAATAGACACAGACTAATTCACATGGGAGAGAAACCGTACAAGAGTTCCGTGGGTGTTGAAGGAGCTTCGAAGACGCAGGAGGCGGAGATGCGCAGAGGATCCGGAGCGTGCTCGCCGTGCCAACCAACACCGACGGCAACTGCCGGGACCAACCTCCAACGAACAAGGGCGTGCACGCAAACCTCGACGTGTGCCGCGATCCTCGGACATCCCTGCTGCCGTTCTGCACGAACCAGAACCTTCTCCCCGTCATTCCTGCTACAATTCCCTATTCGTGTGAGTCTGCCCATCGTCTGTCCTTTGTGTTGTCTGGGTATAAGTTAAGCTTGTTTAAGGAATTGCTCTGTGTCCTTCTGCTCCTTCCATTTCCTGTATAATACTTTTATTTCTTCTCTTCTTCTTTGGTTTTGTATAGTAGTAATAAATCCCTGTTATTTCGTACCTTTGGGTTCTTCTTTCTCTTCCGATCGCTTTCGTCCTGTCCCCGATTGATATACGTGGCACGATTTGGCCAACGCTCAGGATCGGGTTAGTCTTTGCTAAACGGCTCAAACATCGGGTTGCTAAAACCGCTCGGCAACTAGTCCATCTAAAACCATGTTTCGAGCGGGAGTCCCTTCCCTGCTTCACGGTCAGGAGTGGCACTCAGGTCCTTGGGACTTTTAATTGACCAATTACCCTGGCTGCTCCTGACCAGAAGGAGCGTTGGGATTTCCAGGACCCACGTCGGTCAGTAACAGACAAGGGGCTAACCCCCCCTTGGTAAGGGGAAAAGGCCGACGTTGAGATCCGTAACAATATATTGTTACGGACCGCGGATAAGATGTTAATTTGCCAAGCGGATGGCGCCGCGGCCTGAACCATTTTTACAATGACTAGACCCGATCCTGAAACGTTGGCCAAATCGTGCCACAGATATTCAATGAGGGAAAAGACAACGACGACACGGATGTGAAGAAGAGGAAGACGAAGGCAAAAAAAGGTTTGAACTACGACTATTATTTATTACTATTTACAGGACCAAAATAAACCAAGGAAGAAGGAAAGATAATAAAATAATGACAGAAGGAATCAAGGAGACACAGTGAAATGCTAGCTTATCTACACAGGCTTAACTTATACCCTGGACAGAACAAACAAAAGACGGACTCACACGGGGAATTGCAGAGTGGATTGCCTGGAAGGAGGAATGGGAAGGCCCTGGCCACTGCAGGCGTCGAGGTCCCGCTCCAGGAGTCGACTCGCGTTCTTGGCGGGAAAGCCTTGGTGTGCAGCGGCGCGTATTGTTCACCGCGAGCGGATGGGCACTTCGTGCTGGACTCCGGGCTCTTCAGCTCCACTTTAATGCCACTTAACGCCACACTCAACTCGTCCTCCAACGCCACTCTCTTTCTTCATCAACCCTTCCTCCTTCAGCAACAACTGTACTTTCAGCCACCAACCACCAACCAACTCCTCACCACCGACAACCAACTACTAACCACCGTCCTGACGTATGCGCACGCACTTTATATCGCCCCCCGGTGATCCAGCCGCCGGCCGCTAGGACACGCCCATCGGTGAGCTCGCCTTGGCCCTGATTGGTCGCGAGGGCTCACCGACCCTGCCCTTAGAGGGGGCGTTGGCTAGACCACGCCTTGTCCCAGGCGCTGGGCCGACTCCTCCCACCTTTGGCTCCGAGACGACCTCGTGGCTCATGGAGTCTTGGAGCGAAAACAACAACCCACAGCTGCAGCAGAATTCAGCGAACCGCTCAATGCAGTTGGCAATTGAGGAAAGGGGAATGTGCAGGGAATCTACCTTGTCTGAATTCGGTGCAATGGAGTATTAATTAATGGAAGACAAATCCTTAGCCTAATACACAGAATAGGGAAATAACTACCAACAAGGAGGAAATCTATGATTGGCTAACCGTGATTGTTTATGACCTAATTACGGGACGCACTTTGACCTTTATACACAACTGGAGGAAGGAGGGCGATATTTTTACAATGTACTATACAATAAAAAAAACACAATAAAAAAAACACCATTCTCATATCCACAACAATATATATGTATATATATATATATATATATATATATATATATATATATATATATATATATATATATATATATATATATATATATATATATATACTGTATTGTTTGTCTGCACACACTAATCTCCTGAACGGTGAAAGATAGGAGGAAACCTCTACAACAAAAAATGTCGGGACGGGCAGGTTATAGGTTATAGGCTAGGTGGCGAGGCCGGTCGAGGCCCACCTCGGCTGGGCTGGGCCCATTTCGCAATTAAAAGCTGAGCTGCATTGTAGTAGTCAATCTTCTACGGCCACGAGTAAAAGCTGAATTATAGTAGTAAATTCATTCAAAAAGAACCCAGGCAACGCCGGGTGCTTTCGGCTAATATATATATATATATGTATTATATATATTATATATATATATATATATATATATATATATATATATTGTTACGGACACGACTTAAGATGTTATGATGGGCCGAGCGGAATGGCCGCCGTGTTCGCACAGTTTACCCGATTCTTCCCCAACTCACCCGATTCCACTCGAACGTTGGCCGAATCGCGCTACGCTAAATCAATGAAGGAAAGGACACAACGGCTGGGATAAATGAAACGACACAAGGGGGTACAGTTCTCAAGACCTCCGGAGGAGGATATAATTGGTGATGCAGAAAAGGGGTAGATTACAAGGCAAGAGGTAAAGCACAGAAAGATGGGCACTTAGACACAGTCTTATCTTAATCCCGACAGACCACAGACAAACGGAACAAGACTGACTTACACAGGGATGATGGCAGGGAAGGACAGGCAGTCGATAGCACAAGGTGCACCTTGGCTCAGGGGCAGAATCAACCGCGGTCCGGTCCAGAGATGCGGGGAGGTATTGCAGTGCTCCGGAGGTGGCGTCTTCTCTCTCCAAGCTGAGGGCGCATCTGACGTCACCTCCCTCTTTCTGCGCATGCTCAGCGGGGAGTGACACGCCCTCGGCTCGTTAGCTCCGCCCCAGATGGAATCGGTCCGCCGCTTCCATTGGGTGCGGGGGGTTACCGGGCTCCGCCCTTGACGAGGAGCTGACAGCGAGCCCCTGCGTGGTAACCCCGTCGGAGCACATGTTCAATGGCGGCTAACCAAGCCGGAATGAGGACGCACACTCCCCGCGCCGCCGCCGCTGTTGTTGTTGTTGTTGTTGTACCATGAGGAAGAGCTGCGGGGAGGTATTGGGAGGTCCTAAACTTTCTAACGGTGCCATACAATCACATTCTGGTGCAACGAAGAGTCAGAATTAATGGAAACGAGTCCTTAACTGACATAGACTAAGAATAACTAGCAAGATGTCCTATAGTTGTCTACGTGAGATGCGGTGAACCTGGATGCGACATTTAATGGGGGAAATAGGGAAGATCGGGTCTACAGAGTGTTGTTTACAGACAATGGGACTAGGGAATGGGGGATTGGGGATAGTTGGGAAGTATTGGGGAAATAGGGGAATATTTACAAGCGGATATGGATGGATCCAAATCCCATATCCGCAACAATATATATATATATATATCAATCACGATATCTCAAAAGGTTGTGGACGAGTTATGACAAACTAGGGGGATTAATCGGTTCGGTGACAAGAACAAGCCGATTCGATTTTGGTTCGGGTTCGGATCTAGATACAAAACATAACCTGTTCAGCCTGGCGGAGGTATGCTTTCTACCGACTGCTGTTCCAGTTTCACTTATCGAGATATAATCATCGGTATGTAAAAAAAACCCCACAAAATATTTCGGTATATTATATAATGATAATGGATAATTAATTTGGAGCTGCAAGGCACATCACAGCTAGCCACAGCAACGCAGGATACTCGACCGAAGGTGCAGGGATTTGCAATATGTTCAGGGTGACTCCGATAACTCTCCCACTCTTTGCAAAGGACACTGTGGGATCTTTAACATGCACCAACGACCGAAATGCGAGCAGATTCGTCCATCCGAGGGACGAACGCCCCTCCCAGCCCCAAAAAAACACTGTTCCCCTATTGCAAAGTGTTGGTGTTTCTGAATCAGCTTGTTAGCAATGGTCACACTCGGTGTTTTGCCATTGCAAACGCACACAATGGTGGAGCACGGACAAACAGCTCTATGCTTTTTAAATGCTGAGCGTCAAGCAAGGAAGCAGCATGGACCACTGAAAGAAAAGTAGGCCTATTTGGTATGAGATAAGACTCTGCCGGGGTTGGAAGCACCGAACTCCCAGACTCAGAGTGGACGCTCAAACCATGACACTGTGGCGGACACAAAAGCCCACTGGCGTGGTGACATCATTCCACGCACCAAGTGGGCGGTGGCCACGCCCGAGGGGTAGGCGTGGCCTCATGATATACACCGGGCGACCAGCCCGGAGGAGTTGAGTGTTACAGTGTAGTCTTACAATAAAGACGTTTATATGTTACCGCTTGTCCACTTCCTCCTTGCTCACAAGCAGCGCGCGTAACGCCACGCTTTACTGGTGACCCTCGACGTTGGATCTGCCGTAGCGATCCTTCCGAACACGACGCCATTGCAATGGCCAACGACAAGGCAATGGCGATTAAACTTCCCGAATTTTGGGAGGCCCAGGCCGAAGTCTGGTTCGTTCAAGCCGAAGCCCAATTTCAGCTTCGGCGCCTCACCAACGACGACCTGCGCTACTGCCATGTCGTCGCCTCCCTCGGGCCCGGCACGGCCGCTCGAGTTGTGTCCGTCCTTCGCCACCCACCGGACGGCCACAAGTACGAGGCACTCAAGCGGCTACTCCTAGCCACGTTTGGCCTCACGGACGACGCACGGGCCGATCGCCTCCTGGATCTCCCCGAGCTCGGTGAGACACGCCCGTCGGTCCGAATGGACCATATGCTGTCACTGTTGGGCGACGAAGCCCCCGGTTCGCTATTCCGGGCGCTTTTCCGTCGCCAACTTCCAGCGCAGGTTCGCCTCGCGTTGGCCGGGACCGGGCTAACGGAACCCCGAGCATTGGCGGCCGAGGCGGACAAGTACTTCGCCGCTTCGGACATGCGGGCGAGCGTTGGCGTGGCCGTCACGGCCTTCGACGCTGATGTTCCACAGCATCATCTTCTACAGCACGCTGAGGTTCAGCAGCATGCTGATACGCACCTCGTGAACGCCGCCACGCCCCGCCCACCGCCGCGGCGAAAACCGCCACCGCGGGGAAACCCGTCGACTCCACCGGCCTGGCGGAGCCAGCCGCGCTCCTCCAGCTCCACCACCTGGTGCTGGTTCCACGCCAAGTTCGGCCACGAAGCTCGGCGGTGTCATCCGCCGTGCTCCTTCAACGGGTCGGGAAACGCCCGGGCCGGCGCTCAATTGTGGCGATGAGCGCCGGCCGTTCGAGCAGCCTGCTGTTCATAACAGACACCTTCTCCGGGCGCCGTTACCTGTGCGACACGGGAGCACAGGTGAGTGTCATTCCCGCCGGCACGTCAGACAAGCACGCCGCGGGTGGGGGCCCCGCGCTGCTTGCCGCGAACGGGACGCCCATCCGTACGTACGGAAAACGCTGCCTCTCTCTGCGGTTTGGAGGGCAGGTTTTCCGATGGACGTTCGTCACCGCCGACGTGCCCATGGCACTGCTTGGCGCGGACTTCCTGTGCGCTAATGGGCTCCTGGTCGACGTCAAGCGCAGACGGCTTGTCCAGGCCGAGACGTTCAGCTCGCACGCATGTGCGTTGCCCAGCTCAACGAGCGGCTTGCCAAGCGGCTTGCCGAACGATTCGGTTCCGGCCACGTTGGTCTGTACGCTTCCGGCAGCGGACGCATTCACCCGCCTCCTCGCCGGCTTCCCGGCCCTCACGCGGCCCACCTTCTCGGCGGGGGCCGTCAAGCACGGGGTGGCCCATCACATCCCCACCGTCGGGCCACCGGTCTACGCCCGGGCACGCCGCCTCGAGCCGACGAAGCTGGCGGTGGCAAAAGCGGAGTTCACTACCCTGGAGCGACTCGGCATCGTTCGGCGCTCAGAGAGCGCTTGGGCGTCGCCGCTACACATCGTGCCGAAGCCCGGCGGGGGATGGCGACCGTGCGGGGACTATCGCCGTCTCAATGACGCCACGACTCCCGACCGCTACCCCGTCCCCCACATTCAGGACTTTTCCGCCCGTTTGGCGGGCAGGTCCTTCTTCTCGAAGGTGGACCTCATACGCGGCTACCATCAGGTCCCCGTCAGGCCGGAGGACGTCCCGAAGACGGCGGTCATCACGCCATTCGGACTCTTCGAGTTCCTGCGCATGCCCTTCGGTCTGAAGAATGCGGCTCAGGTGTTCCAGCGACTGATGGACAGCGTCCTGCGCGACTTGGATTTTGTCTACGTCTACCTGGACGATATCCTCGTCGCCAGCGCGCCCCGCGAAGAGCACCTACGCCACCTCCGCACGCTCTTCGAACGCCTGGGCCAGCATGGCCTGATTGTGAACCCCGCAAAGTGCCGGTTCGGCGCCGCCACAATCGATTTTCTGGGGCACCGTGTCACCAGGCACGGAGCCGTCCCCCTGCCGGCCAAGGTGGAGGCGGTGAAGGGGTTTCCGCGCCCCCGCACGATCAGAGGGCTGCAGGAGTTCCTGGGCATGGTGAACTTTTACCATCGGTTCCTGCCCCGTATCGCCCAGCTCCTGCGCCCCCTGCACGAAGCTCTCCGAGGTAAGCCGGGCAAAGGCGACGTTACCTGGACCGAGCAGATGGACACGGCGTTCACGGGCGCGAAGCTCGCCTTGGCTAACGCCACCATGCTCGCGCACCCGGCGCCCGATGCACCAATCGCCCTCACCACCGATGCCTCGGACTACGCGGTGGGCGCGGTGCACGAGCAATGGGTGCGTGGAGCTTGGCAACCGCTGGCGTTCTTTAGCCGGCAGCTTCGCCCGCCCGAACGCCGTTACAGTACCTTCGACCGCGAGTTGCTCGGACTTCACTTGGCGGTCAGGCACTTCCGCCATCTGCTCGAGGGCCGGGCGTTCACTGCCTTCGTCGACCACAAGCCGCTGATCTTCGCGATGGGCAAGGTCACCGAGCCGTGGTCGGCCCGGCAGCAGCGTCACCTCTCGGCCGTGTCTGAGTACACGACGGACATCCAGCACGTCGCGGGGAAGGACAACCCGGTTGCGGATTGCCTTTCCCGGGCCGTCGCCCACGCAGTCCACCTCGGCATCGACTATGCCCGGATGGCAGCGGACCAGGCCGCTGACCCCGACGTCCAGGCCTTGCGGACCGCCGTCACGGGCCTCCGCGTCACCGAGGTGCCGTTCGACGGCGCGGGCGCGGCCCTCTTGTGCGACGTCTCCCTCGGGCGTCCTCGCCCCATTGTGCCCGCGGGCTGGCAGCGCCAGGTGTTTGACGCCATCCACGGCCTGTCCCACCCGGGCGCGAGGGCCTCCCAAAGGCTGATCGCCGACAAGTTCGTCTGGCATGGCCTCCGGAAGGCCGTCCGCGGCTGGGCCAGGACATGCCTCGCGTGCCAGCGCGCCAAGGTGCACCGGCACACCCAGGCCCCGTTGGCCCCGTTCACGGTGCCGGAACGCCGGTTTGACCACGTCCACGTGGACCTGGTGGGACCTCTGCCCCCCTCGCGGGGTTTCACCCACGTCCTCACCATGGTGGACCGCACCACCCGGTGGCCGGAGGCCGTGCCCTTGGCGTCGACAACGGCGGCCGATGTCGCGCAGGCTTTCATCGCCACCTGGGTCGCCCGGTTCGGCGCCCCCTCAGACATCTCATCCGACCGCGGCCCCCAGTTCACCTCGGAGCTCTGGGGGGCGGTTGCGCAGGGGCTCGGGGTCCGGCTGCACCGAACCACGGCCTACCACTCCCAGGCTAACGGCCTGTGTGAGCGATTTCACCGCTCATTGAAGGCCGCGCTCCGGGCCACCCTCCGCGACGGCGGCTGGGTCGACAGGCTCCCCTGGGTCCTGCTGGGCCTCCGGACGGCGCCCAAGGAGGACCTGCGCGCATCCGCGGCGGAGTTGGTCTTCGGGCAACCGCTGCGGGTGCCGGGCGAGTTCCTCCCCGACTCCACGGCACCATGGTCCGCGGCACAGCAGCGCTCCGCTCTGCAAGAGACCGCCCAGAGGTTCGCCCCGGTGCCAACGGCATGCCACGGGCACCCACCGACGCACGTCGCCCCGGAGCTTCGCACGGCGGAGTACGTCTTCGTCCGCCACGATGCCCATCGGACACCACTGCGGCCCCCGTACGACGGGCCTTTCCGCGTGCTGGAGACCGGGGCGAAGCACTTCACCCTGGACATCGGCGGTACTCCTGACCGCGTTTCGGTAGACCGCCTCAAGCCGGCCCACCTCGATGTGGACCATCCACCGCCAGTGGCCCGACCCCCACGTCGGGGCCGCCCTCCTGCGGGCGGACCCCCGGCACCGCCCAGCCCCGCCGCCACGGCGCCCCCCGGTCCTGCACCCATCCCAGGGGCAGCCAGGGGCATCCCACCTGGTATCCCTGCACCCCGGACGCCGCCGATCGCCAGGGGGCGCTTCGGCCGGGTCATTCGACTGCCCCACAAACTGGCCCTCCAGGTGCGCGGGAATTCTGGGGGGGCGCGTGTGGCGGACACAAAAGCCCACTGGCGTGGTGACATCATTCCACGCACCAAGTGGGCGGTGGCCACGCCCGAGGGGTAGGCGTGGCCTCATGATATACACCGGGCGACCAGCCCGGAGGAGTTGAGTGTTACAGTGTAGTCTTACAATAAAGACGTTTATATGTTACCGCTTGTCCGCTTCCTCCTTGCTCACAAGCAGCGCGCGTAACGCCGCGCTTTAACACCACCGGGTCAAGACCGAGGGACGACGCAAACATCAATACCTCGCCATGCGTGCGAAACTCTCAAGACTCTCTGCTCACCTCCACTCTTTCATTCCTCTTTTTTCCCGCCTCTGGAACAAACTCCCTCACTCCCTTCAATCCCACTCCTCCCTCCAGGTCTTTAAAACAGCTGTTCACCACCATCTCTTATCCTCCCCCATCCAAAACCTTGATCTTTTCTACACCCGCTAATTCACCCCAGATCCACTTTCTTGAAATTCCGACTTCTTTCCTGGAAGTCCTTGCAGTGTCCATGTGTTTTTTGTTTTTTTACCTCTCCCAACCCCCCCTCCCCCCTTCCCCCCTTCCCGTGCCCCAAGCCCTCTCCCTCCCACAGATCTCCCGATGTCCCTGCTCTCAAATGTTGTACTTGTGTGCTTCCCTATCTCTCCCCATCTTGTCTCCCGCTCCCTTTATCTTATGTTTTATGTGTCCGTTTGTCTTTTTGTGATCAATGTTGGCTCTTACACGAGCCTCGATGTTATATCCAAAAAATAAATAAAAAACTAGAACGGGCACTCGGTAGAGCGCATACCTTCGCCGCAGCTACTGTTCTGTACTTGGCATGGGAGTGTAGGGAACAGAACAGTGAACAGTTTGGTGCTGATTTCATGCAAATCGGATAAGAATTGACCGAGTTATGACAAAAAACGCACATTTTGCAAGGTCGTGACCCCCCTGACCTTTGACCCCCAACCGCTAACAAGGGTAATGTCTTCACTGGGTCATGTCGTATATCACAAGATCGGGCATTGAATTCTGAACATTTTGGCATTAGTTGCATGCCAATTGGATAAAAATTGACCGCGCTATGGTAAAAATACGATTTTGACCTTTTCGTGACCTTGACCTTGACCTTTGACCCGATTGCTCCCAAAATCTAATCAAATGTGTCCCGTATAATAACCAATCATCCCACCAAATTTCATGCAATTCGGTTGAATACTTTTTGAGTTATGCGAATAACATACACACACACACACACAGACATACAAATAAATACACAGCGATCAAAACATAACCTTCCGCTTTTGCGAAGGTAACAACAACGGGGTGACAATATACAGCTGGGTCGGATTCGAACCCTGGTTCCAGAAACAGCCCTATAGTATGTAATATACTGTATTTTAGAAAGTCGAATCCTGATTTGGTGCCGCTCAAGGCCGAACAACGTCAAAACAGTTGGTGAGTCCTTCAATCCTTACAGGGAGGACCCACCAATGTCCACGTGTGCCATCGTCTCCCCAAATCCAGCTCCCTCTTTCCCTCCCCTCTGCGCCCCTCCCTGCACTCCCCGAACCCGGGTTGAGCAAGGCGATGGGTTTGGAGATTGGAGAAGGAGCTGTCACTTTGATGGCCTGGCCACTCTTTTGAAACCATATTACCGACGTGCCCGCGCTTATCTTGAACTCCACAACGCAGTGAAAAATAAATAATAAACAACAAGCTTGAACTCCAAACCGCGCATCGGGAGCCGCACGTTGGTGCTGCCAAACCCGGATACCGCGAGTCGTAAATTTACCCTCTTCCGAGAGCGCAGGAAAGGCGCCAAAACGTATGGTGACGTGCCCTTAACAGCAGACAATATCATCAAAGTTCATCCCTTTGGTATCTTAATAACAAGAAGAAACCTTGGCGCAAGCGCAGGCCATTTGGCCCATCATGCCTGTGCTACACCAACACCAGATACCATGAACCACCCACATGCAAGCGACCGACAACTCCTGCCAATATCCCTGTACCCCTCCATCTGCAATGCTTCTAGGTACATATACCTACCTACCCGTCTGCTTCCACTACCTTTCTGGGGACACATCGCCATGCATTAAACTACTCTCAGACTGAAAGACAACTGCCTTAATACTGTCCGAACTCTCCTCTTCTTTACTCTCAGGTTATGGCACCTCGTCATTTCGCTGTCTATTCTGCTGAAAAACTCTTCCGAGCTAATTTTGTCTACACTCTTAGTTATCTTAAACATCTGTATCTTCTTTCCAGATATCATCATTCTCTTTGTCTCCTGGTCGATTCAGAAAATCCAGCTCGCAAAGCTTGTGGCCCTACAGCAAAATAGCCTCAAATAAATTATAGAATATAATTTACTGCAATATAATGTGATTCTCAACTCATGTTAATACTAGGCCCCTATGTTGATCCGGTAGTGTGGCTCAAGGTGCAACTAAAGAAATGTTTGCACCGACGAATGTGCATTAAACACCATGTGCTAGCTGTACCGTAAACGAATTATCATCTTGTTCCGATATGTAAAGCTCTTTCTAACTGCTAACTCACTCACTGATATATATTGTTACGTTTGTGGGGGTAGGTGATGAAATACCATAGTGGAGATATAACTGTGTAGGCTCGCATGGGCCGCGTGCGAGTCGGAAGCCAATCTCAATGTATTTAAGAAGAAAAACTGCAAGCTTAAAATTGTTCATGTGTCTTCACATGGGGATGGAGTTTGTGTTTACTAGGTCGGGTTAAGATTAGTTTCCTCGGTATGTGATTGCCTCCTGTGGTTTTTCCCGTTTTCCAATTATAACAAGCCGGCCATAAAAACCCACCTTTTTAACCAACAACGACCGACATAACTGCCGACAGAAACCCGAACATTCCTGAGCAGAGCCGAACGTTCTCGATAGACAATTAACCTGGCCCACCAATCAGCAAGGAAAAAGGCCACGCCCAGAAGTTTGTCATTGGTCGAGCCTGACCAGGGGACGATTCAGTGGAACTCGGCCATTGGTCGGTGTGATGTCAGGGTGACGTCAGAGCGAGAAGGTTCGAGGAGGGGAAAAGGAAGAGAGTCTGTCTCTCTCTCTCTCTCTCTCTCTCTCTAGCTTTGTGGTGGGCGGTCGCTTATGTCATGTGCGCTCGTGCAGAGAACTGTTCAGATCTCAGAGAACGTTTGGGCAACGTTGGAGCCAGGGGTGTTGTTTGACGGTGGTGTTTTTCAGGGGAGCTGGAGCCACATCACATTTTGGAGGGAGACAAGAGCGAAGGAGGACCGGCTGCACGAACCCCCTCACGTTCGTGGCGACGTGAAGAGGAACTTCGCGCCATCTTGTACGTTTCCTGCGCAAGCGACTTCACGACACCTGGTGCTGCCGACTCCATTATGCGATCTTGTTGGAGCAAAGCTGAGTGCCGACCGGCTTTAAAACATTTTATTTTCATTATCTCTCCCCTTGTGTTGTCGTGTCTGATGGAGATGTCTCAAATTAGGATTTAGTTTACCTCACCTTTCATTTATTGCTGTGATTTATTTCATTAAATTTATTATTGTGGCATTTTTCATTTGTTGTGTTTCTGTGTTTTATGGGTTTCGGATTAAACCCCGTGAGTTCTGTGCAGGTAAGCACTTTGGTTCCTTCAGACCCGCGCCTGCCATAAAAAAGTGCTGCCAAATTTTGGCTTGATCGCCTTGGAGTAAAAACTGTGATGACCCTGCGGTGTTAACCGTTCGGGCTGATAGGACAATATATACAGACTTGGCATTTAATATGGAATATATTTTTTTGTGCGGGTGAACTTACTTTTCAAGATGACTTAGAACCAAAAGTTCATTGGAATTATGTTGAAATTATTCTAGATTTTGTTAATGTGACCTTTAAAAGAAACAAAAAGCACATTAGACATTTTGAAGCAAATAAATTGATCCTTGAAAGTGATGTAAACTGATATCGAACTCAATTCACGGACAGTACTGTGTTAAACTTCTTTGCGTTTTCCAGAAGTATCTCTTTATTTTGCACATTAGGCAAAAAAATTTTTAAACAAAAACAAAAGTTAAATTACGACTGGGATTACGGACAGTAAAATTACAGTTCAGTACTTCGTGTAACCCCCACGAGCATTCAGGAGAGCATGTACAATGTACATGTTGAGGCATGCTGTTCACGAGATTTGCCAAGGTTTGGACAGGAATCGCTTGCCATGCAATGTCAATAGTCTGCTGCAATTCACGCACAGAGGCAGGCTGCTGGTTGAAGTTGTCGATTTGATGCGTTAATTCTGCCCACAAGTTCTCTATCGGATTCATATCCGGGGACATGGCAGGCCACTCCATATGCTCTACACCACAGTCAGCAAGAAAGTGTTGGATCATGCGAGCACGATGAGGCCGTGCATTGTCATCTTGGAAGACAAAGTTTCCTCGAAAGGCTGCACGAACAAATGGAAGCAATGTTTCTTCCAGAATGGCCCTGTGCTTGAACTGGTTCAGGTTTCCATTCAGAACAACCAGGTCAGTTTTGCCCCCTGCTTGAAAAGCAGCACAAACGGTCACCCCACCACCTCCAGCTTGGACTCTTGGCACTATACAATCTTCGTTGTGGGCTTCATGCACTTGTCTGCACACTCGGACGCGGCCATATTGACGATAGACCAGAAATCTAGACTTGTCACTGAAGATCACGTGATTCCAGTGTCCTAGCTGCCATTGACGGTGCTCTCTGGCCCACTGCAATCGGCGCTGGCGGTGTTGTCTGGTCAGACGTGGCTTTCGCAGGGGACGCCTGGCACGATAGCCTGCTTGAACCAGTCGTTGGTTGACTAGCCTTCTGGATACAGGCACATTTGTCAGTTGCTGCCACTCAGCTCTAAGCCGATTAGCTGACTTAGTACGGCCATTGCGGACTAACCGGTGCAGCTGGCGATCATCCCTCCTTGTGGTTCTGCGGGGACGTCCTGACCTCGGTATTGGAGTAGAGACACCCCTCTGAGCATTTCGTTTCAGGATCTTTGACACCTGACCTTGAGTGATGCCATACTGCCGAGCAATAGCACGCTGTTTCATGCCGGAATTTCGTAAAGCCACCACTAAATGACAAACAGCATTGTCGAGTTGACGGACCATCTCCAGGGGAAGCGGCAATAACTTTTGTAGACGTGCAGCAGTTGTTTTCCACTAATACAGAACGCAACAACCCTTATATACCCGATTGTGAAGCCAATCGTCAAATGTACCTGTCCGTACATTTTGTCACGCCACCTGTGATATAATCCTGTTATTGACTTCTTGCTGCGACAGACAATCAGTGACATGGTTCTTTTAACAAAGAAATCACCGAAGCGTAAAAGAAACTCACCAGATTGATATACCGAGTTCAGAAAGTAAACCCAAGTCAAGAAGAAAAAAAAAAATGCCAAGTCTGTATATATATTGTTACGGATTCGTCACTTCTGTTGTGGTGGTTTGCATCCACTGTAAATATTTCCGATTCCATGTATTATTATTGTTGTCATTTAAAGGGTATAGATATTTATAGTTTCAAAAGTTAAAAGTTAATGTTAAAAGAAACAGGAAACCGGATTGGGAACCGGACGACAACCCGGAAGAAGACGAGGAGAAAAGAGGGTGGAGCGAAGTAAAGTCGGACAAGAAGCTGGTTGCTTTGCGGTCTGGATCGAACATTGTCGAGCAAGAGTCACGAGTGAACTTTGGGTTTCCTGGGAAAAGGGATTCCTGCGATTGAGTTGTTATCGCTGTGACTGATCAACCTGCGTGCCAGGTTTGGCGTTGGATTCCGAGGAATCATCGTCGGGTTGTTGCATCTCGAGATCGAGCCGTCGGCCATTTTGACTCGCGCGCTTTGCTCATCGCGAAAGGTCTTTGCTTCGCGTCAGCCGTTTTCACCATTCAGACGTCTATCTGGGATGTGTGTGTGCAACGCGGATTTTGAAGGCAAACCTGAGGTTCGCCGATTTGGAGCTGTAAAACATACATACCAGAGGGTGTGATTTCCCAGTCGCCTTGAGTGCACTTTTACGCAGCTTTGGGCCGCGTGACTCTTTGCGCTGCTTTGGCCGTGTACGCCTTTGTGCAGTTTTGGCGGCGTGACTGGGCCCGTCATCTGAACGGGATTCTGGTTTCGATTCGACATTGCTCTGACGATCGCTGGAGGGGATCAACTTTGAGCTTGAAGACGGGAATATAGAGACATTGGGGAATGTTCTTTTTTCACTCACTTGGAGCCAAGTGAGTTACCTTATACTAGCTGATGGTACCATCATAAGATATACATTGATTGTACTTTTGATTGCTATTATTGTTGTATTGTTATTCTTGTGTGATTTTTAATACAATATTTGTTTGTTGGTAACAATTGGTGTGGTTTCACCATTGATTTTGACACAGGATAACACACTTTTCTGCCGTGACTCCTCTCGGGGCTGGGAGGTACACCATGACCAGAGGGTCGGGGAGGAGCACGTAACAGAAATTGGGGGCTTGTCCAATTGACTCGGGGGCTCGAAATTGGGTCTTCGTCTGGGATTAAATTCCCTAATAACACTCGTCCAGGGGCAAATTACCTGATAACATTCGTCCGGGATAGAATTCCCTAGCATTCCCAAAATTCCCAAATTTGGAATTTTTTCCTAACATTCCCAAATTTTTCAAAAAAATTTGAAATTTTTGTGTGAAGGTTAACAGGTGTTAACTGGTAGTCACCATGGTGTTTGACGCAGAAAAGTTTGCGGCGTCCCCTGATGAGGCACAGTTCCAAGTGTTAAAAAAAATCAGAACTCTTGATATTGGCCAGACATTTGAACTTGGAGGTCCGAGTTAATATGAAGAAAGCAGAGATGCAGACATTGGTGGTAGAATCTCTGGTGGAACAGGGCACATGGATAAAGGTAGCCTTGGATTGGTTACCAGAGGAAAAAGAAAATGTGGAGCTCCGGAAAATGGAGATGCAACTGCAGAGCCAGGAAAGGTTAAAAGCAGAGGAAAGGAAAGCAGAAGATTGAAGAGCAGGGGAAAGAGCAGAGGAAAGGAGAGCTGCAAGTGAACTCGAGGAGAGAAGAACAGAGGAAAGGAGAGCTGAAAGAGAACTCGCGGAAAAAAGAGTAGAACAGGAACGAGACCTCGAGGACAAACGAGCAGAGGAAAGAAGAGCCAAAAGGGAGTTAAAGGAACGTGACGTGGAGTGTCAGAGGGAAATTAAACTCAAGGAACTGGAATTAATGAGAGAACGGGGAGAGGTAGCATCCATGCCGGCTAGTTCGACAACTAGTCAGAATACTTGGGATGTTTGTAAACATGTGAGGCTGGTTCCACCCTTCAATGAAAAAGAGGTAGCAAAGTTTTTTTTACACTTTGAGAAAGTGGCTCAAATGCTAAAATGGCCTGTGGAGTCCAGGACGATGTTAGTGCAAAGTGTTCTGGTGGGTAAAGCTCAAGATATATTTTCGGCTTTACCGATTGACCAATGTGCAGATTATGAGAAAGTGAAGAAAGCCATTCTCAAAGCCTATGAATTGGTCCCTGAAGCTTACCGGCAAAAATTCCGGAATGCCAGGAAGAGGGAGAGTGAGACCCATGTGGAGTTTGCCTGAATGAAGGAAACCATGTTTGATCGGTGGTGTGACTCGAAGGAGATTGGGAAAGACTTCAACCTGTTACGACAATTGATCTTGGTGGAGGAATTCAAACAGTGTGTCCACACGGACATTAAAGTGCATCTGGATGAGAGAAAAGTACCAAAGTTGTATGAGGCAGCAACTGTGGCAGATGACTATGCCTTGACACACAGGATGGGGTTCCACAAACCTAACTTCCCGCCTAGAGTTAGCCAGGGGAGTTATGGTAAATCAGGTGCGGAGAACAAAAATTATTGGAGGCGACCTAGAGATGACTATGAGTACAAATCTGATACCACGACTTTTAGGGATCAGAAGACTACAGTTCCAAGACAGACTTATCTTCCGGGGGGCTCGAGGCAGACCACGAGTTTTTCCTCCGGGCCTACTTGCGCTTTTTGCAAGAAACCTGGGCATTTGATGTCCCAATGTTATGCCCTGAAAAGGAAAAAATCAGGAGCGGAGTCAGACTAGTACAACTCCGAATGCATTGGCAAATGCGAGAAATCGTCCTTGGAGGACAGTGCCTGGTGAAGGTTCCCATGCCAAAGTTACGGCATCACAGAACGAACTTGTTCAAGAGGGTTACAAACATTTTATTTCAGAGGGGTTTGTGTCACTGAATGGAGACTTGACTAATCAGAGACCTGTTAGTGTATTGAGGGACACAGGAGCACATCAATCTTTAATGCTGGAAGGCATTTTGCCATTGTCAGAGAAGACGGCAACTGGTGTGTGTTCTTTTACAGGGGGTTGGTGGCTGTGTTAAAGCTCCACTTCATGTCATCCATTTAAAGTCTGATTTGGTGTCAGGACCGGTCACCGTAGGGTTACAAGCCACTCTACCTGTAGAGGGAATATCTTTTGTTATCGGGAATGATTTGGCCGGTGGTCAAGTTTCTGGTAACCTGATGTTTGTTGAAAAGCCTAGCATGGAAAATAACACTGCACAGTTAGAGAAGAAGATTCCGGGTATCTTTCCATCCTGTGCCGTGACTCGTGCTATGGGTAGGAAGCGCTCTGAAGAGAAGAGGAAGGTACTGACGTCACGCTTTGCACTGGCACGTCTTGTCAGGTACCCAAAAACTAAGAGTCAGCACACACAAGTCATGGATGGAGGCAATGTTGGCAAGCTCTTTGTAGGTGGACTGAACTTCAAAATAAGGGAAGTTGTTCTGGACTCTGTCTTCGGCCAATATGGATCACTCTTGGAAGTGCGGCTGATAAAAGATAGGGAGACGCAAAAGTCAAGAGGGTTTGGCTTTGTCACGTTTGAAAACACAAAGGACGCCAAAGATGCAGAAAAGAATTTGAATGGCAAGGATTTGGATGGTCGGACCATAACAGTAGGGAAGGCAGGCCATGGGCGTCGAAGGGGCTACGGAGGAAGAAAACGTGGAGGTAGTTTCAGGGGTGGCTATGGCTCCCGGGGTGGGAGTAGTAGTTTTGGTGGTTGCTGCAGTCGAGATTACTATGGAGGCTCCCAGAGTTACGGCAGCTCCCGCAGGGATGATTATCAAGGTAGTGGCCGAGAAGGAGACCGCTATTCCCGTGACTACAGTGACAAGCGCCCCAACCGTGATTATTATGAAAGTTAGGAAGAGTTTGAAGCACTGAATGCTGCGGAGCAGCCGAGCCAAGATTCCTATACGGATTAACCGTGAACTCCACGTTCCTAAAGGCGTCCATGTAGTGAATACTTCCAAGCCTCACCACCCAACCACCATGAAACCTGGCTCTCAGCTCGGCCTCCCTAAAAAAAGTGCTATATTTGGCTTGATTTTGGATTTTTGATCACAACCCCTTAACCTTCATTCAAAAAAAATGAAAAATAAAAATCAGAGGTTGATGAGATGGAGTTTGGCTTTGCAGGAGTTCAACTTGGAGATTGAGCATGTAAAGGGCAGCGACAATGTCATGGTGGATGCTTTGTCCAGAGTGAACTAACTTTGGAGATCTCTGTAGGTTGTTTGAAGTTTGGTTGCTTTATTTTTGGGAAATATTGATTATTTATCGTTGCTCACGGGAATTGATGATTTGGGTGTGAGTTTACTTTTGTTTGTTGGGAGAATTTTGCCTACAAAGAAAGTTTTCACTATGTTCAAACTTTCTTTCTTGAGGGGGGGAAGTGTTACGGATTTGTCACTTCCGTTGTGGTGGTGTGCATCCACTGTAAATATTTCCGATTCCATGTATTATTATTGTTGTCATTTAAAGGGAATAGATATTTCTAGTTTCAAAAGTTAAACGTTAATGATAAAAGAAACAGGAAACCGGATCGGGAACCGGACGACAAACCGGAAGAAGACGAGTTACCTTATACAGGCTGATGGTACCATCATAAGATATACATTGATTGTACTTTTGATTGCTATTATTGTTGTATTGTTATTCTTGTGTGATTTTTAATGCAATATTTGTTTGTTGGTCACAATTGGTGTGGTTTCACCATTGCTTTTGACACAGGATAACACACTTTTCTGCCGTGACTCCTCTCGGGGCTCGGAGGTGCACTGTGACCAGGGGGTCGGAGAGGAGCACGTAACAATATATATATATATACAGACTTGGCATTTAATATGGAATATTTTTTTTGTGGGGGTGAACTTACTTTTCAAGATGTCTTTGAACCAAAAGTTCATTGGAATTATGTTGAAATTATTCTAGATTTTGTTATTGTGACCTTTAAAATAAACAAAAACCACATTTGACATTTCGAAACAAATAAATTGATCCTTGAAAGTGATGTAAACTGATATCGAACTCAATTCATGGACAGTACTGTGTTAAACTTCTGTACGTTTTCCAGAAGTATTTCTTTATTTTGCACATTAGCCAAATTTTTTTTTACCAAAAACAAAAGTTAAATTACGACTAGGATTACGGACAGTAAAATTACAGTTCAGTACTTCGTGTAACCCCCACGAGCATTCAGGAGAGCACGTACACGTTGAGGCATGCTGTTCACGAGATTTGCCAAGGTTTGGACAGGAATCGCTTGCCATGCAGTGACAATAGCCTGCTGCAATTCATGCACAGAGGTCGGCTGCTGGTACAAGTGGTCGATTTGACACGTTAATTCTGCCCACAGGTTCTCTATCGGATTCATATCCGGGGACATGGCAGGCCACTCCATATGCCCTACACCACGGTCAGCAAGAAAGTGTTGGATGATGCGAGCACGATGAGGCCGTGCATTGTCATCTTGGAAGACAAAGTTTCCTCGAAAGGCTGCACGAGCAAATGGAAGCAATGTTTCTTCCAGAATGGTCCTGTACTTGAACTGCTTCAGGTTTCCATTCAGAACAACCAGGTCAGTTTTGCCCCCTGCATGAAAAGCAGCCCAAACGGTCACCCCACCACCTCCAGCTTGGACTCTTGGCACTATACAATCTTTGTTGTAGGCTTCATGCACTTGTCTGCGCACTCGGACGCGGCCATCTTGACGATAGACCAGAAATCTAGACTCGTCACTGAAGATCACTTGATTCCAGTGTCCTGGCTGCCATTGATGGTGCTCTCTGGCCCACTGCAATCGGCGCTGGCGGTGTTGTCTGGTCAGGCGTGGCTTTCTCAGGGGACGCCTGGCACGATAGCCTGCTTGAACCAGTCGTTGGTTGACTAGCCTTCTGGATACAGGCACATTTGTCAGTTGCTGCCACTCAGCCCTAAGCCGATTAGCTGACTTGGTACGGCTATTGCGGACTAACCGGTGCAGCTGGCGATAATCCCTCCTTGTGGTTCTGTGGGGACGTCCTGGCCTCAGTATTGGAGTAGGGACACCCATCTGAGCATTTCGTTTCAGGATCTTTGACACCTGACCTTGAGTGATGCCATACTGCTGAGCAATAGCACGCTGTTTCATGCCGTAAATTCGTAAAGCCACCACTCCATGACAAACAGCATTGTCGAGTTGACGGACCATCTCCAGAGGAATCGGCAAGAACTTTTGGAGACGTGCAGCAATTGTTTTCCACTAATACAGAACGCAACAACCCTTGTATACCCGACTGTGAAGCCAATCATCAAATGCACCTGTCCGTACATTTTGCCACGCCACCTGTGATATAATCCTGTTGTTGACTTCTTGCTGCGACAGACAATCAGTGACATGGTTCTTTTAACAAATAAATCACCAAAGTGTAAAATAAACTCACCAGAATGGTATACTGAGTTAAGAAAGTAAACCCAAGTCAAGAAAAAAAACAAAATTCCATATTAAATGCCAAGTCTGTATGTATATATATATATATATATATATATTGTTACGGACACGGTTTTTGGATGTTATTTTACCGAGCGGTGGTGTATTTAACCGCGTCCGAACAGTTACTCCCCGATTAGAACCCGATTCCAACCGAACGTTGACTAATCGCGCTACAGATATTCAATTGGGAAACCTCTAAAACGACCGAAAGAGAAGAAGAGAGAAGAAAGACAGAGTTTGGAGGAAGAACATATTTATTATACACACACAAGCAATATTTTAGAGCGACCAATATTATTTACAGCAATAGATGGAAAAGAGCAGTCACACAGTGCATTGTTAACTTATTCTATTTCATTTACTTAATCCCCAAGACAAACGAGTAGGACAGGACGTTCACACTCACACGGTGGATATTGCAGGCAGGTAATGGCTCGAGGTTGATTGCTTGAGAGGAAGGCAAAGTCGGAGGCCGCAGCACCCCTCGCGGTTTTGGCGGGAAAACCTCCGTCGCGTATCCGCGGCCGTCACGCGCTGGCTCGGCACACCTGCTCCTCTTCCTGGGGTGGAGCCGTCTCCCTCCGTTCAGCGCGTCTCTCCAACGACAGGGGGGTATTGCAGGCAGGCAGGTAGGTAGGTAGGTAGGTAGGGCTTGCGGTGGATTGCGCTCCTCTTCCAGGTCATCCCCCAGCGTATCTCTCAAGGCCTCTCTTTGGTGCAGCCTCGTTGCTCCTCTCCAGTCATCTCTCATCTGGACTCCTAAAGCAGTCCCCTGCAGTCGCTTTTATCACCTCCGGCGGAATTAAGCCGCCGGCTCCGAGGGCACGCCTACCGGGTCACTCACCGCGGTGTTGATTGGCTGTTAGGGCCGGTTCACTCCTGCCCTCTTCTGACGAGGTGGAGACACGCCTTTCTTCTCCAACCTTACCTCGTGGCCAATGGTGGTTGAAGAGAAAAACCGACCAAAATGCGGAAGGCAAATGGAAGGGAGGTTTTGGGGAAATTGGAAGGGCCTACGCTTATTTTGTTTGATACAATGCAAAGTCAATCTAGTGGAAAACACATACTTAGCCTACATGGAATAAGGAAATACACTATTTAAAAGATATATCGTGACCTGCGTGTATGTTCTATGAAATTAATTAGGAGGACGGCTGCGACCATTATTTACATTACCAGGATGTTACCATACCAAAACCATACTCTTCACATCCGTTACCCTTCCTCCAAAATTGTTACACTCCTCAAAACCCGTTACACTTCTCAAAACCCGTTACACTTCTCAAAACCCGTTACACTTCTCAAAACCCGTTACACTTCTCAAAATCGTTACACTGCACCCTCCTTTCTTCAGGCACGTCCTCGGGCCTACTAGACTTAACTGAGTGTGACATGTAGGTGTAATTCCTTCTACAATTAACCTGACCCTGAGTGTGACAATTTTAAAACACAAATAAGTATGTCCCCCTATTGCATTGCATCCTGTCTAACAGACTCAAGCCCACAGCTAACCGAATTACGGAATTACTCTCAACCTATACATTTACGGTGGGGAGCATTATTTACAATGACGTGATTTCTTATTTACAACGCAACCCAGGACCTGTGTGTTTTTTTCTTTTCTTTTTAGGGAACAAGAGAAAGAAATTCCTGTTGGGAGGGAGGAGACAGCACGCATTGCATCGATGCACCAGTACCAATACCACCAAAGCACCCAAAAGCACCCAAACACCACAAAGCACCCAAAAACACCATCCGGTGCGGTTACCATGGTTCATAATAAACACAACAAAACAACTGGTGGTGGTCTTCTCCTTCTCTGCTGGGCCGATGTTCTTCCCGACGTCTTCTGGCTTCATGCGGCCTATTTGGACATACTAAAAAAAGCACAACTTGTGTCCATTTTTATTTAGGGCCTCAGGGGCCAACTAAGGGTGGTCCACCTGTTTGGCATAGGTGCCACCTTACCGAGGTCCGCAAGCAAGATTCCCTGGCCACTATGGCCGGTTTCCAACTGAGGTGCCCTGCCCCAGAACCTGGGGTCCATCAAGTGGTACTTGGCCGCAGAACAGCGGTCCATAAAGTGGTACATCAACGCAATGCATGCTGGTTCTGGGAATCTCGGGCGCACAATGGCCACCTCACGCATGCTCCCATCGGCACCCAATGGCGCACAGGTCATGTGGGAGACAAAAGAAAGACAATTGAGCGAGGGGTAAGGTCACAAGGGTACACGTCAATAAGGCAATGCAAGGTGAAATGCGTACGGAGGCCGAAGTGAGAAAGCTCGTCCCTACCGTACGTCACCCCCCTGTCACCTACCCTACCCTTGTTCTCACCCCATATGTACAAAAATCTACACATTTACAAATTCGTCACTACTGTCACGTCTTCCCCATATTTCCCCTATACCAAATTCGTCCCCACAATCCCTTTACTTCAAAATTTGCCATCACCAAATTCATCATCAATCCTCATAAGGAGGAAGAGATGGAATTACGCACAATGTCACACCCACGTCATGATGCGTCTCACAATCCAAACATTTGCATCATAAAAAATAATCAAAACATGGCATGGTGTGGAGTACCTGTCACCTCAGGTGAGTGGATGCAGATGGTGCGAGGAGATCCTTCATCCTAACTACTTTCTAAATGACATTAACACACTTTACACTACCCGGGGTCTTTCCCTGCCAATCCATTGGCTAACTTACACTATGGGTTCTAATAACCAATTCCCATTGGCCAAACTGTGGTGCTTCTCAATTTGGGGTCTCACTCCCCCGATTCATCTCCCGGTGCTCTAGCACAATTTCTGGGCTGCGACGTGTACCTCTCCCAACAGGTCTACCCACCTGCACACCTCCCCCACTGTAGTTGCCACCCGAGCTTACCTAGCTCCTCACCCTAACCTAACTAACTGGGGACAGCCCCTCTCCTGGCTCTGTCACCCCATGGTGCCCTCTGGCACTGGGCTACCCGGGTCCGTCCTCCGGATCCTCGGGCCCCATCCACAACAACTACTACCGGCTCCCAGAGCCCACCTGCGGCCTCACCTGGCCGACATCCTTACAGTGGTGGAGTGCCCAAACCAACTACACACACTAACAGGCTACACGCCCAGCCATTTCCACAACACCAACGCACCCATCCACATACCATTCTGTCACCCGCACCACAGATGCCAATATCCAACCACAATTTACCTGTACCCTCTACCTAACACTTCACTACCCGCCCCGGGTATCCGTGATGGGGGTCCACTCTTCCCCCATTCACACCTTCGCACCATCCACTCCACTCCACAATTTCCACCATACCCACTCCACGACCATCCATTGGCCAATACTCCATACCATTTATTCCACACAGCCACATACACCTGTTCTTCATTCACCTGTCGTTGCACACCTGTGCAATCATACCTGGTGCCACCTGCACCCTCCTCCTCTTTCTGGACCAGTTGGTCAACGCAACACACATCACCATCACTCACTCATACACTGCTCCACACACCTGTTCAGTTGCACACCTGTGCAATCACACCTGTTCCATTCTCACCTGTTCAATCCTCACACACACGGCATCATCTCAGCTAACTACTCCCCTCTGAAACTTGCGCTTCCCAGTCGTCCCTTTAAACTATTGCGCTCCCACGTCATTATAATCCACACTAATCTACTTGCGTCCCCACTACAGGTATCAGTCACTAACTAACCTTATCGTTACCTAAGGTCATCTTCGCTAGATCCCTATCATTATCCAAGCCCTCCCTGGCTCGTTTTCACTGCCATAAACCCCATAATCTATAGCGCATTTGCCCCCACCTGTGAGGGATGGTGGATTTGCCATCCCACCACATCGGGGGTCTCTCACTACCAATTTCGCTCGTCCAAATCCAACAATTCAAAAATTTTCCATTTACTGCCAATTCTATTCACTTTTCTAAATTTCGTTTCAAATCACTACTATCACTATCACCATCACCCGTCTACTTATTACATCCTCTCGGTGCGCCAATTCACATCACCCGTCTACTTATTACATCCTCTCGGTGCGCCAATTCACATCTACAGCCCGGCTTCGTACAGCCGAGCACTGAACGCGGATTCTTTTGTGCTGGCGGCTGGATGCGTCCCGCATTCGGGGCCGGGGCGGGGGCTTACCCGGGCCGAGATCCCATGCACCACTTCGGCGTGGAGCCATCCAATGTCCCGATCTCGACCTGCCGGCACGTCTCAATAGAAAGTGGTCGCCATGACGACCCTTCCTATCGAGCTGCCCGCTCCGCCTTGTGGAGCCCGGACGCGGCCGCTCCACGCGAGGCCCAGCGTGGATCGCGCACGGCGGTCCTTTCGAACCCGCCGTGGCTCGGATCTCCGCTGGTTCTCGCGGCACGCGAAGCCCGGCACGCACCGAGGGCCCGATCCGGCTAAAAGTCGACCTAACCTTTAACCCGGTTACCGTCGACGCTTCACCTGCAGGCTTACATGCATACGCTACCTCTTTCTTGCTCATACATGCAGCCGTTCCCATTCTCCTCGTACCTTTTCTTTCACACCTCGGTACACTCACTCCGCTCACCGACTTGGTCACACACCTGACCACCGAACACTTTGGCACACATTCGTTGCTCGCACACCTCACCAATACACCGCTTCGCGCCCCTTTCTCGGTCACCTCCTTTGTGACGATCACAGGTGTGCTCTCACCCGCACACCCAACCACGTGTCTCACTACCAATTCCAGCGTGCATTCCCACTCACGCTCTACCATTCCAGGTGTGCATCCTTCCATCCCAGGTGTACATCCTCGCTCACCTATCACAACCAGCTCACGCTCCGTTTCACTCTCACTACTCTCACCTCCACTCTCAGTCGCGCACTCACCCTTACTCTTGACAGCATGCGCTTTCCCCATGCACCCGTCCGTTACACACCTTTCTCGCGCATCCTCCCGCGCACACTTCTTCGTTACTTCCTCCGTAACACTCACCACAGGCATGCATTCTCCCTTACTCTTGACAGCATGCGCTTTCCCCATGCACCCGTCCGTTACACACCTTTCTCGCGCGTCCTCCCGCGCACACTTTTTCGTTACTTCCTCCGTAACACTCACCACACCGCGCTTCCCTGTGCTCCCTCGCACACGCGCTTTGACCAATTCACTCTTGACGGCACACTCACTCCTCGGCGTGCACTTTTTCCTCACACACCCCATGGTCGGACATTCTCGCACACCCCTTTTTTCGCACACCTGTCCTGTCACACACCTCACCAACGGCCTTTCACGAACACCCGGATCCAAACCAATCCCCAAGCCGACTGAATCTCCCTCACATCATGTACATTGCCACTCACCTTGGCACCTCGCCCCCGCACCTCCTTTGCCACCTGCAAACTCTTTATTTGGTTAGTGAGCATCACATCATGATTTGAACACAGACCTTGTACATATTCCATGACTTCCTCCTTTATCTCCCTCTTAGTTTCTGTCCGTCCCTTCTTAATTTCACTCACCTCTTCTCCCACTTCCTCTAATTTTTGTTTAACCTCTTTTATTTCTCGGTGCGTCCCCTCAAGTTCGTCCTCTAAGGCTACCGTGACCGTCTCTATGTGCATCCTCACCTGCCGGTCCTTTGTCTCCATTATCTCTGTCACCTCGTCCACCCTCATTGTCAGTTCCTCCCGTACCATCTGACATTGCCTCTGCGTCGCTATTAATTCGTTTTTAATTTCTTTTTGTGTCGCCTTTAACCCTCCTAGTACCGCAGTGTTCTTTTGAACCTGCTCCACTAACTTAGTTTGTCCCTCTGTCAGCTGCTCCACCTCCTCCGTCAGATCTTCTATTCCCCCCTGTAACTTTACCGTATTATTTCTCACCTCTTTCTCGATACGCTTTTCGCCTCGCTTTACCTCCTCGCGTAGCCCCGAGACCTCCTCACTCATCCCTCTTCGTATTTCCTCCATCTGGTTCCCCATCTGTTCGATTTCCCGGGCGGATTGTTCCCCCATTTCCCGCAATTTGTCCTCCATCCTATTTTCTAACCCCATTAACCCATTTTTCACCCCCTCTAACTGATTCTCTTGAGCGGCCATTCTGTTTTCTACCCCCATTAACCCATTTTTCACCCCTTCTATCCCATTGTCTAATCCCTCAAATTTCTTGTCTAACTCCTTAACGGTACCCCTCGCTTCGTCCCTCATTACCCCCATCATTCTGCTTTCCATTTTCGCACTATCAGCCCTTGCTTCGTCCCTCATTTTGTCCATAAGGGCACCGATTTGTAGCAACAAAAGGTCCGAATCCAACGGCGGCGCTGCTACTGTCGCGGGCGTGGCAAAATTTGGTGCCGCTACACCCACGTGCGCGAGGACGCCATTTTGCACGCCTGCTACTCCCTCAACCGCCTCCTCATTGCTCTCCTCCTCCCTTTCTTCCACATACATTTCCCCTGGTTCCTGGGTTACCCCTAACCCGTCTATCTCCCCCACCGACATCCGATCGCCTTGATTGTCCATGGCGCGATCTCAAAATTCGGGTTTTATAAAACAACACAATTTTGGCAGCTCGTAATTTTGACCAAGATTTTTTTTTTTTTAAATTTGGGCCTAACAAATTTAGTCCCGGGTCCGAATCCGACTCCTCGACACCAATTGTTACGGACACGGTTTTTGGATGTTATTTTACCGAGCGGTGGTGTATTTAACCGCGTCCGAACAGTTACTCCCCGATTAGAACCCGATTCCAACCGAACGTTGACTAATCGCGCTACAGATATTCAATTGGGAAACCTCTAAAACGACCGAAAGAGAAGAAGAGAGAAGAAAGACAGAGTTTGGAGGAAGAACATATTTATTATACACACACAAGCAATATTTTAGAGCGACCAATATTATTTACAGCAATAGATGGAAAAGAGCAGTCACACAGTGCATTGTTAACTTATTCTATTTCATTTACTTAATCCCCAAGACAAACGAGTAGGACAGGACGTTCACACTCACACGGTGGATATTGCAGGCAGGTAATGGCTCGAGGTTGATTGCTTGAGAGGAAGGCAAAGTCGGAGGCCGCAGCACCCCTCGCGGTTTTGGCGGGAAAACCTCCGTCGCGTATCCGCGGCCGTCACGCGCTGGCTCGGCACACCTGCTCCTCTTCCTGGGGTGGAGCCGTCTCCCTCCGTTCAGCGCGTCTCTCCAACGACAGGGGGGTATTGCAGGCAGGCAGGTAGGTAGGTAGGTAGGTAGGGCTTGCGGTGGATTGCGCTCCTCTTCCAGGTCATCCCCCAGCGTATCTCTCAAGGCCTCTCTTTGGTGCAGCCTCGTTGCTCCTCTCCAGTCATCTCTCATCTGGACTCCTAAAGCAGTCCCCTGCAGTCGCTTTTATCACCTCCGGCGGAATTAAGCCGCCGGCTCCGAGGGCACGCCTACCGGGTCACTCACCGCGGTGTTGATTGGCTGTTAGGGCCGGTTCACTCCTGCCCTCTTCTGACGAGGTGGAGACACGCCTTTCTTCTCCAACCTTACCTCGTGGCCAATGGTGGTTGAAGAGAAAAACCGACCAAAATGCGGAAGGCAAATGGAAGGGAGGTTTTGGGGAAATTGGAAGGGCCTACGCTTATTTTGTTTGATACAATGCAAAGTCAATCTAGTGGAAAACACATACTTAGCCTACATGGAATAAGGAAATACACTATTTAAAAGATATATCGTGACCTGCGTGTATGTTCTATGAAATTAATTAGGAGGACGGCTGCGACCATTATTTACATTACCAGGATGTTACCATACCAAAACCATACTCTTCACATCCGTTACCCTTCCTCCAAAATTGTTACACTCCTCAAAACCCGTTACACTTCTCAAAACCCGTTACACTTCTCAAAACCCGTTACACTTCTCAAAATCGTTACAATATATATATATATATATATATATATATATATATAAAAAATATTATATATATATATATATATATATATATATAAATATAAAATAATATAACAATATATATATAACAATGTGTACAGCTGTGGTTATTTTTCGATGTTAATACGGCAAATGTTATAAAACAAGAGGCAGAAAAGGCACGTGTTAGCGTTGCCTACCAACCAGTTCGATTGTAAACTCCATTGTCTTGGGTAATGTGACCTGCAGTGAGCAGAGTGAGTCTACACTGGTTGATATTTGCAGATATCTCCATTTACGGACATTTTTCCAACCGTTTTATGATTTTTCCTAGTATATTGGCTTGAGTTGCATCAGTATGCAAAATTTCAGCTTTCTAAAAATTTCAGCTAAAGTACACTATATATATATATATATATATATATATATATATATATATATATATATATATATATATATACTAGCAGAAGTACCCGGCATTGCCGGGCGGGGGTGGGGAGGAGGAGGGGGAAGGGGAGGGGAGGGGAACGGGGGGGGGGGGGAGTGAGCCCCTTGGCAAAGGGAGCGATTTTTTTTTTCATAGCATCATAGCGTCATAGCGTTCATAGCGTCATAGCGTCATAGCGTTCATAGCGTCATAGCGATTTTTTTTTTCATAGCGTCATAGCATCATAGCGTTCATAGCGTCATAGCGTTTCATAGCGTCATAGCGATTTTTTTTTTCATAGCGTCATAGCGTCATAGCGTCATCGCGTTCATAGCGTTCATAGCGTCATATCGTTCATAGCGTCATAGCGTCATAGCGTTCATAGCGTTTCATAGCGATTTTTGTTTTTCATAGCGTCATAGCGTTCATAGCGTTCATAGCGTCATATCGTTCATAGCGTCATAGCGTTCATAGCGTCATAGCGTTCATAGCGTCATCACGTGATCGCTCTGAGCGAATCAGCGCCCACCTGCTCTGATTCCGTTGATTCCGTGCGCTGAAATGCGCTGAGGTAAATATGAATAAAAAATATGGATCGTCAAATATTTTGAGTTTGGCCATGTTCGTCCCAGGCTCAATGGCCATGTCTATGCCAAATATCAAGCACGTAAGCCTCTCCGTTTAGGAGTCTATCGGTAACATTACACACACACACACACACACACAAACTGTGTTTTATATATATAGATATATATATATACATACACGACATGACCAAAAGTATGTGGACACCCGAACATCATACATCTCATTCCAAATTCATGGGCATTAATATAGAGTTGGTCCCCCCCCCCCCCCCCCCCCCCACACCCCTTTGCTGCTAAACAGCCTCCACTCTTCTGGGAAGGCTTTCCACGAGATGTGAGAATATTGCTGCGGGGATTTGCTTCCATTCAGCGACAAGAGCATTAGTGAGGTCGGACACTCATGTTGGGCGATTAGGCCTGACTCGCTGTCGGCGTTCCAATTTATCCCAAAGGTGTTCGATGGGGTTGAAGTCAGGGCTCTGTGCAGTCCTGTAAAGTTCTTCCACACCGATCTCGACAAACCATTTCTGTATGGACCTCACTTTGTGCACGGGGGCATTGTCATGCTGAAACAGGAAAGGGCCTTCCCCAAACTGTTGCCACAAAGTTGGAAGCACACAATTGTCTAGAATGTCATTGTATGCTGTAGCGTTAAGATTTCCCTTCACTGGAACTAAGGGGCCTAGCCCGAACCATGAAAAACAGCCCCAGACCATTATTCCTCCTTCACCAAACTTTACAGTTGGCACTATACATTCAGGCAGTTGTGTTCTCCTGGCATCCACCAAACCCAGATTCGTCCATCAGACTGCAAGATGGTGAAGCGTGATTCATCACTCCAGAGAACTTCAGTTTCCACTGCTCCAGAGTCCAATGGCGGCAAGCTTTACACCACTCCAGCCGACGCTTGGCATTGCACATGGTGATCTTAGGCTTGTGTGCGGCTGTTCAGCCATGGAAACCCATTTCATGAAGCTCCCGACGAATAGTTCTTGTGCTGACGTTGCTTCCAGAGGCAGTTTGGAATTCGGTAGTGAGTGTTGCAACCGATGACATCCGATTTTTACACACTACGCGCTTCAGCACTCTGCGGTCCCATTCTGTGAGCTTGTGTGGCCTACCACTTCGCAGCTGAGCTGGTGTTGCTCCTAGACATTTCGACTTCACAATAACAGCACTTACACGTTCTAGCAGGGCAGAAATTTGATGAACTGTCTTCCTGGAAAGGTGGCATCCTATGATGGTGCCATGTTAAAAGTCACTGAGCTCTTCAGTGTGGCCCATTTTACTGCCAATGTTTGTATATGGAGATTGCATGGCTGTGTGCTTGATTAGATATGCCTGTCAGCAATCGGTGTGGCTGAAATAGCCGAATCCACGAATTAGAAGGGGTGTCCGCATACTTTTGGTCCTGTAGTGTGTATGTATATATATTGTTACGGACACGACTTAAGATGTTGTGATGGGCCGAGCGGAATGGCCGCCGTGTTCGCACAGTTTACCCGATTACACTCGAACGTTGGCCAAATCGCGCTACGCTAAATCAATGATGGAAAGGACACAACGACTGGGATAAATGAAACGACGCAAGGGGTACAGTTCTCAAGACCTCCGGAGGAGGATATAATTGGTGGGGGAGAAAAGGGGTAGATTACAAGGTATGAGGTAAAGCACAGAAGAGATAGGCACTTAGACACAATCTTATCTTAGCCCAGACAGACCACAGACAAACGGAACAAGACTGACTTACACAGGGATTGATGGCAGGGAAGGACAGGCAGTCGATAGGACAAGGTGCACCTTGGCTCAGGGGCAGGATACAGCTCAGTCCAGTCCAGAGATGCGGGGCAGTGTCACAGCGCTCGGAGGTGGCGTCCTTCTCTGTCCAAGCTGAGGGCGCATCTGACGTCACCTCCCTCTTCCTGCGCATGCTCAGCAGGGAGTGACACGCCCTCGGCTCGTTGGCTCCGCCCCAGATAGGATCGGTCCGCCGCTTCTATTGGGTGCGGGGGGTTACCGGGCTCCGCCCTTGACGAGGAGCTGACAGCGAGCCCCTACGTGGTAACCCCGTCGAGCACATGCTTGATGGCGGCTCGTTGGAAAGGCTTGGTGCCCTTTCAACACCCCCTACCAACCAAGCCGGAGTGAGGACGCACACTCCCCGCGCCGCCGCCGCTGTTGTTGTTGTTGTTGTTGTACCATGAGGAAGAGCTGCGGGGAGGTATTGGGAGGTCCTAAACTTCCTAACGGTGCCATACAATCACATTCTGGTGCAACGAAGAGTCAGAATTAATGGAAACGAGTCCTTAACTGACATAGACTAAGAATAACTAGCAAGATGTCCTATAGTTGTCTACGTGAGATGCGGTGGACCTGGATGCGACATTTAATGGGGGAAATAGGGGAAGGTCGGGTCTACAGAGTGTTGTTTACAGGAAATGGGACTAGGGAATGGGGGATTGGGGATAGTTGGGAAGTATGGAGGAAATCGGGGAATATTTACAAGCGGATATGGATGGATGCCAATCTCATATCCGCAACAATATATATATATATATATATATATATATATATATATATATATATATATATATATATATATATATATATATATATATATATATATATATAAATAAATATATATATATATATTATATATATATATAAGTAAGTACACCCCATGTAAAGTTTTTCAACATATTTCAACATACAGCTTTTGATCTTCATTTCAACAATATTGATAGATAAAGGTGATATAATATAACAAATATCATGAAACATTTACATTTTGTAGTCCATTGTATAATTTAAATAAACATAAATGCAAATTTCGCATGTGGAAAAAGTAAGTACACCCCTACATTTATCACTACTTCAAATACATAAAATTAGAATCAGGTGCACCAGCTCAGGTGCAAATGATTAGAACATCGTTAGAGAGGATCTTGGAGGAACCTGTCTTATTTAAACCTCAGATATTTAGTTTGGTTTGCTCTTTGTTGTTGAAGTGTGTGGCGTCACCATGCCTAGATCAAAAGAGGTCTCTGAGGCCTTCAGAAAGAAGGTTATAGATGCCTACGAGTCTGGGAAGGGATTTAAAAAGATCTCCAAACAATTTGATATCAATCATTCGACTGTCCGGAAGATCATCTACAAGTGGAGAAGATTCCAAACAACTGCCAACTTGTTCAAGCCAGGCCGCCCCAGCAAGTTTAGCCCGAGAGCAGACCGCAAGATGCTGAAAGAAGTCTCTAAGAACCCCAGAATGTCATCACGGGACCGACAGGTAGCTCTTGCCACTGTTGATGTCAAAGTGCACGAGTCTACCATTAGAAAGAGGCTGCACAAATTTGATCTACATGGGAGGTGTGCCAGGAGGAAACCTTTGCTGTCCAGAAAGAACATCAGGGCAAGATTAAAGTTTGCCAATGAACACCTCGGCAAAGACCAGCACTTCTGGAACAATGTGCTCTGGACAAATGAGTCAAAGGTAGAGCTATTTGGCCACAGTACCAGAAGACATGTTTGGCGAAAACCAAAGACAGCATTTTACCACAAGAACCTGATACCAACTGTAAAGCATGGTGGTGGAAATATTATGGTTTGGGGCAGCTTTGCTGCATCAGGGCCTGGGCAGCTCGCCATCATAGAATCCACTATGAATTCGTCATTGTACCAGAGGGTGCTTGAGGATAATGTGAGGCCATCTGTCGGAAAGTTGAAGCTCAACCGAAGGTGGACCTTGCAACATGACAATGACCCCAAACATACCAGTAAATCCACCAAGGAATGGCTGAAATGAAAGAAATGGAGCGTTCTGGAGTGGTCAAGTCAAAGCCCGGATCTAAATCCCATCGAGATGTTGTGGGGGGATTTGAAACAAGCTGTGCATGCCAGAAAACCCTCAAACATCGCACAGCTGATATGAAAGAATTCTGCATGGAGGAGTGGGCAAAAATTTCTTCCAGTCGATGTCAGAGACTGGTAGACAGTTATAAGAAACGCCTACTTGAGGTTGTTTCTGCCAAAGGGGGCAATACCACCTATTAGAGCCAAGGGTGTACTTACTTTTTCCACCTGCTAAATTTGCATTTATGTTTATTTAAATTATCCAATTGACTACAAAATGTAAATGTTTCATGATATTTGTTATATTATATCACCTTTATCTATCAATATTGTTTAAATGAAGATCAAATAGCTGTATGTTGAAATATGTTGAAAAAGTCAAAACTTCACATGGGGTGTACTTACTTTTTCACGTGACTGTATATATATATATATAGTACTTTATAGATGGGTTAGAAAGCTGAAATTTTGCATTCTGATGCAACTCACGCCAATTTACCAGGAAAAATCATAAAACGGTTGGAAAAATGTCCGTAAATGGAGATATCTGCAAATATCAACCAGTGTAGACTCACTCTGCTCACTGCAGGTCACATTACCCAAGACAATGGAGTTTACAATCGAACTGGTTGGTAGGCAACGCTAACGCGTGCCTTTTCTGCCTCTTGTTTTATAACATTTGCTGTATTAACATCGAAAAATAACGACAGCTGTAAACATTGAAATAAAGAGCTCATTCTTATCACGAATTCTATATTTTCTTGAATTATTTAGTTGTTTCCAGAATGCAAACACAGAGTCCACTTCATCAATTATTTTAAAAAACCTTTTTCACCAACGACTTCATCAAATATATGAAGCTTATATTTATTATGTCTGCATGTAGGGTGCACCCTCATAGTTCCTTGCAGTATGCAAGCATGCCCAACGATTCTATATATTGTCGTGTTCCTGGGGTGAATCCCCCTGGGGATGGATAGCCGAGCAATCTTCACACTCCAAGGCACTCAATCAATAATGGCGGACCTTCTTTATACACGCTGGGGAGAGCAGCGGGAGGTAGCGAAGCTCTTACCTTCACGGACCCCACTGGACGTCTTCGAACCTGGATAATCAATTCAACCCAACATGGAATTAAAATGTACAAATACCAGCTTCATTGAAAGGAATGCCGGTAACAAAAGAATGCACGATAAACGAAAATTCCTAATCGAGGGACCCTCCACACAGACTCGTATACAACACAAGGGGAAAAATAAAGGTGAAAATAATGTGTTGTGTTTGTGAGGTGCATTGGCCTGCACTCCGCCTGGTGTCCGTGATGGTCTGGGGGCCGTCGAAGTTCCCGCATCCCTACGCGGGAAAGGCACGCCCTAGCGCGAAGTCCGGACACAGGACCCAGATGACGCCCAGTCGGCACCGACAAGCCAAGGAGAGGACAAAGTGGTCGCTCAAACCGATGAAAGCCTGGGACCACGAGACAAAATGCTGGGACACGACCACCCGCGATGAAATCCAGATGCCCAGAGAGATGCACACACGGCCACTCGTCACCAAAGCCAGGACCCAAGAGAACCGAGAGTATCTGTGACCGCACGGCACCAATGTCCCCACGCAAGAGGGTAATATGCGACTATTCCTTTTCAATATCTCTCGCGCAAGAGGGCAATATGTGACTGTTCCTTTTCAACGTCCCTCGCGCAAGAGGACAAAATGTCGGGACTCAAGTCTTTTGTTCTCAAAGCTCTGACGTTATCCGACGATCCCCGTGTGTGCCCCTATCAGCGAGTCCCTCTCATCGCTCTATGGTACCCTAACCAATCGTTCTTCGGGGCATGGCCTCACGGACCCGCCTGCCTTTGTGATGGTGTTCGGTGGTATCATTGGCGGTGCTCAATGTCCTGCTTCCGGGTACTTTTATTTAATGTTTCTTTTCGGTGTAGCGTGCATGGCTGGTGTGGTCTGGTGTGGTGTGTGTCATAAGGAACAGAGGAAAAATCACAGAGGCAATTTACATGCAGGGGATTTACCCTTAATCCCTAACTAATTAACATAACCTCACCCCTCATCATGAGCACAAAGATACACTCTTACGCGACATCCGGTCGAACGGATTCCCTACTTGTGGTACATGGGGGTTTCTTCTTCTTCACAACAGTCAGAGCACACTACCTATACAAATCTACCTGGACTACTATATTCCATTGCCTACCCCCCCCCCCAAAACATAACAATATACATATATATATTCCACACTCGGAGTGGATGCTGTAACCATTACACCACTGCTTTCCTGCAATTTCAGGAAAAATTCCATTTGGAGGTTGGTCCATGCATTCTGCAATGTTTCCCATAATTCATCTTTTGATTTTGGATGTTTTTCGTTTTTCTTTCTGTCCACATAATCCAAAAGTCGAAAGCCATGCTACTTGTCGGCCTCAGGGCACTGTAGACCCCAAAGACCTTCAAAGACCCCAAAGAAGCAAAAGACCTTTGATACCCTTTAGACCCCGGGGACCTCTAAACCTTTACACCACTTAAGTCTCTGTCGACACCTTAGACCTCAACACTATTTAGACCCCTTACAAAACCTTCCGACAGATTAGACAGCTTGGACCCTTGACCATTTAGAGCTCTATACCACTTGGACCTTTATTGATTACAAATAAATTACAAATAAATAATATCATCAATATTACAAATAAATTTGCACAAAATAAATGTTTGTATTACGATTGGTGTAAATCATGACAACACAGCAACTCACATACTTATCCTCAGTTAAAACAAGCCTGTGCCTCTGCAGCAACATGGGAGGAGGCGAGCGTAGTGAGCTGAACCACGCTAGTTATGTTATAAATGTTAGTAAAATGGTTATTTGCATTGCTTTATTTGTTTATTCTATCAATAAAACATCATTCAATCAATGAATGTTTAGTCAATGATGTTAGACTTTAGTAAATTGAGTGGTTCTGATTTGATGTCTTAAAGTAACCCAGTTGGTAGTTTGCCTATGTAAATATATTGGTAGGATGAAGGTTAATTGGACTAAAGTGTGAGGAGCAACCAAGGAAGTGACATCGATACATTACTTTACACGCACTGCAAGATTCCCTCGGAGACACGGGATTTCCCCCCTTCGAGTTAACATACGCAAGGTCGGCAGATTGTCTCATTTACAGTCGTGGCCAAAAATGTTGCCACCCTTGCACCTTTTTCAAATAACTCACAATTTTCTCTAAAAATAAGTTGAAATTGACAAAAGTATTTGGTCTCCACAATTCTTTATTTCGTTGTTAATATAACAGAACCTTTGTTTTTGATTCAGAACTTAATATGTCCTTTTAAATCAGAAAATAAAAAGAAATGGCATGGACAAAATTATTGACACCCGAGACTTAATATTTGGTAGTACAGCCTTGGGACAAAATAACTGCAGTCAACCGCTTCCGAGAGCCAAGAATGAGCTTCCTACACCTCTTACAGGCATTTGGCCCACTCTTCTTGTGCAACCTGCTCCAGTTCTCCCAGATTTGAAGGGTTCCTTCTCCCAACTGCTGTTTTCAGATCTCCCCACAGGTGTTCAATAATTGGATTTAGATCTGGACACATTGCTGGCCACTTCAGAACAGTCCAGCATTTTGTCTTTAACCATTCCTGGGTGTTTTTTGATGTGTGTTTGCTGCCATTGTCCTGCTGCAAGACCCATGACCTTCGACGGAGACTCAGCTTTCTGACATTGGGATGAACATTGCGCTCCAAAATGCCTTGGTAATCTTCTGATTTCATGATGCCATGCACACATTCAAGGCACCCAGTGCCAGAGGCAGCACAGCAACCCCAAAACATCACTGAACCTCCTCCATGTTTGACTGTAGGGAAGGTGTTCTTTTCTTTGAAGGCTTCATTTTGTTTTCTGTAAACATAGAGATGATGTGCTTTACCAAAAAGCTCTAATTTGGTCTCATCTGTCCACAGGACATTCTCCCAGAAGGATTTTGCCTTGTTCAGGTGTGTTTTGGAAAACTCCAGTCGGGCTTTCTTATGTCTCTCTTTCAGCAGTGGGGCCCTCCTGGGTCTCCAACCATAGAACCCCCTTTCATTGAGTTGGTGATGGATGGTGTGAGTTGAAACTGTCGTACCTTGTGTCTAAACGTCAGCTTGAATCTGTTTGGCAGTTGATCGAGGTGCTTTCTCCACCATTCAAACAATCATTCGCTGCAATCTTCGATCAAGTTTTCTCTTGCAGCCACGTCCAGGGAGGTCGGCGACAGTGCCATGGGCCTTAAACTTCCTGATAACATTGTGTACAGTGGACACAGGAACATCCAGGTCTCTGGGGATGGACTTGTAGCCTTGAGATTGTCCATGCTTGGCTACAATCTTGTGTCTGACCTCCTCAGACAATTCTCTGGTTTTCTTTCTTTTCTCCATGCTCATTGTGGTACACACAGTGCCACAAAACAGCAGAATGACTCTTTTTCTCCATTCAAACTGGTTGAATTAATGATTTTTATATTGCAGGCACATGCAACTCACCACAGGTGAGTTCAATTCCAAAGTAAAGGAGAATCACCTGCTTGAAATCTAATTATTTCCAAAAACTTCTAAAAGGTGGCAATAAATTTGTCCGGCCCATTTTAGGATTTATGAGTGGAATAAGCTAAGATTTAGTAATTTTTTCAGCTCGATTTGTTTTGTTCCACTGCAAACCAAAGAAATACAAATGTGGATACCGAAATATTTTTTAATTTCAACAATTTTCTGGAAGAAATGGTTAATTATTTGAAAAAAGTGCAAGGGTGCCAATATTTTTGGCCACGACTGTATATATATAAAAGGAATCGTGGACAAGGCAGGCAGGTACACCAGACTGTAAGGAATAGTTACCAGTTCGAGTTCGAAATGAGAGATTGGATCCGACACTTCAAATTGCCCATGAGGAATTGCGAAAGTCTCAGAAGAGATACAAACGCTACCTTGATAGATTATTCCAAGGTCAGGAGATTTGGTGCTGCTACTGTTACCGACAGACAGCAACAAGCTACGTGTGCAGTGTAGGGGTCTCTTCAAGGTGGAGAACATCGTTGATATTAATGACTGTCGGGGTCAGAGTAGGGGGCAGGAGCAGGGTATACCACATGAAGGGAAAATGTCGAGGCTGAAAGTACGTTCCCAGCTGCTGAGGCTACTTACCCGGCTGTAACGAGCGAGCGCAACTGTTGTGGGGCCTAGTGTAACGACCATGACGAATATTTGTTGGAGTGAAGGTGAGAATCTCACCTGATGGGATAAACTGTGTTGACTCTCAGAAGCTTAATAAGACCTGCGTCTCTGATCCAGAAGTAATGGTGATAGTGAGTGATCTCTTCGAATAACTCAGTGTAAAAGTTAAGCATTTTGCTAAGATTGACGTAAGCAAGGGGTATTGGCAGATACACATGTAGCTCATGTACATAAGCATTTGTGAGGAGCGATGGCACCTATGAGTTTTTGAAGATTCATTCGGGATGGGAAACTCAGAAGTTACAATTGTGCAGGGCATTAGGAAGCTCCATTGATGATATTTTTATCCACAGCCACACTTGGGGCGAGCATGTTCCCACCCTTAGGGAGGTTCTTACAACCATCGGAATGTGTGATGGGGGCAGAGAGCGTGAGTTATGTGGGTCATCAGATAGAACGGTGTTTGATAGGCCTTCATGACGACAACATGGAAAACATCAAGCATGTGCCGTGCCCAAGGCCAAAATAGGAGGCTCAGTTGTTTGTGGGTCTCACTGGATACTACAGGGACTACACCCCTAATTATGTGGCCATCACTGTCCCATTTATGGATTTGCCCAAGAAGGGCCAACCGAGTGCTATGGTATGAAGGGGGGGGGGGGAATACTCAAGAGAAGGCCTACACGACCCTCAAGCAAATTATTCTCATCTTAAACAACCCATTAACCTGTGCATAATGCTCAATTTCAAATAAAACTGAAAATGTCATGTGATCATTGTCGGATTTATACTACAATCTGGACATTACTCGAGCGGGCAAGTTTGTAAGTTATAAAAACCCACAATACTGCACAAATCTATAACATGGACCTCGAGATGGAGGGTCTGTAAAACGTTTTATATGATATACCTGTATTTTACATCTCTGTATGACTCGGCTGCGGTTTGAACCACTGGCCTCCCAGATTCAGAGAAGTAGTACGTACTATGGTATGACTCCGATGAAAATGTCGTCACAGTGACTGTCCCAGGAAGTTTATCCATTTTGAACACTGTGGGGATTGTGACGTACCCCGAGGTGGGAGTTTCTGGAGCAAGGGCGCCCCCTAATGCACACTGCATGTACCTGATTTAAAGGGACAATCAGGAAATTGTTTGAAGAAATATGTTTTAGAGCAGGGGTCGGCAACCTTAGGCACGCGTGCCACCATTGGCACGCGGCAGCGTAATAATTGGCACACTGGCGAAAGCAGTGCCCTCTCCGCTGCATGCCAAATCACCTCTTGAACAGCCATTGGCTGTTGCGCGTGTTGCACTATAATAGTATTCCGGTGTGATTGTGCAGGGTGATGAGGTAGATGGATCAGAGCAGAGTCAACATTCCAATTCCAAATTGTTTTAGTGGAATAATAATCAAAGATGAACAACATGAGATGCCGGCCTGGCGCATTCAAACACAATATTCGCAGCAACCGGATGTGCTGTAAGAACAGTGGTGTTGTTCACAGCAGATGGTCCGAGGCTGCATCTCCACTCATTATTATTATTCGGACTGGTTTCTGAGTTTTAATATTAATCTCATCATTATTCCGAATTGTATAATAATCGCAGATATAAAACAGGAGATGCAGGCTTGGTGCCTCCCGATACGCCGTTCGCGGCAATCTGAGGTGGTGTAAGAGCGACTGTGTGTTAACACCCGGTGGTCAGCGGCTGCATCTCCACTCTTTGTTATCATTCAGGCTGCCTTCTGCGTTTTAATATTAATCTCGTCATTATTTTGAGTTTTTTTATTGGGGTAATGATAATGAAAATGGGGGTAGTAGTTTTTCTCGTAACAGGCGGCCTGTCTTATTTAGTTTGATTGACGGTACGGCCTCCCGCTCCCGCTCACATTTCCCACAGGAATTGCAGTGAAGCGGTTCAGGTTCGGTAGATGTTCGGTAAATGTTTCTTTAAAATGTTGTTGCTATGCATGTAGCCTATATGGATGGAATAAAATTCCATGTCTGTTGGAAATATTTTATTGATGTGGTGTCATAATTAAACTTAATGTTAAACTTAATGTTGATATGGCACACTAATTAAGAAGAACATTTCAAACTGGCACTTCATGTCAAAAAGGTTGCCGACCCCTGTTTTAGAGGATGATATCCCTGACTCGTCAGCACAAAAATATAATTTGTGGGCGAATAATAAGCTGGATAATCGTGTTTTCAAATCGGACTATTTTGTTTTCTGTTATGCAAATGAGCTACTTCCGTCAATTTGCGTGACGTCATGAGCGCACAACTCTGACGGATTTTCATCCTGTGTTTCATAAGAATCACAACTTATTCTAACATTCAATATGCTGATGTGCCAAGCTTTTAACTATTCTGATCAAGACAATGGAGTAAGAGGCCAAGACAACGGAATAGGACAATCTTACAAGAATTCACCAAATGTCCGTTCGTCCGTCTGTCCTTTCGAAGGTACCGCAAAAACGGCTGAACCGATCGCAACGATATTTTGGGTGGGTAATCCTAGGACCGCCTGGAGTAAAAAGGCTATATTGTTTTTCTAATTTTTCTAAGTTTTCCAAACACGATGGAACAATATTTGCCGATATGAACAGTGACGTGGCTTTTGTTGAAATTCTATGTACCAGGAGAGTAGATAGATTCCTGACGAACTCTTCCTATATAAAAGTGCGGCTCCGAAGTAACATGGCAGCGTGTGCAAAGCGACTGAGAAACAGGTGTAGCGGCCGCTTCCGTGTTACAGATTCGGCGCGCACTCTTCACACATAAACGTGCGACTGAGAAAGACGTGTAGTGACCGCTTCCGTTTTGCAGAGTTCAATCTTTTTTCAAAATAGGCACCATGTACTGTTTTGATTTTGATAATTTGCGTGTGATATGATTCAACGGATGTTGAAAAGAATCGTTTAAAATAATTTTAAAAAGCCTTCAATTTCTGATATTTTGCCTTTTCATTTGGGCCTCCCAATTGAAGCCCCGCCTGTAGGGCAGGTACCGTTGCTAGTTACTATAATTCACCAAATGTCCGTCCGTCCGTTCCCAGGTACCGCAAAAACGACTGAACCGATCGCAACGAAATTTTGGGTTTTGTAATCCTGGGACCCCCTGGAGTTCAATAGGCTATTGTGGCGGACACATTGTCAATGGGCATTAATTCCGCGCACCAGTGGGTGGTGCGAGCGTCCGGGCGTGGAAGCGCAGCTCGGGCCACGCCCGGAGCGAAGGCGTCACGAGGCGCAAGGTGGAACTGAGGACATGCCCCGCCTTTCGGCCGACCGACCACGCCCGGGGGCAAGGCGTGGCCTCGGGACATATATGCGGGCTCGATAGTCGAGCCCGCCCAGTGCTTACGTGCGAGCTGTTAATAAAGCATTTCGGTTTGTATAACGCGTTGTGGCCTACCTTCTTGGCAAACAAATCGTGTGTGCACAGCACCACACTGGTGACCCCGACTGGTTCAGCCGTAGCTGAGCCCTGAACGCGCCATGGCTACCAACGCTGTCGCCGTCAAACTCCCGGAGTTCTGGGAAGCGCAAGCCGACGTTTGGTTTGTGCAGGCCGAAGCTCAATTCCAGCTCCGGGGCATCACGGCGCATGAGACTATGTACTACCACGTGGTCGCCGCCCTCAGGCCCGGCACTGCCGCCCGCGTCGTGTCCATCCTTCGGTGCCCACCGGGCGACCACAAGTACGCGGCGCTCAAACGTCTCCTCGCCACGTTCGGGCTCACGGAGGTCGAACGCGCCGACCGCCTCCTGGACCTTCCCACCCTCGGCGACACACGACCGTCCGTTCGGATGGATTTTATGCTGTCCTTTCTTGGAGACCAGCGCCCGGATTTCCTGTTCCGAGCACTTTTCCTCCGCCAGCTACCTGTGCAGGTGCGGCTCGCGCTGGCCGGTTCGCAATTAACGGAATCCCGCGCCCTGGCCGGAGAGGCCGACAAATTTTTCGCGGCCTGCGACACGCGGTCGGTGTACGGTGCTGCCGTAGTGGATCCCGGTGCGGAGGCTACAGCGCCCCCTGCTTCCCTCGTGGCCGCTGCTACGCCCCGCCCACTACCGCCGCCGCCACCACCACCACCGCCGCCGGCACGGCCAACGCGGCCGCCACCACCGCAAACCTGGTGCTACTATCATGCCAGGTTCGGCCGCAAGGCTAGAACGTGCCGCCCACCGTGTTCTTTCGACGGGTCGGGAAACGACCAGGCCGGCGCTCACTTGCGGCCATGAGCGTCGGCCATTCCGGCAGCCTCCTGTTCATCACAGACACCTCGTCTGGTCGTCGTTTTCTGTGCGACAGGGGAGCGCAGGTAAGCATCCTCCCTGCCTCCGCGTCCGACAAGCAAGCCGCAGGCCGGGGCCCCGCCTTGCTTGCCGCCAACGGAACACCCATCCGCACATTCGGGAAGCGTTGCCTCTCACTGCGGTTCGGAGGGCAGCGCTTCCAATGGTCTTTCGTCACCGCCAGCGTGCCAATGGCCCTGCTCGGTGCGGACTTCCTTTGTGTGCATGGGCTGTTGGTGGATGTTAAGAGTCGATGTCTCGTCCAGGCCGAAACCTTCAGCTCGCTTGCTTGTTCGCTGAGCGGCTCGTTGAGCAGCTCGCTGAGCGGCTCGTTGAGCAGCTCGCTGAGCGGTTCACCGAGCGGCTTGCCAAGCGGCTTGCTGAATGGTTCCGTCCCGGCGAGGTTAGTCTGTACGCTTCCGGCAGCGGACGAGTTTACCCGCCTCCTCACCAGTTTCCCAGCACTCACGCGGCCCACCTTTTCAGCGGTGGCCGTCAAACACGGAGTGGAGCACCATATCCCCACCGTCGGACCACCGGTCTACGCCCGGGCGCGCCGCCTCGACCCCACGAAGCTCGCCATGGCGAAAGCGGAGTTCGCCACGCTGGAGCGGCTGGGCATCGTACGGCGCTCCAACAGCGCATGGGCCTCTCCTCTGCACATTGTGCGCAAGCCCGGTGGCGGATGGCGGCCGTGCGGTGACTACCGCCGGCTCAACGACGCCACCACCCCCGACCGCTACCCGGTCCCGCATATTCAGGACTTTTCCGCCCAGTTGGCAAACACAACCGTTTTCACCAAGGTGGACCTCATCTGGGGCTACCACCAGGTCCCCGTACAACCGGACGACGTACCAAAGACAACCGTCATCACCCCTTTCGGCCTCTTTGAGTTCCTGCGGATGCCTTTTGGGATGAAAAATGCGGCCCAGGCGTTCCAGCGGCTCATGGACAGCGTCTTGCGCGACTTACCTTTCATCTACGTCTACCTGGACGACACCCAAGTCGCGAGCGCGTCCCGGGAGGAGCACCTGCTCCACCTCCGCACGCTCTTCGAACGCCTCGGCCAGCATGGCCTGATAATCAACCCCGCGAAGTGCCGTTTCTGCGTCACCGCCATCAACTTCTTGGGGCACCGCATCACCAGGCACGGGGCCATCCCTTTACCGGCCAAGGTGGAGGCGGTCAGGAGTTTCCCGTGCCCCCGCACGATCAAGGGGCTCCAGGAATTCCTGGGCATGGTGAATTTTTATCACAGCTTCGTGCCCCGCGTCGCCCAGCTCCTGCGCCCCCTGCACGAGGCCCTCCAGGGGAAGCCGGGCAAAGGTGACATCGCCTGGACGGAGCCGATGGCCGTGGCGTTTGCGGGCGCAAAGCTGGCCTTGGCCAACGCCACCATGCTGGCGCATCCGGCGCCCGATGCACCAATCGCCCTCACCACCGACGCGTCGGACTACGCGGTGGGTGCGGTGCACGAGCAGTGGGTGAGTGGTGCTTGGCAGACGCTGGCGTTTTTTAGCTGGCAGCTTCGCCCGCACGAACGCCGCTACAGCACCTTCGACCGCGAGCTGCTCGGGCTCCACTTGGCGGTCCGACACTTCCGCCATCTGCTCGAGGGCCGCCCGTTCACGGCTTTCGTCGATCACAAGCCACTTGTTTTCGCGATGGCCAAGGTCGCCGAGCCATGGTCGGCCCGGCAGCAACGTCACCTCTCTGCCATGTCCGAGTACATGACGGACATCCGTCACATCATGGGTAAGGACAACCCGGTGGCGGATTGCCTTTCCCGGGGTCCACCTCGGGATCGACTATGCCCGGATGGCGGAGGACCAGACCGCCGACCCCGACGTCCAGGCCTTGCGGACCGCCGACACGGGCCTCCGAGTCACCGAGATGCCGTTCGACGTCACGGGCACTGCCCTCTTGTGCGATGTCTCCCTCGGCCGGCCTCGCCCCATCGTGCCCGCTAGTTGGCAGCGCCCGGTTTTTGACGCCATCCACGGCCTGTCCCACCCGGGCACGAAGGCCTCCCAGAAGCTCGTCACGGCGAAGTTCGTCTGGCATGGCCTCAGGAAGAACGTCCGCGACTGGGCCAGGATGTGCCTCGCGTGACAGCGCGCAAAGGTCCACCGCCACACCCAGGCCCCGTTGGCCCCGTTTACGGTGCCCGAGCATCGGTTCGACCACGTCCACGTTGACTTGGTGGGACCTCTGCCCCCCTCGCGGGGTTTCACCCACCTCCTCACCATGGTGGACCGCACCACCCGGTGCCCGGAGGCCGTGCCATTGGCGGCGACGGCTGCGGTTGACGTCGCGCAAGCCTTCATCGCCACGTGGGTTGCCCGGTTCGGTGCCCCCTCGGACATCTCGTCCGACCGCGGCCCCCAGTTCACCTCGGAGCTCTGGGGAGCGGTGGCACAAGGGCTCTGCGTCAATCTGCACCGCACCACGGCCTACCACCCCCAGGCCAAAGGCCTGTGCGAGCGCTTTCATCACTCAATGAAGGCCGCACTCCGGGCCAGCCTCCGCGACGGCAGCTGGGCCGACAGGCTCCCCTGGGTCCTGCTGGGCCTGCGCGTGTCCTTGGCGGAGCTGGTCTTCGGACAACCGCTGCGGGTACCGGGCGAATTTATCCCCGACTCCACGGCTCCTTGGTCAGCGGCGCAACAGCGCTCTACCCTGCAGGAGACCGCCAGGAGGTTCGCCCCGGTGCCGACAGCACACCACGGTTGCCCGTCCTCCCACGTCGCCCCGGAGCTTCGCACGGCGGAGTACGTTTTCGTCCGGCACGACGCCCACCGGGCACCACTGCGGCTCCCGTACGACGGGCCCTTCCGCGTGCTGGAGACCGGGGACAAACATTTCACCGTGGACATCGGCGGTACTCCGGATCGTATCTCCGTGGACCGCCTCAAGCCGGCCCACCTTGATCTGGACCACCCCCCGCAAGCAGCTCTGCCTCCGTGTCAAGGCCGCCCCCCGGTGGTCAGACCCCCGGCACCCCCCAACCCCACCGTCCCGCTACCCCCCAGCCCTGCACGCATCGCCAGAGGGCGTTTCGGCCGTGTCACCCGGCTTCCCCGCAAGCTCACCCTTCAGATGCGCGGGAATTCTGGGGGGGCGCGTGTGGCGGACACATTGTCAATGGGCAATAATTCCGCGCACCAGTGGGTGGCGCGAGCGTCCGGGCGTGGAAGCGCAGCTCGGGCCACGCCCGGAGTGAAGGCGTCACGAGGCGCAAGGTGGAACTGAGGACATGCCCCGCCTTTCGGCCGACCGGCCACGCACGGGGGCAAGGAGTGGCCTCGGGACATATATGCGGGCTCGATAGTCGAGCCCGCCCAGTGCTTACGTGCGAGCTGTTAATAAAGCATTTCGGTTTGTACAACGCGTTGTGGCCTACCTTCTTGGCAAACGAATCGTGTGTGCACAGCACCACACTATATTGTTTTTCCAATTTCAGCTTTGGTCTCCAGCATTTTCAGGTTTAGACTCCCACCTCACGTTGTTTTCCCACACCTCTGGATACGCTTCTTTTTCTTTCGACCTGACTGGTTGACATGAAACGCAATTGGTGGATAACTCAAGACACCCAGGAACATATTGTGCTTGCTGATTCCGTTCACATCACTTTGGGGTACACTTGACATTTTACCTCTGGGTACACTGACACTATATCGTAAGCATTATTCATATCCACGAAACGCCTCCACATTACCTCAGCGTAATTAGATCTTACTATAATTCACGCACTGGTGTGTGTATGTTTCTGTGTATGTGTGTATGTGTGTGTGTGTGTGTACGTGTTTGTGTTTGTATGTGTGTTTGTGTGTGTACGTGTGTGTGTAGGTGTGTTTGTGTGTGTGTATGTGTGTTTGTGTGTGTGTGTGTACGTGTTTGTGTGTGTGTATGTGTGTATGTGTGTTTGTGTGTGTGTGTATTTGTGTATGTGTGTGTGTGTGCATGTACGTGTTTGTGTGTGTGTGTATGTGTGTACGTGTGCTTGTGTGTGTGTATGTGTGTGTGTGTGTGTATATGTGTTTGTGTGTATGTGTGTACGTGTGTTTGTGTGTACGTGTGTAATGTGTATATGTGTTTGTCACGCTACTCCTGCAGTTCTGAGTCGATCACATCCAGACTTGCATCCATAGGTGTAGTTTGGCTTCTCTATTTATGGAGGGGAGAGAGGGGTGGGGGGTATTTTAAACGATTCTTATTATAATAGAGTAAACGTATATTGTTATGTCGGTTTGTATGTATGTCTGTTTGTTTGTATGTATGTTTATATGTGACCAAAACGTCATCTTCTTCTTCAAATATAATTAACACCCTCTTAAATTACGTTTAGACTGCCGAGACCGTTCAGAACTTTGACGACCCTTTAAGTCCCCCGAGACCCTTAAGACCCCTAAAACCCCAAAATAAGCTTAAAGACACAAAATACCCTTAAAGACCCAAAATACCCTTAAAGACCCAAAATACCCTTAAAGACCCAAAACACCCTTAAATACCCAAAAGACCCCAAAGACCCAAAACTCTCTGAATACCCAAGACACCCTGAATATCTAAAACACCCTGAAGACCCCAAAGACCCTTAAATACCCAGAGGAACAAAAAGACCCTTCAGACCAAAAAGACCCCGAAGACTGCAGCTCATCTGCAGCTCAATGGAATACTGCCCCTCCCCCCTCCCCCCTCTGGGCCGGTGCTCCTGCCTCACACCTAGCTCGGCTTCACGCTGTTGAAACCAAAGCTTTCAGAATCATTGCAATCTCCTGCGATGAAGCTAACTTCGAGGGCCTTTCACTCACTCACCGCAGGCAGGTTGGTGGTCTTTCTGTCTTCTACCGACTCCTCTCCGGCCTTGCTCCCCCAGCTCTCTCTGTGCTCTGTCCCCCAAATATTCCTACAGGTCGCAAAAGATCTGCCAGCAACCCTCTTATGGTTAAACTGCTAAAATCAAGGCTCTCTGCTCACCTTCACTCTTTCATTCCCCTTTTCTCCCACCTCTGGAACAAACTCCCCCACTCCCTTCAATCCCACTCCTCCCTCCAGGTCTTTAAAACGGCTGTTCACCACCATCTCTTATCTTCCCCCATCCAAAACCTTGATCTTTTCTACCCCCGCTAATTTCACCCCAGGTGCACTTTTTTGACATTCCAACTTCTTTCCTGGAAGTCCTTGCAGTGTCCATATGTTTTATACCTCTCCCACCTCCCCCCCAAGCCCTCTCCCTCCCACAGATCTCCCGATGTCCCTGCTCTCAAATGTGGTGTTTGTGTGCTTCCCCATTCTATCCCCATCTTGTCTAACACTCCCCTTGTTATATATTTTGTGCTGTTTGATTTTTTGTGTGATAAATGTTTGCTCTTTCAAGAGGCTCGATCCTGTATACAAAAAACAAACAAAAAAAAAAAAACACACAAAAGACCTTGAAGAATAAAAAAACCACCAAAAGACCCAAAGACCCAAAAGACCCCAAAATACCCCAAAGATCCAAAACACCCCAAAGATCTAAAAACACCTCAAAGATCCAAAACACCCCAAAGATCCAAAACATCCCAAAGAACCAAAAGACCCAAAACACCCCAAAGACCCAAAACACCCCAAAGACCCAAAACACCCTACGACCCAAAACACCCAACACACCCCAAAGACCCAAAACACCCCGAAGACCCAAAACACCCTGAAGACCCAAAACACACTGAAGACCCCAAAGACCCTTAAAGACCCAGAAGAACCAAAAGACCCTTAAGACCCAAAAGCCCATGAAGACACTTAAGTCCCAAAAGACCCTGACGATCCAAAAGACACCAAAAATGGTCAAAGATGCCTATCCCTCTAAAACGACATGTGTTGAGGCGTGTGGAGCGTGCCGAGTCACACTAGTATATAATAAAAGAGAAAGAGTGTGGGTGTGTGTGTCAGTGTGTGCATCTCCTCCATAACTCCAAAACCATGAAACCAAGCAGCCCCAAGCTTTGCATGCGTACTTGTCAAAATCCAAAGGAGTGCATGAATGAAAACTTGGTGTTTGAGTGTGTTTAAACACTCATTTTGAAGATCATTTAGGGGTGCTCATAAAAAAAATAATAAGCCTTACCAAAATGACGGTGTGCCGTATTGGTCAGCCTGCTGTCACATCTCTGGGTTCTTATGCCGCCATTTTGTTTCGGTCTATTCAAAGTGCCTTGCCTTGAAAACACGATCTACCTTCACAGACTAATTAAAGTATATAATCAAAATCTGGATTCAGATTTGAGGATCGCATCCCATACACTAAATAAGTATCGAAATCTGGAGTGAAATGTGAAAAATGTAAGACAGGAGTGATTCTTATAACTAAGTGTATATCATGGAATAATTAAAGCATATACTCAAAATCTGTGTTCGGGTTTGAGGATCAGATCTCGAGGATTAAATAAGTGCCGAAATCTGGAGTGAAATCAGAAAATTTGAAGAAATAAGGTATTCTTATAACTAAACATATTTATTTATTGAAGAAAGGCCGTTAACCCTCCTTCTGCTCTGTCATCTTAAATCAATATCATACCTCCATTGGATAGGGTGTCACTCCACTGGGACCTGTGGTACTTGTAGGAAACCCAAACATTTGAACCATCTGTTTTTAAAATTCCCTCTATGTGACGGACTCAGATCGAGTCTATTTCAAAGTATTAAAGAAGTAGGGATTGGCGGGTCAGATCTGCAGAACATTTTCAGCCATTTAAACCAGAAGCAATCAGCTTGCTATCGCTTTCCAAGCCAGACGTTCTTTATCATCCATTTTGTTGGAGTGCTTGCTTGAGTGCTTAAACTACTTAGCGAGGGCTCTTCAAGCTTATTGGTAATGGAACACCCTGCTCTCTCCTCCTGCGCTGCCACCACCTCCTCCTCCTGCTCCCTCTCCCCATTCAAATCCCCATTCCCCATTCAAATCCCCATTCCCCATTCAAATCCCCATTCCCCATTCAAATCTTCTGCTCGCCCATCACTTTCCTCCTGCTTCCTGCTCACCCATGCCCCCTTCCCTCCTCTCTTAATATTCCCGTCAGCGAAGTGACCTTTGCTAATACAGTATATCCCATATATAAAGCTTATTCTAACCACTCACTCACTCACTCACTGACTGACTGACTGAATGATAATAATGTTTGGTACCTTCTGGCTGCCATAGAAAGCTGAAATTTTATGCACCAATGGACATCAAAGCCAATATACCAGGAAACATCACAGAACCGTCGGAAAGCATCTATAAATGAAAATTTATGCAAAAAAAAGGAAACGTGTCTGTAAGAAAACAAGACCGAAAGTCTAACATCGGCGTAGCCGTGCTTGTAATATATTATAAACCACAAACACATATGATTAGTTTTTTAAACAGTCGCTAATGCTGTTTATAACATTAAACAAATAAATTTGGAGGAATCCGACATCCGTGAGGTAGGTTTTACTTACAGAAATGAGGGAAGATCTACTGTACTCTTATATACCCCACAAAGGTTGGGTTAATAACATGCTATCAAAAAACCGAGGTGAAATCCTTACTTCCGCAGTTGTTAGTACCGTACACCGCTTATCAATGAATCATGAACCATACACCACTTCAATCCATCTACTTTGTATTCAAGACATTGGGATTAAAGTGTTGTGGTCATATTTACTCTATTATTATTATTACTACTAGGGCATGCCCGTACTATATCTATATCTAAAATTATATCCCCCCCCTCTATTTACATGAAATGGTTTGGTCCAAAGCGAACGGCTTGCGAGTGGTGACAATCCCCCCCCTCTATTTACATGCAATGGTTTGGTCCAAAGCGAACGGCTTCCGGAGTTTGGTAAAGAAATCGCCATCGCGTGCACAAACGCGCAGGAAAGCGAATGAATCGCAAATTCGTTTTTATTAGTTGTAAAACATAGTTTAACGCCAACATAGTTTGCAAACGTGAAATAAATGAATACGCTCTCAAATGTGCCATCCGAGGCAGAGTGTGCCCGCCACGTTCGGCACACGCGATCGTTCGCTGCTCTCTGATTGGTTGAATCGTTTTTTGGACATAGCTCGGTAAGTAATTGTCCGATTAATATGAAACCTTGAAAAGGCACATCCTCGGGTCCCCAGCAATATACCTGGCAAGTTAAAAGTATATCGGACCCGTGGTTGTCGAGAAACAGCGGTCACAGACAAACAAACGTACAGACAGAGATTACTGGAATTATAGATAGATTACCAAAATGACACTACTGAAACGATACACTACTATATTAAGAAACCTGGGCTTAATTTGTCCGAAACGGCCCGAAGGTGAGGCATGAAGCCTAAGGCCTATATGTACCATTTTGATGGAAGAGCCGTAACACCAATGCTTTCGATATTTGATGGTCATTTTAACAATCGGTTTGTTTTTGCTTCACACTGAATGAAAAATGTAAAGGTAGAGCATGCTGATTGTGATATATGACAGGTTTGACAATATGTTTGGCATGAACGGCATATAAATCAAAATGGCGGTGTGGAGAGTCACCTGCCGCACCGCCGTAATGACATCAGACGTAATCACATCACCCTGTCATGTGACCAGATCCTCAGCTCTGATTGGTATACGTTTGAGAAGACATACAGACAAACACTGTTCTAGACAGCTTTGCCCTATGGGCTACGCCATAAAAAAATCATCAATCGATATCGAGCATTTGAAAATTGCAATTTCTATAGCTGCAAACTGTGAAATAAAAATCTAAATTAAAATGTACGTAAAACACCGTAAACACATCTGTAAAGAATAAAAAATAAAACCTCAATCGATATCGAGCAGCAGGTCCGTGATGCTTGCCTAAAATCATAAAGCTTCTATTTATTATGTACCTACATACGAAGGCCGCATTCCAGCGGATTGGGAACTGAGTACCCTCGTCCCTCTATACAAGGGGAAAGGTGACCCTCTGGACTGTGGCTCGTATCGAGCGATGAAGTTATTGGAGCATGGAATGAAGGTATTGGAAAGGGTGTTGGAGAGGAGGATAAGGAAGAAAATGAAGATTGACGAAATGCAGTTTGGATTTATGCCAGGAAGAGTAACGAGAGACATGCCTTTTATTGTGAGGCAGTTGCAGGAGAAGTACATGGAGAAGAGGAAGAAGTTGTTTCTTGGGTTTGTTGATCTGGAGAAAGTATTTGATAGGGTTTCATGTGAAGTAGTGACATGGGCATTGAGGACGTTAGGAGTGGAGGAATGGTTGATCAGAGTAGTGATGGCAATGTACAGAAGAGCGTGCACAGCTGTAAGGACGAAGGATGGGAACAGTGGTGAGTTTGAGGTGAAGGTGGGAGTGCATCAGGGGTCGGTACTAAGTCCACTACTATTTGTAGCTGTGATGGAGGTGCTGGCTCGGAAATAAAGGAGGGTTTACCGTGTGAGTTGTTGTATGCAGATGATCTGGTGTTGATTGCAGAAAGTATGGATGGACTGAAGGAAAAGATGAACAAGTGGAAAGAATGTATGGAGACAAAAGGTCTGAAGGTGAATATCGGAAAAACGAAGGTGATGGCAAGTGGTAAAGCATGTGGTGAGGTGGAAAGAACTGGGAAGTGGCCGTGTGCTTTGTGCAGGAAGGGTGTCGGAGTGAATTCCATTCAATGTACAATGTGCGCTGAGTGGGTTCATCAAAAATGTAGTGGTTTGAGAGGGTCATTAACCAGTGTGGCAGCTACATTCAAGTGTAAGGTGTGTGTAGAGGGAGCTGCAGATGGAGGAAATGTTGAGTTGGATCTTGGAGACGGCGTGAAGCTGGAAGGTGTGAAAACATTTTGTTACCTAGGAGACATGCTGAATGGAGAAGGTGGATCAGACTCGGCAACAGTTGCTCGAGTGAGATGTGCATGGAAGAAGTTTCGGGACTGAGTGGCGTGCTGACGAGGAGGGGAGTGTCGTTGAAGCTGAAGGGAAAGGTGTATGCTGCATGTGTGAGAAGTGTTATGATTTATGGGAGCGAGACATGGGTAATGAACGTAGAGCAGCAACGAAGGCTGGAAAGGGTGGAAAGGTGAATGGTTCAGTGGATGTGCGGAGTATCGTTGAGAGAGAGGAAGACAAATGATGAATTACGAAAGATGATGGGAATAGAGCCTGTGATGGATGCTGTGAAGAGAAACAGTTTGAGATGGTTTGGTCATGTGTTGAGGAAAGATGAAAGTGACTGGTTGACAAGAGTGATGGAAATGAATGTGGAAGGAAGTAGAGGACGGGGAAGACCAAGAAAGATTTGGCTGAAGATGGTCGAAGAAGAAATGCGTGCAAAGGGGTTAACAAGGGGAGATGCAGAAAATAGGGCAAAATGGAGAAGATTGTCATGGGGACCGCAAGGCTCACCCCCGCTCTAGCAGGGAAAATGGCCTTAAAATGCATGTTGTTTTGTTTGTTGTATACGAAGCACGGTTTGTCATTGCTTACAATGTGTGAGCATACTCCTGTAGATTATAAATATCAATGAACAACTATTAATGACAAGTAAAAGTGTCGACTCAGCAACACTAAACAGTGATTCAAATCAGTCTCCTTCAAGCACAGAAACATCAAAACACATCCAGGCCTACGTCTATTCGTTGTCCTTATCTGTAAAATGAGATAATCGTTTGTAAGGACAGGGAAGAGGACAAGTAGTTTTCACTGGATAGGAAGAACAGGATTGTAACTGCAATTAGGGGAATGGGGGGCGGGGGGGTTCCAAGGGCACCCCTTGGATTCATCACATGCAGTTCATGGGGCTACAGAAGGTTTACAACCCAGGACGGTTGAAAATATTAAAACAAGAAAAATCGATTATATCTTGGGATGAATTTGTAAACAAGGTCGTGTACCAATCATTGTCTAACAGGGGACATGGAGGTAATCTTGGACTAAAGACTACTCTTGAGGTAATCCTCGAGTGTGCCTTAAATAGAAACTTTGGAAACTTAAAGAAAAGGCCAAAAATAAAATCATTCAAGTTCAAGACAAAGACTTGGATTTTTGTGTCCAAGACCTTGGCTGACTTGATTAGAGGTCGATTAGAATGATAGAAGGTACCTTACTGAGAGCGAAGGGGACATGAGGTGGAGGGAAAGACCGTAACTTGCAGGTGACGGTGAGTGTGTGGAAGATTAACTGGGGGGTGAGAACAGATCTTGGGGTAGGGATGGAAGTTCACATGACATGGTGGTCAGCTACAATCCAAAAGGAGGAATGGGGGTACAACTAACTCAAGAAGACGATTACACAGGTGAGTGAAAAGTAGAAGAGGAAAGTTGAGGTGAGCGATAAGCCTGGAGTTGGGAAGGTTAACAATGAAGAGTTGGTTACAGGAAGCACGTGTGCCACCTGAAGGGGATGGGGAGGAGTGGAAGACTAAAACAGATGGGGGAGCAAGACCAAAATCGTGGGTCAAGGTATGTGTGCAATGCAAGAAGACAAACCTGTATGTTTAGCCACAGGTAATTTGTCATCAATCTTAAAATATCTACGAGTATGTCGAAATATAACATCAATGGAGACACGAAAGCAATGTTTGCGACTCGGTTTTACCATTTATCTGTTCCGTTTATTGCCGGCAGATGGATGAAGGATTTGACCAAAAATACGCTTATGATTACGTACAATTCACTAACTTTATGAGATTGAACGAGTCTTACATAATAGCTCGTCTGGGTTGTGCATTTGAATCTTTTTTGGGTGGGGCTGTGTTGCTGATGCAATGGTCCCCCTGAATCAGGGAAGGAATCTTGTTATAATGGAGCAAACGTACATAGTTTTGTACGTCTGTGTATATATACAGGTATATATACATATATGTATATATATATATATATATATATATATATACTGTATATATATATATATTGTTACGGGTGGCGGGGATGAGGACCAGAGTCCCAAACGTCACTCCCGACTAAGTGTGTTACAGGGTGACTAATGTCAGTGACCCTAAGACCTATCCCCAGCCCACCGGGCCGAGGCCCGCAAGCTGGCCGAGCGGTTGGTGGAAGCTTGAACTTTTGTCTTAGTGCAAGGAATTTGAACTGCCCACACTGGTGGCTCAGGGGATCTTGCAACCCAAACCGAAAAATGTCAATCAGATAAAATGAAATTTACTTTAAAAAATGCAAAATGATACAACAGTCAAATCATATAAGTATGACGACGGACTTAATGAATTAATAATGACAGACTGAAACAATTAACACAGGCCACATACAACCGATATCTAACCCAGGGAAAGGGAAGCAAAAAAAAAAAAAAATTTGCAGGGAATTGAAATAAAACGAGATATGAGGATGGGAATGGAATGTGGTTCAGGCCTGTCTGAAGGCAGTTTCATAGACGCTTGCCAGAGCAGGGCTTGGCGGGAACAAGCGTGAATGGACCAGTCATCACGCAATGCAATCCCTTTCTCCTTTGATCCTTTTCCTTTCCTCAACTTCCGTCACGCAACACAGCAAATCCCTATGCTCAGAAAGTTAATCGAGGTCGACTCCATCATGGTGCACTCACCGAGCCCCATCACAGCATGAAGCATATGGCGTTTTCCACAGAGACCCAAGAAGCGCCTTTTTCCACAGAATACGCTCTTTTCAGTTTTGTCCACCTCCTTCATGCACAATGAATCCTTCAGAAAGTTTGTAGAGATCGGGTCTCTCATACCAACACGCTCACTGAAGCCATTCACGCTACGAGCAAGCATTCGTTTTTTACCGCACCGCCAAGACACTCTTCTTCCCCTTCCTGACTCTTTTCCCGCACTTTCTTGCTTGAAAGAAAAAGGGTTGAATCCTTTCCAAGCTGTTTTTGTGCACCACCACCAACAGTCAGAATCACGTAGCTTAAAGGGAGTGGATCTGGGGTAAACTGTAAGAAAAAGGAAAAATAAATCCGATCCACAGGTGAACTGGCTTTTTTACGCAATACACTCTAAACGACATGACAACTAAATTATTGACATTCCCACAGGCGTAACTATATATATATATATATATATATATATATATATATATATATATATATATATATATATATATATATATATATATATATAGTTGCGGATATGAGATTGGCCTCCATCCATATCCGCTTGTAAATATTCCCCTATTTCCCCAATACTTCCCAACTATCCCCAATCCCCCATTCCCTAGTCCCATTTTCTGTAAACAACACTCTGTAGAACCGACCTTCCCCTATTTCCCCCATTAAATGTCGCACCCAGGTTCACCGCATCTCACGTAGACAACTATAGGACATCTTGCTAGTTATTCTTAGTCTATGTCAGTTAAGGACTCGTTTCCATTAATTCTGACTCTTCGTTGCACCAGAATGTGATTGTATGGCACCGTTAGAAAGTTTAGGACCTCCCAATACCTCCCCGCAGCTCTTCCTCATGGTACAACAACAACAACAACAACAGCGGCGGCGGCGCGGCGAGGGTGCATCCTCACTCCGGCTTGGTTAGCCGCCATTGAACATGTGCTCCGACGGGGTTACCACGCAGGGGCTCGCTGTCAGCTCCTCGTCAAGGGCGGAGCCCGGTAACCCCCCGCACCCAATGGAAGCGGCGGACCGATTCCATCTGGGGCGGAGACAACGAGCCGAGGGCGTGTCACTCCCCGCTGGAGATGCGCAGGAAGAGGGAGGTGACGGGAGATGCGCCCACACCACGGAGAGAGAAGACGCCACCTCCAAGCGCTGAATACCTCCCCGCATCTCTGGACTGGACCGAGCTGTATCCTGTCCCTGAGCCAAGGTGCACCTTGAGCTATCGACTGCCTGCCCTTCCTTGCCATCAATCCCTGTGTAAGTCAGTCTTGTCCCGTTTGTCTGTGGTCTGTCGGGGATAAGATAAGACTGTGTCTAAGTGCCCATCTTTTCTGTGCTTTACCTCTTACCTTGTAATCTACCCGTTTCTGCATCACCAATATTATATCCTCCTCCGGAGGTCTTGAGAACTGTACCCCCTTGTGTCGTTGCATTTGTCCCAGCCGTTGTGTCCTTTCCTTCATTGATTTAGCGTAGCGCGATTCGGCCAACGTTCGAGTGTAATCGGGTAAACTGTGCGAACACGGCGGCCATTCCGCTCGGTCAAGCAACATCTAAGTCGTGTCCGTAACAATTGGTGTCGAGGAGTGAGATTGGACCCGAAGCGCGCTTCACGCGCTCGAAATTATAACGGCGAAATTTGATTGTGTTTTACAAAAATAAAAACCCGAATTTTGAAAGTCGCGCTATGGCAGATCAAGACGGCTGGGTTCCGGTAGAGGAGAGTGAGGCAGGGTCGATCCAGGACCAAATTGAGGGACAAGAGGAGAGCGAAGCAGTGAGGGTGGCAGGTTCGCAAAATAGCGTCGTCGCGCACGAGGTTACGGGCGCGCAAAATGGCGCCTCGCACATGGCCACGGCGACCGCGCCCGCGACCGTAGTAGCGCCGCTGGTAGATTTGAACCTTTTTTTAATACAAATGAAGGCCCTTATGGCCCAGAATAGCGAGAAATTGAGGGAGGACATGGGGGCTAATAGTGAGCAAATGAGGGCTGATAGTGAGCGATTGGAGGGCCAAATGGGGGTAATGGGGAACCGGATGGATGCTCAGGGTGAGCGATTGGAGGGCCAAATGGGGGTAATGGGGAACCGGATGGATGCTCAGGGTGAGCGATTGGAGGGCCAAATGGGGGCCCAGATCGGAGGGTTAGGGAGTAGAATAGAGGGATTAGACAATAGATTAGGGGAAATACAGGAGGGGTTAATGGGGGTAGAAAACAGAATGGCCGTTCAGGAGAATCAAATGGAAGGGATGAAAAAGGGGTTAGAGGGGTTAGAAAACAGTATGGAAGGCAAATTGAGGGACATGAGGGACCAAGCGGAAAGGGAAGTTAAAAAAATGGGGCAGCAGATAGAGGGGGTCAGAATGGGGGTAGAAACGAAATTGGATGCTCACAGGGAGGAAATGGAGCAGATGAGGGTGGCATCTGGGCAGGAGATGCAAGTGATGGGAGAAGAGATCAGAAGAGGTGTGAGTGAGGAGGTCGGAGGAGTGCGCGAGGAGGTGAGGCACTGTAAGGAGCGCATGGAGAAGGAGGTGAGAAAGGGGACTGTAAAGTTACAAGGGGGCATAGAGGACCTGACGCAGGAGGTGGAACAGCTGACGGAGGGACAAAAAGGACTAACGGAGCAGGTTCAAAGGAACACTGCGGTATTAGGAGGGTTAAAAGCGACACAAAACGACATAAAAAACGACTTGATAGCAACAAAGAGGCAATGTCAGATGGTACGTGAGGGACTGACAACGAGGTTGGACGAGGTGACGGAGGTAATGGAGACGAAGGACCGGCAGGTGAGGACGCACATGGAAACGGTCAAGGTAGCCTTAGAGGACGAGCTTGAGGAGACGTACCGGGACATAAAAGAGGTGAAGCAGAAATTAGAAGAAGTGGAAGAAGGGGTGAGCGAAATTAAGAAGCGACGGAGAGGAGATAAGAAAGAGATAAAAGAGGAGATAAAAGAATTGGTCCAAAGTCTGTGTTTGGATCGTGATGATGTGCTCATTAACCGGATGAGGGATTCGCAGGTGATGGAGGAGAAGCGAAGAGAAAGAGGACCCGGTGTAAGTGGTGACCAATATGGTCGTGCGTATGATGCGCCAGGTGATTTAAGAAGCTTGGGGGTCGAGATGGACCCGGGTGTTCGTGAGAGGCCGTTGGTGAAGTGTGCGACAGGTCTGGTGTGCGAAAAAGGAGGTGTGTGAGAAAGTCCGACTCTGGGGTGTGTGAGGAAAAAGTGCGTGCCAAGGAGTGAGGGTGCTGGCGAGAGTGAGTCGGTCGTAGCGCGTGTGCGAGGGAGCACATGGAAGCGCGTAGTGAGGAGTGTTACGGAGGGTGTAAAGGGAGAATGCACGCCTGTGGTGAGTGTTACAGAGGATGTGACGGGAGAGGGTGTGCGAGAAAGATGTGTGACGGACAGGTGCATGGGGAAAGAGTGCGCTGTCAAAAGTAAGGAAGAGTGTACACCTGTGGTGAGTGTTACAGAGGGTGTAGCGCAAGAGTGTGCTGTCGAGAGTAAGGGTGAGTGCGCAACCGAGAGTGGAGGTGAGAGTAGTGAGAGTGGCACGGAACGTGAGTTGGTTGTGACAGGTGAGCGAGGATGTACACCTGGAATGGAAGGATGCACACCTGGAATGGTAGAGCGTGTGTGGGAATGCACACTTGAGTTGGTCGTGAGGCACGTGGTTGGGTGTGCGAATGAGAGCACACCTGTGGTTGTCACAGAGGAGGTGACCGAGGAGTGGCGCGAAGAGGTGTGTTGGTGAGGTGTGCGAGCGACGAATGTGTGCCAAGGTGTTCCGTGGTCAGGTGTGTGACCAAGTCGGTGAGCGGAATGAGTGTACCGAGGTGTGTAAGAAGAGGTACGACGAGGAGCATGGAAACGGCTGCATGTATGAGCAAGAAAGGGGTAGCGTATGCATGTAAGCGTGCAGGTGAAGCATCGACGGTAACCGGGTTAGAGGTTAGAACGACTTATAGCCGAATCGGGCCCTCGGTGCTGCCGGGCTTCGCGTGCCGCGAGAACCAGCGGGGATCCGAGCCACGGCGGGTTCGAAAGGACCGCCGTGCGCGATCCACGCTGGGCCTCGCGTGGAACGACCGCGTCCGGGCTCCACTAGGCGGGGCGGGCAGCCCGATAGGAAGGGTCGTCATGGCGACCACTTTCTATTGAGATGTGCCGGCAGGTCGAGATCGGGACATTGGATGGCTCCACGCCGAGGTGGTGCGTGGGATCTCGGTCCGGGTAAGCCCCCGTCCCTGCCCCGAATGCGGGACGTATCCAGCCGCTGGCACAAAACAACCCGCATTCATGGCTTGGCTGTACGAAGCCGAGCTTTGGAAGTGAATTGGCGCACCGAGAGGCATTAGTGAGTAGACTGTGTGATGAGGTTAGTGTTTTGGACCCAAAATTAGAAAAAAACAAAATTTGATGATTTTGGCAAAGGATTGGCAGTAATGATTGGCAGATGATGAGTAGTGATTGGCAAATTTTTGATTTGTTGAAATATGATGTGCAAAATTGGTAGTGGGAGATGCCCGATGTGGTGGGATGGCAACTCTGTCATCCCTCACAAACTGGGGGGGGGGGGGGGCAAATGCGCAATAGCTTATGGGGTGTATGGCAGTGAAAACTAGCCCGGGTGGGTTAGGATATTGATAGGGATCTAGCGAAGATGACATTAGGTGACGTTAAGGTTAGTTAGTGACAAGGATACCTGTAGTGGGGACGCAGGTAGGTTAGAGTGGATGATAATGACGAGGGAGCGCAATAGTTTAAAGGGACGACTGGGAAGCGCAAGTTTCAGAGGGGAGTAGTTAGATGAGATGATGCTGTGTGAGAACTGGACAGGTGTGTGGAGCAGTGTATGAGTAGTGAGTGTTGTGGATCAGCGCGAATGCGCTTGGGGGAGAGAAGGGTGCAGGCGGCACCAAGTATGAGAGCACAGGTGTGCAAGTACAGGTGTGTGGAATACATGGAGCAGAGAATGAGTGGTGTGGAGAGAGTTGGAGTAAGTGGTACGGAGTGGTGTGCATGGTGCGAAGGTGTGGATGGGGGAAGAGTGGACCCCTTTCACGAGTACCCGGGGCGGGTAGTGTAAGTGTTAGGTAGAGGGTATAGGTAAATTGTGGTTGGATATTGGCATTTGTGGTGCGGTTGCAGAATGGTATTGTGGATGGGTGCATTAGTGTTGTGGAAATGGCTGGGCGTGTAGCCTGTTAGTGTGTGTAGTTGGTTTGGGCACTCCACCACTGTGAGGATGTCGGCCAGGTGAGGCCGCAGGTGGGCTCTGGGAGCCGGTAGAGTTGTGGATGGGGCCCGAGGATCCGGAGGACGGACCCGGGTAGCCCAGGGCCAGAGAGGGCACCGAGTGGGGAGAGCGCCAGAGGGCCTTCCCCAGTTAGATAGGTTAGGGTGAGGAGCAGGTAAGCTCGGAGGCAACTACAGTGGTGGAGGTGTGCAGGTGGGTAGACCTGCTGGGAGAGCTACACGACTCAGCCCGGAAATTGTGCAAGGGCACAGGGAGTTGAATCGGGGGAGTGGGACCCCAAATTGAGAGGCACCACAGATTGGTCAATGGGAATTGGTTTTTAGAACCCATAGCGTAAGTGGGCCAATGGTTTGGCAGGAGAAAGACCCCGGGTAATGTAAAGTTGTTAAAGTCATTTAGGAAATAGTTAGGATTGATGAACCTGTCGCACCATACGCAGCCACTTACCTGAGGTGGGGATGATGACTCCACACCTGTGTTTCTTTGTTTTGTGTTGCAGGAAATGAGAATTGCTGTGTGGATTTGTGAGACGCATCACGACGTGGATGAGACATTGGGGTGATTCCATCTCTCCCTCCTTAGGAGGGACTGATGATGAATTGGTGATGGCAAATTTTGATGTTGAGTTGGAGATGGCAAATTTTGATGAGAGTTGGAAATGGCAAATTTGATTGGTTAGGAGGGAGAGAAGACGAATTTGGTTTATGGGAGGAACGGGGAAGACAGTAGGGACGTTTGTTGATGTGTAAAGTAGATGTTTATGGGTAGTGTTGTGTTTTGTGGATACAGTAAGGGGTAAGGGAGGGGCAATGTAGGTTACCTGGTGGGGGGGGGGCGTACGGTAGGAACGTACCTGTCTCACCTGGTTCCCATGTGCCTCCAGTGTGCATCACCTTGTATTGCGTACACTTTTGCGCCCTTACCACCTTACTCACTTGTCTTCTTCTTTTGTCTCCCACCTCCGAGGATCTGGCTTTGGGGCAGAGAGAGAGGAGAGAGAGGTGCTGGCTCTGCAGTTGTGGGCCTGCACTTTCGCTGCTTGCTGCCTGGATCGATACACCATATGGACCGCAATTTTGGTGGCCGCCCACAATGGACCGCAGTTCTTTTGCGGGCAAGCACCACCCGTTGATGGACCTCTGGGTCAACGTGGCACCTATGCCATACAGGTGAACCACTTATAGTTGGCCCCCCTGACGGCCACAATTCAGAAATGGACGCGGTTGGCGCCTTTCTTTATTTTTAAAGAAGCAAGAAGGCCAAGTACACCACATGAAGGCAAGACCAGCGGCAGAACATCGGCCGGCTGCGACACCACCGGTGACTATGAACACTTTATTGGTGCACCGGATGGTGCTGACTGTACATGATGGGGTGGTGCTTTTGGTGCTTGGATGGGGTGCTCTGCACATTATTAAAGGCCGTAAGGCCACAGAGCACTCGTGGGTTGGTGTATCGATGCTGGCATGCGTGCTCTGTCTATGCATAACATCTGCATGTGTTCCTCCAAAAACAGGTCCTGGATCGTAGTGTAAATATCAGTGCAGTCTTGTGTAAATAATGCTCCCTACCGGCTGTATGTTTAGTTTGAGGATTCTTTCCGCGATTCGGTTATCCTGTGGGTGTGTTTCTGTGAGGAGAAGGGTGCAACGTCGCAGGGGGACATATTTACTCATTTGTGAACATCTGTAAAACTGTCGCACTCAGGGTTGAGTTAATAGTAGAGGGAACTACATCTGAGTGCCACACTAAAGTAAGTAAAAATTTATCGGGTCGGGACGCCCCGAGGTAGAGAAGGGTGCAATGTTGCGGATATGAGATTGGCCTCCATCCATATCCGCTTGTAAATATTCCCCTATTTCCCCAATACTTCCCAACTATCCCCAATCCCCCATTCCCTAGTCCCATTTTCTGTAAACAACACTCTGTAGAACCGACCTTCCCCTATTTCCCCCATTAAATGTCGCACCCAGGTTCACCGCATCTCACGTAGACAACTATAGGACATCTTGCTAGTTATTCTTAGTCTATGTCAGTTAAGGACTCGTTTTCATTAATTCTGACTCTTCGTTGCACCAGAATGTGATTGTATGGCACCGTTAGAAAGTTTAGGACCTCCCAATACCTCCCCGCAGCTCTTCCTCATGGTACAACAACAACAACAACAACAACAACAGCGGCGGCGGCGCGGGGAGTGTGCGTCCTCACTCCGGCTTGGTTAGCCGCCATTGAACATGTGCTCCGACGGGGTTACCACGCAGGGGCTCGCTGTCAGCTCCTCGTCAAGGGCGGAGCCCGGTAACCCCCCGCACCCAATGGAAGCGGCGGACCGATTCCATCTGGGGCGGAGACAACGAGCCGAGGGCGTGTCACTCCCCGCTGGAGATGCGCAGGAAGAGGGAGGTGACGGGAGATGCGCCCACACCACGGAGAGAGAAGACGCCACCTCCAAGCGCTGAATACCTCCCCGCATCTCTGGACTGGACCGAGCTGTATCCTGTCCCTGAGCCAAGGTGCACCTTGAGCTATCGACTGCCTGCCCTTCCTTGCCATCAATCCCTGTGTAAGTCAGTCTTGTCCTGTTTGTCTGTGGTCTGTCGGGGATAAGATAAGACTGTGTCTAAGTGCCCATCTTTTCTGTGCTTTACCTCTTACCGTGTAATCTACCCGTTTCTGCATCACCAATATTATATCCTCCTCCGGAGGTCTTGAGAACTGTACCCCCTTGTGTCGTTGCATTTGTCCCAGCCGTTGTGTCCTTTCCTTCATTGATTTAGCGTAGCGCGATTCGGCCAACGTTCGAGTGTAATCGGGTAAACTGTGCGAACACGGCGGCCATTCCGCTCGGTCAAGCAACATCTAAGTCGTGTCCGTAACAATATATATATACACAGTCAAGTGAAAAAGTAAGTACACCCCATGTAAAGTTTTGCCTTTTTCAACACATTTCAACATACAGCTATTTGATCTTCATTTCAACAATATTGATAGATAAAGGTGATATAATATAACAAATATCATGAAACATTTACATTTTGTTGTCCATTGTATAATTTAAATAAACATAAATGCAAATTTCACATGTGGAAAAAGTAAGTACACCCCTACATTTATAACTACTTCAAATACCAAAAATTACAATCAGGTGCACCAGCTCAGGTGCAAATGATTAGAACATCGTTAGAGAGGATCTTGGAGGAACCTGTCTTATTTAAACCTCAGACATTTAGTTTGGTTTGCTCGTTGTTGTTGAAGTGTGCGGCGTCACAATGCCTAGATCAAAAGAGCTCTGAGGCCTTCAGAAAGAAGGTTATAGATGCCTATGAGTCTGGGAAGGGATGTAAAAAGATATCCAAACAATTTGAAATCAATCATTCGACTGTCCGGAAGATCATCTACAAGTGGAGAACATTCCAAACAACTGCCAACTTGTTCAGGCCAGGCCGCCCCAGCAAGTTCAGCCCGAGAGCAGACCGCAAGATGCTGAAAGAAGTCTCTAAGAACCCCAGAATGTCATCACGGGACCGACAGGTAGCTCTTGCCACTGTTGATGTCAAAGTGCACGAGTCTACCATTAGAAAGAGGCTGCACAAATTTGATCTACATGGGAGGTGTGCCAGGAGGAAACCTTTGCTGTCCAGAAAGAACATCAGGGCAAGACTAAAGTTTGCCAATGAACACCTCGGCAAAAACCAGCACTTCTGGAACAATGTGCTCTGGACAGATGAGTCAAAGGTAGAGCTATTTGGCCACAGTACCAGAAAACATGTTTGGCGAAAACCAAAGACAGCATTTGACCACAAGAACCTGATACCAACTGTAAAACATGGTGGTGGATATATTATGGTTTGGGGCAGCTTTGCTGCATCAGGGCCTGGGCAGCTCACCATCATATAATCCACTATGAATTCTTCATTGTACCAGAGGGTGCTTGAGGATAATGTGAGGCCATCTGTCGGAAAGTTGAAGCTCAACCGAAGGTGGACCTTGCAACATGACAATGACCCTAAACATACCAGTAAATCCACCAAGGAATGGCTGAAAAGAAAGAAATGGAGGGTTCTGGAATGGCCAAGTCAAAGCGCGGATCTAAATCCCATCGAGATGTTGTGGGGGGATTTGAAACGAGCTGAGCATGCAATAAACCCCTCAAACTTCGCACAGCTGAAATAATTCTGCACGGAGGAGTGGGCAAAAATTTCTCCCAGTCGATGTCAGAGACTGGTAGACAGTTACAAGAAACACCTACTTAAGGTTGTTTCTGCCAAAGGGGGCAATACCACCTATTAGAGCCAAGGGTGTACTTACTTTTTGCACATGCGAAATTTGCATTTATGTTTATTTAAATTATACAATGGACGACAAAATGTAAATGTTTCATATTTGTTATATTATATCACCTTTATCTACCAATATTGTTGAAATGAAGATCAAATAACTGCATGTTGAATATGTTGAAAAAGTCAAAACTTTACATGGGGTGTACTTACTTTTTCACGTGACTGTATATATATATGTATATATAGAAAGTCTGCACCCACTTCCAAATTTTCACCTTTTGTTGCCTTATAGTCAGCCTGGAGTTAAATTGCATAAAATTTGACATTTTCCACCTTTATTTGCACATCATAAACCACAACTTCAAAGTGAAAAACAAATTCTACAAATTTCAAAAAATAATAATAAAATCCAAAACTAGAATATCTTGGTTGGATAAGTGTTTAGGATCAGAAATATCTAAGACCGCCTGGCCTTCCAAGATGTTCTTGTATCATAATAGTGGACCTGCGCTAAAGTTGCACACCTGATATTTGATTCGTGCCCTTCACCCACTTTTTTCGGATTGTGACCGAACACCTTGTTAATCATGACTTGAATAATTTTCCTCCGATTTTCATGCGAATTTTATGGATAGGTTGCAGATGGAGACATTTTCTTTATTTCCACTCCAACCATAAATGGTGAAGGTCAAGGTCATATTTTGGTCCCCCCAAAAAAACATATGGCGATCATAGGATCGCAAACCAAGGTTTAACCATGTGTTTTATACCTCTCTCCCCACCCCCCCCCCCCCCCCCCCTTCCCATACTCCGTCCCCTCAAGCCCTCTCCCTCCCACAGATCTCCCGATATCCCTGTTCTCCACTGTTGTACTTGTGTGCTCCCTCTCTCCCCCATCTTGTCTCCCGCTCCCTTTATTGTATGTTTTATGTGTCCGATTTTTTTGTGTGTGTGATTAATGTTAGCTCTTACACGAGCCTCGATCTTGTGTACAAAAAAAACAAAGAAAAAAAAGGGTAAGTCATTGGAGATTGCCAAGGGTAAGCCTCCCCCCGGTTAGCTTACTCTTGGCGATGGCTTTGTGATTGCAGATATTTGTTTTTGTTTGTTCTTTTGTAAGTTTTGTATCCTCCAAAATGGTGATCTACCAGATAACGGCCTGCATGTAGTGACGTCACGGAAAAGTATAAATTGCAGACATTCATTAAATAAATGACTAAGGCTGTCATGTTCACAGGAGGCGCTCCCGCAAGGTTCAAATTCCACTCTGACAGAATATCGTTGAAGGTTTGGTTACACGCATCCATTCACAGTTCTTTGGGCCTTGCACTGTAGACTCCTGACCACATCGTCGGGAATCTGTCGTAGGGGCAGCTGCAAGATATCAGCGAGCTGAGAAAGTTCTCCAACTCTTTTGTTATGCAGAGGTACCACCTGATCTCTCAGGCACCAATCAACTCTCATGCATGACATATGTTAGTATTCCCCGAGGGCCGCTGTTGCTAGGGGTTTCTGCGCATGTCCGCAAATTGTTCTCGGGAGGATTGCATCATTTCGGAAATCCCATAATGATGCATTAGTTGTACACAGCAAAAACAAAAGAAGGCAATTTTACTCTCACGTGGTTATTCATCTACACCAATCCACCCTTTTATTTTGAGAACCTTATACAGGGCACCTGCGATAGGTGATAAAACAAAGGTGACTTTCCTCTGGCATGACTTGTTGAAAGGCAAACGGAGTTTAAACGCTCAACCTGTATGTGCAGTCAATCTTGTTGGTGGAACTGTTGGGTGGAAAACGTGAACAAACAAAATGACCTATCGCTCAGGTATGCAGAACACCCCAAGGGAAAGTGTGAAACTTTTAAAAGCGGAACATTTATGGTAAAATATGGAACCTTGCGGGATTGAACGGTACACTCGAAACAAACATGTGCATGGTGTGCTATCGCTGACCAGGATCAAAACATTCCATGGAGATTACAAATCCTGAAAAGGGCAATTACCTCCCAACCTGAGGAGGAGGTAGACGCAGCAAGAGGCAGAAAACGAACACTGCTGTATGTAAGAAAGAAAAACCAGTCTCCCTGGTGAAGGCTGCTGTGGATTTGTGTCGGTGGACAAATAGGACAATGGATGAAATGAACAGGACGTTGATCGAGGTATTCTAACCACCTTGGGAAGTGAGGAGAAGAATCTCAATCGACGTCTTGTTGTTTTCATCCACTGTACACGATAAGAAACGATCATAACGTCTTCGAGGCCTGGGAGGACTCTGTTCCAACTTCGTTCCACTCCACCCAATCCCCAAAGAAAGACAAACTTCTCCTTTTCCATTCAAACTAACAACTTTATTCGAGAGTGAACCAGCCATGTTGCTGTCGTTTCTCGGAAAACCTGTCCAACGTTTAAATGGAATCACAAAATGGCGAATGAGTGCTGCGCCTGCTTGACGATTAGTGTGAACGACGAACAGGTTGTTTAGGGTGCAGCACAACCTGGAAAAGCAGCGACGATGTGCTGGTAGGGAAGGCAGCGAGCCCTTCAGGTAGAATAGCTTAAGTCGTCAAACGAAGGAAACAAAACGAGGAGATGCTGCAACAAAAATCACAGCCTTCCAAACAGGCCCGAGAAGTTGCGATCAATGGCAGTGTTAAGGAAACCATGAGGCCAAAAGGTAACAGCTTGGAAGTGCAATACAGGAAGAATATAGGTCAAAAGGGTGAAGGATGGGCGACTTGTGTCAAATAAAGGAGGTTTCCCTCTTCTTCATGAGAAACCATTAAGACGCCATTTTTGTCCAATTTGGTGAGACAAGCAATGTCAAACTAGTCAAACATCTACGATGGAGGTTTGAGCTTGGCTCCAAACCAAGCATTTCACGTTCGACAACGAGACCAATTTCTTTAGTTTGGTCACACACGCACAACAATACCAAGACGCTTATTCCTAAAACTGCAACTTCCGATGGGACGTCTCAACAAAACTGGGGAAAATGCAACCAGAAGGAAATTTAGAATTGTCCGAGTTTTGTAAACATTAAAATGTAAAACAGAGTGTGCGAGAGAGAGCGAGAGACAGAGACAGAGACAGAGAGACACAGAGAGAGACAGAGACAGAGAGACAGAGACAGAGACAGAGACAGAGACAGAGACAGAGACAGAGACAGAGAGAGAGAGAGAGAGAGAGAGAGAGAGAGAGACAGACAGAGAGACAGAGAGTTTTAACTATAGACAAGGTAAAAGGTAACCATGTCGAGAGAATAGGATGAACCACTTGCGTCGGCCTCTTTTTAACGGTGGTGGTAACCTGGGACGCAAGCGATGCCAAAAGTGGCGTCATTCGTTTATATGCATTTGTTGGTGCCATTCTCCGCCCATGAAGGATGGAGCTCATGTGGGTCGTAAACAGTGCGAGGAAATAGAGAGGGAAGATGAACCGATCAAATTTTCACCGAACCTAAATGGGGGCATTACCTTTTGAGCAGTCCCAGATTCAAATAAGAGTTTCTGCCTCATACTGCACCCGCACCAATCATTTTGGCATTTTTTGTTGTTTGTTTGTTGGAACCCCTGTCCTAATTGCTAATATAAACATTATGCACGACCTGTAACGATTCTACAAGTGATAGATGGCAAAACTGGAAGGTTAAAGAAAAGCAATGTGCGTTACACACCACGAATGAATGGAGCAGGATGAAATGAGATGGGGCGAAGGCGTGCGGGCCGCAAACCCAGCGGACCGTCAGTCGGCGGGTCCGACGGACCTGGCCTGATAAGCCGGGTGACGGCAGATTGGGCAGCAGTGACGACTATTGTACAACCACCTAAGAATGCATTGGTGGTGGAAGGCGTGTCCACAGGGCAGCGCTGTGATTTGACAGCCGCAGGAGAACAGCTCGAGGCAGATGACACAGGTGGGTGACTGCATCACCGCAGGTGGCCACATCTCAGCACAGTCACTGCATGCCAACCAGGAGGTACTGCATGCCTTGGATGTCTCTCGCCAAGAAAGCCGACAGACCTGAAAAAGAAATCGAAGACTTCAAGGGGCATCAAGCAGATTGTTGATAATGGATTTACACGTCTAAGAATATTTCAAGTGCGTGTTGTTCATTGGAATGATCTATTTATCACTCTTTTTTTTTTTTTACTTTTTGGTGCTCACATACTCCTCGATGGCGTTACGAATGATCTGTTGTGAGCATTTCTGAAGCTGACAATTTACACCAACAGGACAGAGCAGGTTTTTAGCACAAGAGAGGTGATGCTGTTCGCTCTATTTGCAGAAAATCAGAATTGAGGGTTGACAGAAACTTCACCTTTGAAGGGGTGGGTTGGGTTGTGGGAGCTGTGAGGGAATTGGGGGTGAGGTGGTAGGTTTGAGGGGATGGGGTGAGGTGGAAGCTTTGGGGGGGATGGGGGTGAGGTGATAGGTTTGAGGGGATGGGGTGAAGTGGAAGCTTTGAGGGGATGAGGTAAGGTAGAGGGTTTGATGAGATTGGGTGAGGTGGAAGCTTTGAGGAGATGGGGGTGAGGTGGAAGGTTTGAGGGGTTGGGGGTGAGGTGGAAGGTTTCAGGGGATGGGGGTGAGGTGGAAGCTTTGAGGAGATGGGGGTGAGGTGGAAGGTTTGAGGAGATGGGGGTGAGGTGGAAGGTTTGAGGGGATGGGGGTGAGGTGGAAGGTTTCAGGGGATGGGGGTGAGGTGGAAGGTTTGAGGGGATGGGGTGAGGTGGAAGCTTTGAGGGGATGGGGGATTTATTGCAATTCCGAACAGGGGATTTATTTTATACTAGCGAGATACCCATGCTACGCCACGCTCGGGTGGAGAGCCAAAAGCAAATAAACAATTGCAGAAACGGTGAAGGCTAAACCATGGAACCAATAAATTCCACATTCCTGTGGCACCTTCAGTCGCGCGTCAGAAATGGACAGCAGGCTCGTGAAGGACTTGCACATAAAATGTACCCGTTTGAATGGTTCAAAACCCAGTCAATGGCGAATCTGCATATGGCGATCCGCGAATGTCACGGTTAGAAAGGAGAAACCCTCATGTCATTTCCTCATTCATTTGAACTCAATATCTCAATTTTCATTCCAAACAGCATAACTCCAATCACAAATAAAATAGCATTGATATAAAAAAAATAAACTTTTACCAACATTCATGACAAACAAATATTTAAATCCGTGCTGACGTTACATCCGGATATGGAGTCGTTCCGTACGGTTGGAAATTCAAAACCATAATTGTATTCACTCAATTACAAATTGCATCTTTCCAATCATAAATTGATACTATAACAAAATAGTGTGTTAAATGATGATTGTATTGCGACATTATCAAACCAGCTCATTATCGTCATGTGTTCACTTCCGGATTCGGGGGAGCTCAGTCGAGTCAGTTTCAAAATCACAATTTTATGGAGGAATGTATGAAACCTCCTACCTACCTTACAACATCCGCTAGGACCCCAAAACGTTCCACAGAAGGTTTGGTGGGGCTAGCGCCAAAACGGTGGGAGTAGTTTCGGAACGGACAGACACTCCTGTTTTATAATATAGATCTGCTACCTTTGTCGTGTGTGTGTGTGTGTGTGTGTGTGTGTGTGTGTGTGTGTGTGTGTGTGTCTTCCTCTATAAACCTTTTGTTCATTAAAAAAAAACCTGTACGTGGTGCTATGGTGGGTGCTATGAGTCAAGTGATAGATGGGGGTGTGGTCCAGCAGCTCATTGGGTGCACATTTCAAAAATCAACCCCAAAAACAACAGCAACGCAATGCTCTTGTATACCTGCAATATGTTGCAGGTAAAAACATCATGAAAATCTAACATTGATTGAGGTGGAAGGAGCAGTTGTAGATCCCTGAACTGGAAGATCTACACGTGGAGCAACCTTGAACTGGAAGTCAAATTTGTTAACATGTTCCTTGGTATAATTTGTTACAAAATGACTGTTGATTTTCAGGGGGCTACTTTTAGTCTGTTGATGGTGAGCCAGGTTTGTAGGGTGCTGAGGAAGGGTTGAAGTTGTGCTGTGGCTGTGTTGATGTTGCTATGGGTAGAGGTTTTGGTTTTTTCGGTTTTGTCGGTTTTGTCACCAACAACGATCTGGATTCGGACCTGAACCAAAATCTAATCAGCTCGTTGTTGTCGTCACTAAGCCAACTCATCCACCTAGTTTTGTTACAACTCGCCCACAACCTTTTGAGATATCGTGCTATATATCGTTTTTGGCCCCATCACTTAAAGGTGAAGAATCATTTGAAAATTATAGTATCTGGATCCAGATCTTCACCAAAATTTAATCATTTCGTCTTTGTCACAAACCCAACCGAGCCACCAAATTTTGTCCGAATAAATCCATAACATTTTGAGATACTGTGCTATATAATCACTCAGTGGTGAAGAATGACATAAAAAAATTATCAGATGCAGATCTGGATCCGTTTCCCCAAAATGAGATCAATCATTGAAACTTGTCAAACACCCGACCTCTCCACCAGATTCTGTCCACAACTTTTTCATATACTCTGTTCACAAATGGACAGACGAGGGTGAAAACATAACCTTGCCAAGAGCAGCCGTTCCTTACCAATGGTTTCGATGGTGTGCTTGCTTGAGAGCTAAAACCACTTGGTGATCACTCTACAATAAACTTTTTGTTCTTCCACGAGCCTCGTCTATGTATACAAAAAAAGAAATTCAAACTTCGTAACTGAACACACCAATAAGAGTGCTGTGGTGTGTTCCATTACCAATCAGCTTGTCCTAGTCCTAGTATATGTACCTATGGCCGAGCGTATGCTTCATTAACTTGGTATAACAATGAATGGAGTCTATGTATTAATGCATATTCTGTATTCGTGTTTTTAGGGGATATTTTGGGCCTACATTTTTTATGCCCAGGCCCCCAAACAAATCTTAATCCGCCTCTGATACTTGGAGCATTATTATTCGCAATTTACCTCAATTATTTGGATAGTGGGGAATGAAGAGTCAGCTTTCTAAATTTGCAGATAGCAGAGAGGGGATTAATCATTCAGGAAAGTGTCAATACCTTTATAGATTGGGCAAGTGATTGGCAGATGCAGTTTACCATAAAGAAATGTAAGGTGCTGGGGATGAGTAAGAATAATGAAAATCGAGATCACATGATGCAAGGGACAGTCTTAGAGCGTGTCACACTGGAGAAGGATCAGTGGATGGTAATATATATGGGGGGTTGGGGAGGGGGGTTAGGCAGACAGGACAATGCTATAGGTAAAGCTAACAAACTTTTAGGTTGTCAGAGGATAACTAATAATAGGGGGGATAGATTATAAATCAAAATAGCTAGTGCTAATACTGTAAAGGAATTCAGTGAGGCTTCATATAGAATATTGTGTGCAGTTTTGGTCCCCACTTCTGAGGAGGGATATAGCTACCAGAGAGAGGGTTCAGCATAAGGTTACTGGATTGGATCTGGGGATTGCCGCATTAAGCTATGACGAATGGCTGAAGGGGACACACGTTTTTACATTAAAGAGATGACCCTGAAGGGATCTGATGGAGATCTTTAAGATAATGAAGGGTGTGGACAATTTAGGTGCAGAAGAGTTATTTTCAGCAGAATGGACGGTATTGAAATAGGACCAGGGGCCACTGCCTGAGGATATAAGGGGTGTTGCAAAACATTTTACCTTTTTTTCCCGAGAACCCGTTACGGTTGTGCACGCATTCGGGGGAAAGAAAGGTAAAATGTTTTGCAACACCCCTTAGAAGAGGAGAGACGGTAATAAGGCTGGGTTGGGTCTTTCAATCAGTGGTTAATGCATGGAATGGTCTCTGTAGAAAGGTAGTGGCAGAGAAAATAGTTGATATATTTATATTGCATTTAGATAGGCACCTAGATAGATTGGGTAATGAACGTAGAGCAGCAACGAAGGCTGGAAAGGGTGGAAATGCGAATGGTTCGATGGATGTGCGGAGTATCGTTGAGAGAGAGGAAGACAAATGATGAATTGCGAAAGATGATGGGAATAGAGCCTGTGATTGATGCTGTGAAGAGGAACAGGTTGAGATGGTTTGGTCATGTGTTGAGGAAGGATGAAAGTGACGGGTTGAGAAGAGTGATGGAAATGAATGTAGAAGGAAGTAGAGGACGGGGAAGACCGAGAAAGACTTGGCTAAAGATGGTGGAAGAAGAAATGCGGGCAAGGGGGTTAACAAGGAGAGATGCAGAAAATAAGGCAAAATGGAGAAGATCGTCATGGGGACCGCAAGGCTAACCCCCGCTCTAGCAGGGAAAATGGCCTTAAAATGCATGTTATAGGCACCTAGATAGATGAGATAAACATGGATTTTGGCAGGACCTGTAGGGAGCTTGTGTGTGGATGGGTGATAATTTATTGTGTTGGTGTAACATCGGCATGATGGACCGAATGGCCTCCTCCTGCACCAAAGTTCCTTACAAACTATTATCCTTGGACGCAACATGTGAAACTGCTGCCCTCTGCCGTTTAACGCCTCCACATTGCTGGTATAGAGCCTAGATTTCTGGATACAAATAAATAAATAAAATCCCCACTGATCAGCTCAGTCGTCATCTATCAAAAAATAGTGATGCTGAAAATAAGGAAATATTAAAACAAAGAAAATAATAATAATATTCAATTCGAATCGTAGACATCGTAAATTAATGCAATGTGTAGTCTCCACAGAAGAAAAAGAGAACCATGACAATTACAACTACATATGGGCAGGGTACAGCACGAAGTGGAGATCGGTTTCTGAGGTTTGGGACATGGAATGTAGGGACAATGACAGGGAGATCAGGAGAAGTGGTGGAAGTATTGGTCAGAAGAAGAGTGGACATATGTTGTGTGCAAGAGACAAGATGGAAGGGAAGTGGTGTGAGAATGGTGAAGGGTAGGCAGGGACAGAAATACAAGTTTGTGCGGCAAGGGTGCCCGGAGGGCGTGAATGGTGTTGGTGTCCTGTTTTCTGAGGAGTTTGTAGACAGTGTGGTGAGTGTGACTAGAGTGAGTGATAGGTTGATGATGGTGAAAATGATGATTGGAAAGCTCTTGGTGAACGTCATCTCGGGAGATGCTCCGCAGGTTGGTCGAAGCAATGAAGAGAAGGACAAGTTCTGGTGTGCGATAGAGAAGCTGATGGAAAACGTGAAAGATGGGGAAGTTGTTGTGGTGGGAGGAGACCTGAATGGACATGTGGGAAGGAGTATGGATGGTTTTGAGGGAGTTCATGGGGGTTACGGATATGGTGTGAGAAATGGAGAAGGTGAAAGGATTTTGGAGTTTGCTGATGGAGCTGATTTGTTGATTTGTAATACTCAGTTCCAGAAAGAGGATAATAAGCTTGTTACATACACGTCAGGTGGGTCGACGACAACCGTTGACTACCTGATGGTGCGTAGGCGAGATAGGGGGCACCTCCGGGACACAAAGGTGATCCCGGGGGAGGAGGCTGTTTCACAGCACCACTTGGTTGTCTGCGACATAAGGGTGAAAGGTGCGAGGAGAGCTCGGCGGGTGAAGTACCAACCAAGAATGAAGGTGTGGAGGTTGAAAGAGGTGACAGTAAGGGAGGCATTAAAAGAGAGGCTGAGTAGGGTAGAGGATGATGTGGTTGAGCTTGAAAGTGGTTGGATGTCAATGAAAGCTAGTCTGTTGGGAGCCGTTGGTGAGGTATGTGGATGGACAAAAGGACCACCGAGGCACTCGGAAACATGGTGGTGGGATGATGAAGTTGGAAAGAGGATTGACGAGAAGAGGAAGAAGTTCAAGGAGTGGCAGAAGGCGAAGGGTACGGGAGCAGAAACAGCAGAGCATGAAAGTTATAAGGCAGCCAGGAAGGCTGCAAAGAAAGAGGTAGCAAAGGCGCAGGAGGCATGGAGGAAAATGTTCAGAGAACGCTTGGATTCGGAAGAGGGTCAGAAAGCAGTATTCAGGATTGCAAAGCACATAGCGAAAGAGAGGTGTGATGTGATGGGGGTGAGGTGCTTGAAGGATGAAGTGGGACAAATCGTTGTCGACCCAGATGGAATTAAAGGAAGATGGAAAAGATATATGGAAATGCTGTTGAATACAGAGAATGAATGGGATGGCAACATAGAGAGTAACCCAGTTTTAGGACCGGCAGAGATGATGGTAGTTGAGGAAGCGATAAAAGCAATGAAGAGTGGAAAAGCGGGGGGGCCGACGGGAGTTGTGGGAGATATGTTGAAGGCAGCAGGAAGTTGGGGTGTGAAGAGAATGACAGAGATCTGTAATCTGGTGGTGAAAGAAGGCCGTATTCCAGTGGACTGGGAACTGAGTACCCTCGTCCCTCTATACAAGGGGAAAGGTGACCCTCTGGAGTGTGGCTCGTACCGAGCGATAAAGTTATTGGAGCATGGAATGAAGGTTTTGGAAAGGGTGTTGGAGAGGAGGATAAGGAAGAAAGTGAAGATCGACGAAATGCAGTTTGGATTTATGCCAGGAAGAGGAACGACAGATGCGCTTTTCATTGTGAGGCAGTTGCAGGAGAAGTACATGGAGAAGAGAAAGAAGTTGTTTTTTGGGTTTGTTGATCTGGAGAAAGCATTCGATAGGGTTCCACGCAAAGTATTGACATGGGCATTGAGGAAGTTAGGAGTGGAGGAATGGTTGATCAGAGTAGTGATGGCAATGTACAAAAGAGCACGCACAGCTGTAAGGACGAAGGATGGGAACAGTGGTGAGTTTGAGGTGAAGGTGGGAGTGCATCAGGGGTCGGTACTAAGTCCACTACTATTTGTAGCTGTGATGGAGGTGCTGGCTCAGAACGTAAAGGAGGGTTTACCGTGGGAGTTGTTGTATGCAGATGATCTGGTGTTGATTGCGGAAAGTATGGATGGACTGAAGGAAAAGATGAACAAGTGGAAGGAATGTATGGAGACAAAAGGTCTGAAGGTGAATATCGGAAAGATGAAGGTGATGGCAAGTGGTAAAGCATGTGGTGAGGTGGAAAGAACTGGGAAGTGGCCGTGTGCTGTGTGCAGGAAGGGTGTCGGAGTGAACTCCATTCAATGTACAATGTGCGCTGAGTGGGTTCATCAAAAATGTCGTGGTCTGAGAGGGTCATTTACCAGTGTGGCAGCTACATTCAAATGTAAGGTGTGCACAGACGGAGCTGCAGATGGAGGAAATGTTGAGTTGGATCTTGGAGACGGCGTGAAGCTGGAAGGTGTGAAAACATTTTGCTACCTCGGAGACATGCTGAATGGAGAAGGTGGATCAGACTCGGCAACGGTTGCTCGAGTGAGATGTGCATGGAAGAAGTTTCGGGAACTGAGTGGCGTGCTGATGAGGAGAGTGTCGCTGAAGCTGAAGGGAAAGGTGTATGCTGCATGTGTGAGAAGTGTTATGATTTATGGGAGCGAGACATGGGTAATGAACGTAGAGCAGCAACGAAGGCTGGAAAGGGTGGAAATGCGAATGGTTCGATGGATGTGCGGAGTATCGTTGAGAGAGAGGAAGACAAATGATGAATTGCGAAAGATGATGGGAATATTGCCTGTGATTGATGCTGTGAAGAGGAACAGGTTGAGATGGTTTGGTCATGTGTTGAGGAAGGATGAAAGTGACTGGTTGAGAAGAGTGATGGAAATTAATGTAGAAGGAAGTAGAGGACGGGGAAGACCGAGAAAGACTTGGCTAAAGATGGTGGAAGAAGAAATGCGGGCAAGGGGGTTAACAAGGAGAGATGCAGAAAATAGGGCAAAATGGAGAAGAATGTCATGGGGACCGCAAGGCTAACCCCCGCTCTAGCAGGGAAAATGGCCTTAAAATGCATGTTGTTGTTGTTGTTGTTGTGTCGTCTCCAACCACTCCCCTGCCAAACCACCCCAGGTCTAAGTGGTCTAAGTGGTCTAAAGTTCGAAATGGTCACGGGTCCAATATGTCTAACATGTCTGAAAGGTGTAAGAGGTCTAAATGATGTTAATGTTTAAGGGGTCTCTAGGGAATCAAAGGACTTTAGGCTCTGTGGGGTCTAAAAGACCTTTGGTTATCCTAATCCAACGACCACCAGACAAACTATTTACGAGTGCGAACCACTGGGAACATTTAATATGAAGTACCCAGTAGCTTTTGAGGAAAAAAACAGCAAAATTGTTACCCTGTTATATGGCCTGTTTGAAAGGACATATTCTGCCAGATTTAATTCCTTTTGACTCAAATACAAGGGAATTGCGAGGCAAAGTGTGTGATCTTTAGTGTTTAACCGTTAACATCCTAAAATCAGAATTACCACCAACCTTTCATTGATCAATGTCCATGGGCCCCTCAAAATAAAATAAAAATGGGTCTGATTGTATTGCACCAAGGAACCTTCAGGTGAAATTTGAAGAGGATTTGGTTCAGGAATTAAGAAATGATGTACAATTTTAAATGTTGGGAAAAAAAATATTGTAGGTAAAGCAATGTCATCCCCTCCTTCACCCTTGCTGGATGGATGGTGGATGATCCTCCTTGCACCATCAAGCACTTCAGACTGCCGAGGCAGTTTCATTGGTTATGGGGGACAATCCTGGACAGGTCGCTACTCCGACGCAGGACACTCGACTGGCTCACTTTTCTCAGTAAGCAGGTAATCATTTTGCCGACCTCAGAAAGATGACAAGCTGAGTCAACAAACCTGGGTGTTATTTTGGTAAAGTGGGGACTTGAAATCCAGACCTTAAGATCTTAAACTGATCACCTTAAACAACAAGGAAAAAAAGAGAAAAAATGTCAAAGCCCCCGTTGCGGTTTCAGTAATTTTGCTATACGGAGTTAAAGGCTGTCAGTCTGCCATCTTTGGTCGGATGACAAAACAGAATCATCTGCATATGTATACTCTCATGTATTGTCTTTGTGCCAAGTTTGAAGAAAATCGGTCCATGCATGTCCGAGGAATTGTTGGAGACACGTTTAAGTAACAAAATGGCCACCAGTCGACCATCTTGGATCTGATCTCGAAGAAAAATGATATGCTTATGTAAGCCATCATTTATTTATCTGTGTCCCAAGTTTGAACAAGATCGGCAAATGCATGTCCGAGAAATGGTTGAAGACGTGTTCAACATCAGGTTTTTCTAGAACTAAAATGGCCACCAGTCGGCCATCTTTGATCGCATCGCGAAATAAAACGATGTGCATATGTATACGGTCATGTATTGTCTTTATGCCAAGTAGGACCAAAATCGGTCCATACCTCTCCGAGATATGATTGCGGACGCACGGACGAGACCAAATCCATAAGTCCCTGTTTCGGAACACGTCCAACGGAGGCTAATAAGCCACCACTAGCATCAAACCACTGTAGGAGGGGAGCTAAATTAGAATTTAAATAGTAAACCATTCAAATATTTCAATTGATATTAAAAGAATAATTGTGCATCACAAAAGTGCAAACTGGGAGTATTTATGAAGGTTTGTGCTTCACCTCATCTCGTTGACAAGACATACAGCTTGGGGAGGTAGACCAAGACGTATTAGCACCACACGTGCGTGCTGGAACAGTTCTGCAGTTTGGATTGCCAGGAAGTGGACAGCGACACAACTGCCGCTGGTTGCTTTGTTTAGAAGCTTCCGTTGACCCTGGGTCTTCAGGAGACGTGGAGGCAACTCGGCCACCACGGCGAGTCTTTAAACCATCTGAGATCTCATTGGTGCTTCGTCTCTTTTTACAATCAGCTTTCTTCATGCCACAGGTGCAGGTGCGTACTAACGTAACATTCTCCGGCGCAACATCCTTGCCGTTCTTATGAGGAGGGCCTCGTTCTGGTTCTGCTGTGCAGGCAGAATGACTCGGGTCAGAGGGCATTGTGTTTTGATGCGGGGAGTCATGGAATGACTCAGCAGGGGCAAGAGATGAAGGGGAATGGGACAGAGTTTCTTGTGGCACTCGCGTATCGCAATCCAGATAATCATTGCCACTTGAATTCTGTCGATGATGGAGACACAGCCGGTGTTCCCAGCTGAATAGTTCTTTAATGTAGGTTGTGGGAATGCTTACCCGCAACAACAGATCTGGAATGGCAATACGCTGGAACATAGCCAGACGTATGTCCAGATCTTCGTTCAACAGACGCGACGGGGCAAAAGGCTGAATGTGGGGCTGAAATAGGAAGTTTGAGTACGAGACCCACAAGCTGGAAAGCCACTCAAGATTGTTCTCTGAAGCAGTGCTGTTTTGAGGAGTCCCAGACCTTGCTCGAATTAGTCGGGTGATGATGCTCATGAGCAGGCCCAGATTGAGGTAAGTAATGAGCAACAGGCCGTGATGCGACGAGTAAAACAACCAATCAGCACGAAGCCAGGCCGCAGCCTCACTGATGCTGGCATAACGTATCAGCTGCAGTAGGAAAAACAATTATATTTAAAGTAGTTAATTTCAAGAAGTGTAAAGTGTTATTTTACATTAATATTAAAAAAAAAACAGTGAAGGGATTGAAAATGTTTTGGTAATGAGAAATTGAGAAGTGAAAATAAAAAATTCAAAAAATTTCCCTCCATATTCTCTCTCCCTCAATTTGGACGAAATATAATTTCCATTCCTGACACAAACAACACACTAAGTCCCCAACCACATTTGTCTATCTTTTTGAGCCAAGTTTCACATGGTCGACCAAGCTCGTACTGTTCTTGTAGCCAATTCCACCACCAGTTATTTGTCAATAGTTTTTCAGTGCTTCTCACAGAGTTCCGCTTTGCCATAAACTCCATTAATAATTTCTCCAAAAACAATTCATCAGAGAAAAATGGCTAACAAATCATCAAAATTGCAAACAAAGGCCAAATGGAAATTTCTCGCCATGGCAGATGCAGCACAGAAGGCAGGGGCCTACACTGGTTCTGCCAGCCCATGCCAGGTGGAGGCCGAGATCAGGCGAGGGCCTTTACCGGCTTGTATCAGATTGTGCAAAAAACATTTTTTGAAATCATAAAACTTTTTTTTGGCCATAAATTATGTTAAGACCTATACAGTTTGTTTCAGGTACTGACCTTGAGTGCTAGCTCATGGCAGGGCTGCAGCAGAGGAAGCTGTAGAAAACCCAGAAGCGGGAGCCACGATAATAGGAAAAGGATATTTGAAGAGCCAAGAGAACGGATGAGCATAGCAAAGCGTTTGACAGCAGCACCACATGTTAGGAAAATGTCAAGCCAGGCGATCCCATTTAGGAGGCCGAGGCTGAGCAAGAAAAGGTCATTGACCTCTGGCTGCAGAAAGCGCAGGAAAAGGTCAAGGCATCGCAGGTTGTGGTGCTCGCCACGCCGAGTACCATACATGTAAGTGCCTTCAGGAGTTTGCACCAGGTAAGCAGGGAAGCGGGTAACTCCCAGCTTATCTGAGCAGTGTTCCACATCCTTGGTGGACCAACCCCTCATGTCCACAAACAAGAAGTCCATACGTCCAGAAAAGCGGGCGGCAAGTGCTGCAAAAAACAGTGGTGGATGCTGGAGTGGAGCCAACAGCAGTACAGATATGAGGGGCCAGCTCTGGGAATTCCGCTCTTTTAGTCGTGCATTCAGTGATGTTGGAGATCGGGCCGTCGATATGCGCTTCGATGCGATGCTGTGCACCCACTCCAAGACGTTGCGTGCTTCCAAAGGCATCCCTTCAAACTCTGTACACAGTCACAACAATCTCCCTTAAACATGGTTGAGAGATACAAATACCTGATGCCATTTTCTTTCTCCAAACACTGGTCATGGCTGTGCACAGGGCACAACAAGCATAATCATTCCAATTTTGCATATGCAAGTTCTCAAACGTGGCACAAGTTTGCAAATGTGGAGAAGCGTACCATACAGATCCACCTTCCCCTTAGAGGTATTAGTTTGCGGAACGGCCAGGATCAGTCGAGGCCCCAACCAACGCCGCTTAATGCAGAACCTACAAAGCACGCAACCATGGCAAAACAGCACAGAACACTTTTTCAAAATACAGGGCAGTCCTATTACAAAGAACGGATGAATGTTATAACAAAAGTGAGTTTTTGTGAAAAATCTCCATTTAAGGAATTTATTTCAACTCCATATCTTGAACACTAAAATGTGGGATTTAAATTTCTTTCAATCAATCGTTTTTCGCTATTGTAGATATATCAAGTAAAACTGTCCATAATGACGACTTTATTAAGCCCTATCACTGCAAAACAAGGGACAAAGATAAAATGGCATATGTAATATGCAGATACATTCTTTTGTTGAAGACTTTTGGATGATGTCATAGTGACGCATGTTGAACATGTCCCACATCTTTAAAATATAAAGCTCCAGGGCCATATGAGTATGTATCCCATATCTTTGACAGAACTTGAAAGAAATCGCAGAGCAGATAAGCATGAGGTTAACCAACTTCTTTAATAGCTCTAATAACTTTTCCAAGTTGGCCTCGAAAGCCAGTTGCCGACTGGGCATCCTCCGTCGTGCAAAGTCCTTCCTTGGCACACCTGAGATCCTCACCACATACAAGCCTTTCATCCGCAGCACAATGGAATACTGTTCTCCCCTCTAGGCTGGTGCTCCTGCGTCCTGCCTCACACCTAGCTCGGCTTCAAGCTGTTGAAACCGAAGCTTTCAGAATCAATGGAATCTCCCGCGATGAAGCTATCTCCGAGGGCCTTTCACTCATTCACCGCAGGCAGGTTGGTGGTCTTTCTCTCTTCTACCGACTCCTCTCCGGCCTTGCTCCCCCAGCTCTCTCTGTGCTCTGTCCCCCAAATATTCCTACAGGTCGCACAAGATCTGCCAGCGCCCTCATGGTTAAACTGCCAAAATCAAAACTCTCTGCTCACCTTCACTCTTTCATTCCTCTTTTCTCCTGCCTCTGGTACAAACTCCCTCACTCTCTTCAATCCCACTCCTCCCTTCAGGTCTTTCAAACAGCTGTTCACCACCATCTCTTATCTTCCCCCATCCAAAACCTTGATCTTTTCTACCCCCATTAATTCACCCCAGATCCACTTTTTTGAAACACCGACTTCTTTCCTGGAAGTCCTAGCAGTGTCCATGTGGTTTTTTAAAAATCTCTCCCCCCCCCCCATTCCCATGCCTCCTCCCCCCAAGCCCTCTCCCTCCTACAGATCTCCCGATGTCCCTGCTCTCCATCTTGTTCTCCCGCTCCCTTTATCGTATTGTTGCGAATATGGAATTTGACCTCCATATCCGCTTGTAAATATTCCCCTATCTTCTCCGATACTCCCCAACTCTCCCCTTACCCCATTCCCTAGTCCCATTGTCTGTAAACAACACCCATTAGAGCCGATCTTCCCCTTCATTCCCCCATTAAATGTCGTGCCCAGGTCCCCCGCACCACACGTAGACAATTATAGGACATCTTGCTAGTTATTCTTAATCTATGTCAGTTAAGGACTTGTTTCCATTAATTATGACTCTTCGTTGCACCAGAATGTGATGATATGGCACCAGTAGGAGTTTAGGACCTCCCCATACCTCTCCGCATCTCTTCCCCATGAAGAAGCGCCAACTACAACAACAACAACAAAAGAGGGGGGCGGCGCGGTGACGGCATGGGGAGTGGGCGTCCTCCTTCCGGCTCGGTTAGCCGCCATTGACCACGCGCTCCACGGGGTTACCACGAAGGGGCTCCCTGTCGGCCCCTCGTCAAGGGCGGAGCCGGTAACCCCCGCACCCAATGAGAAGCCATGGGCCGATGCCATCTGGGGCGGCGCTAACGAGCCGAGGGCGTGTCACTCCCCGCCGGATATACGCGGCCCCGCGCCGGACGTGACGTCAGATGCGCCCCGAGCTTGGAAGGACAAGACGCCACCCTCCCGAGCGCTGAGCGACCTCCCCGGCATCTCCACCAAAGTCGCGACCCACGAGCGCTGAGCGACCTCCCCGCATCTGCTGGACACCACCGTACGTGATTCTGTCCCTGAGCCAGGTGCACCTGAGCCATCGACTGCCGCTTTCCTTGCCATCAAATCCCGTGTGAGTCAGCGTTGTCCCGTTTATCTGTGGTCTGTCTAGGGTTAATATAAGGTTGTGTCTAAGTGCCCACCTTCCTATGTTTCCCTCTTGTCCCTGTAATCTAACCTTTTCCGCCTTAATATAACCTCCTCCGGAGGTCTTGAGAACTGAACCCCTGGTGTCGTATTGTGTGATTGTAACCCAGCCGGGTGTCTTCTCTTTCCTATTGAGCCAGCGTAGCGCGATTAGTTAACATTCGGGCACAATCGGGTAACTTGTACGGATACGGCGGCCATCCCGCTCGGCCCACCATACCATCAAAGTCGTATCTGTAACAATTGGTGTCGGGAGTGAGATTCGAGGCCCGACCAAATTTTGAAGGAAAAAAAAAAAAAACGAATAGAGGAAAAAAAAAAATTTGGTCAAAATTTGGAGCGGCCGAAATTTCGAATTTGTTTTACGAAACTCGAATTTTGAAAGTCGCGCTATGGCGGATCAAGACGGCTGGGGTCCGGTAGGGGAGAGTGAAGCAGGGTCGGTCCAGGACCAAATTGAGACACGTGAGGAGAGCGAAACAGCGGGGGTAGCAGACGCGCGAAATGGCGCCTCGCACATAGCTACGTGGGCCGCACCCGCTGCACAAGTGGGAGGGATGGCCCAGATGCAGGTCCTCATGGAGCAATTTATGGCGCAAATGCAGGCGTCCCTCAAACTGCAGAGTAACCAATTGGGGAACCGGATGGATGCTCAGAGTGAGCAAATGAGGGTTGATAGTGGGCGAATGGAGGGCCAAATGGGGGTAATGGGAAACCAAATGGGGGTAATGGGAAACCAAATGGGGGTAATGAGGGACGAAGCGAGGGGTACCGGTGAGAAGTTAGACAATAATTTTGAGGAGTTAGACAAGAAAATTGGGAAGTTAGACAATAATTTTGAGGAGTTAGACAAGAAAATTGGGAAGTTAGACAATAATTTTGAGGGGTTAGACAACGGGATAAAAGAAGTGAAAAATGGGTTAATGGGGGTAGAAAATAGAATGGCTGCCCAGGAGAATCAGATAGAGGGAGTGAAAAATGGGTTAGAGGGGTTAGAAAACAGTATGGAAGGCAAATTGAGGGACATGAGGGACCAAGCGGAAAGGGAAGTTAAACAAATGGAGCAGCAGATAGAGGGGGTCAGAATGGGGGTAGAAACCAAACTGGATGCTCACAGGGAGGAAATGGAGCAGATGAGGGTGGCATCTGGGCAGGAGATGCAAGTGATGGGAGAGGAGATCAGAAGAGGAGTGAGTGAGGAGGTCGGAGGAGTGCGCGAGGAGGTGAGGCACTGTGAGGAGCACATGGAGAAGGAGGTGAGAAAGGGGACTGTAAAATTGCAAGGGGGCATAGAGGACCTGACGCAGGAGGTGGAGCAGCTGACGGTGGGACAGACGGAGTTAGTGGAGCAGGTTCAAAGGAACACTGCGGTATTAGGAGGTTTAAAAGCGACACAGAGAGAACTAAAAGATGACTTGATAGCGACAAAGAGGGAATGTCAGATGGTACGTGAGGGACTGACAACGAGGTTGGACGAGGTGATAGAGGTAATGGAGACGAAGGACCGGCAGGTGAGGACGCACATGGAAACGGTCAAGGTAGCCTTGGAGGACGAGCTTGAGGAGACGTACCGGGGAATAAAAGAGGTGAGGCACAAATTAGAAGAAGTGGAAGAAGGGATGAGTGAAATTAAGAAGCGACGGAGAGGGGATAACAAGGAGATAAAAGAGGAGATAAAAGAATTGGTCCAAAGTCTGTGTTTGGATCGTGATGATGTGCTCATTAACCGGATGAGGGATTCGCAGGTGATGGAGGAGAAGCGAAGAGGAAGAGGACCCGGTGTAAGTGGTGACCAATATGGTCGTGCGTATGATGCGCCAGGGGATTTAAGAAGCTTGGGGGTCGAGATGGACCCGGGTGTTCGTGAGAGGCCGTTGGTGAAGTGTGCGACAGGTCTGGTGTGCGAAAATGGAGGTGTGCAAGAAAGTCCGACTCTGGGGTGTGTGAGGAAAAAGTGCGTGCCAAGGAGTGAGTGTGCTGGCGAGAGTGAGTCGGTCGTAGCGCGTGTGCGAGGGAGCACATGGAAGCGTGGTGTGGTGAGTGTTACAGAGGGTGTGACGGGAGAGTGTGCGCAGGAATGTGCGCGAGAAAGGTGTGTGACAGACAGGTGCATGAGGAAAGAGTGCGCTGTCAGAAGTAAGGAAGAGTGTCCACCTGTGGTGAGTGTTACAGAGGGTGTGACGGGAGAGTGTGCGCAGGAATGTGCGCGAGAAAGGTGTGTGACAGACAGGTGCATGAGGAAAGAGTGCGCTGTCAGAAGTAAGGAAGAGTGTCCACCTGTGGTGAGTGTTACAGAGGGTGTAACGGGAGAGTGTGCGCGAGAAAGGTGTGTGACGGACAGGTGCATGGGGAAAGAGTGCGCTGTCAAGAGTAAGGGTGAGTGCGTTGTCAAGAGTGGTGGTGAGAGGAGTGAGAGTGACAAGGAGAGTGAGCTGGTTGTGACAGGTGAGCGAGGATGTACACCTGGGATGGAAGGATGCACACCTGGAATGGTAGAGCGTGAGTGGGAATGCACGCTGGAGTTGGTGGTGAGGCACATGGTTGGGTGTGCGAATGAGGGCACACCTGTGATTGTCACAGAGGAGGTGACCGAGGAGGGGGCGCGAAGCGGTGTATTGGTGAGGTGTGCGAGCAACGAATGTGTGCCAAAGTGTTCGGTGGTCAGGTGTGTGACCAAGGCTGTGAGTGGAATGGGTGTGCCTGGGTGTGTAAGGAACGGTACGAGGAGCATGGAAACGGCTGGATGTGTGAGCAAGGAACGGGCTGCGGGGTGTAAGCATGCAGGTGAAGCATCGACGTTACACGGGTTAGAGGTTAGAGCGACTTATAGCCGAGTCGGGCCCTCGGTGCGTGCTGGGCCTCGCTTTGAACGGCCGCGTCCAGGCTCCACTAGGCGGAGCTGGCAGCCCGATAGAAAGGGTCGTCATGGCGACCACTTTTTGGTGAGACGTGCCGGCAGGTCGAGATCGGGGCATTGGATGGCTCCACGCCGAGGTGGTGCGTGGGATCTCGGCACGGGTGAGCCCCCGTCCCTGCACCGAGTGCCGGACGCATCCAGCCGCTGGCACAAAACAACCAGCATCCATTGTTTGGCTTTACGAAGCCGGGCTTTGGACAGGAATTGGCGCACCGAGAGGTATTAGTGAGTCAACTGGGTGATGAGGTTAGTGTTTTGGACCCAAAATTAGAGAAAAAACAAAATTTGATGATTGGCAAGGGATTGGCAGTAGTGATTGGCAGATGATGGGCAGTGATTGGCAAATTTTTAATTTGTTGAAATTTGATGTGCAAAATTGGTAGTGAGAGACCCCCGATGTGGTGGGATGGCAAATCCACCATCCTTCCCATGGTGGGGCAAAGGAGCAATAGCTTATGGGGTGTATGGCAGTGAAAACTAGCCCGGGTGGGTTAGGATATTGATAGGGATCTAGCGAAGATGACAGTAGGTAACGTTAAGTTTAGTTAGTGACTGATACCTGTAGTGGGGACGCAGGTAGATTAGTATGGATGATAATGACGTGGGAGCGCAATAGTTTAAAGGGACGACTGGGAAGCGCAAGTTTCAGAAGGGAGTAGTTAGCTGAGATGATGCTGCGTGTGTGTGAGGATTGAACAGGTGTGATTGCACAGGTGTGCAACTGGACAGGTGTGTGGAGCAGTGTATGAGTAGTGAGTGTTGTGGATCAGCGCGAATGCGCTTGGGGAGAGAAGGGTGCAGGTGGCACCAGGTGTGAGAACACAGGTGTGCAGGTACAGGTGTGTGGAGAGAGTTGGAGTAAGTGGTACGGAGTGGTGTGCATGGTGCGAAGGTGTGGATGGGGGAAGAGTGGACCCCCTTTCACGAGTACCCGGGGTGGGTAGTGTAAGTGTTAGGTAGAGGGTGCAGGTAAATTGTGGTTGGATATTGGCATTTGTGGTGCGGTTGCAGAATGGTGTTGTGGATGGGTGCATTAGTGTTGTGGAAATGGCTGGGCGTGTAGCCTGTTAGTGTGTGTAGTTGGTTGGGCACTCCACCACTGTGAGGATGTCGGCCAGGTGAGGCCGCAGGTGGGCTCTGGGAGCCGGTAGTTGTGAGTGGGTGCCTGAGGATCCCGGGTGTGGATCGGGTAGCCCAGTGCCAGAGAGGGCACCGAGTGGGGAGAGCGCCAGAGGGCCTGCCCCAGTTAGTTAGGTTAGGGTAAGGAGCAGGTAAGCTCGGAGGCAACTGCAGTGGTGGAGGGGTGCAGGTGGGTAGACCCACTGGGAGAGGTACACGCCACAGCCCAGAAATTGTACGAGGGCACCGGGAGATGAATCGGGGGAGTGAGACCCCAAATTGAAGAGCACCACAGTTTGGCCAATGGGAATTGGTTTTTAGAACCCATAGTGTAAGAGGGCCAATGGGTTGGCCGGAGAAAGACCCCGGGTAGTGTAAAGTTGTTAAAGTCATTTAGGAAATAGTTAGGATTGATGAACCTGTCGCACCATACGCAGCCACTTACCTGTGGTGATGATGATGACTCCACACCTGTGTTTTCTTTGTTTGTGTTGCAGAAATGAGAATTGCTGTTGGATTTGTGAGACGCATCACGACGTGGATGAGACATTGGGGTGATTCCATCTCTCCCTCCCTAGGAGGGACTGATGATGAATTGGTGATGGCAAATTTTGATGTTGAGTTGAAAATGGCAAATTTTGATGAGAGTTGAAAATGGCAAATTTGATTGGTTAGGAGGGAGAGAAGACGAATTTGGTATATGGGAGGAACGGGGAAGACAGTAGGGATGTTTGTGGATTTGTAAAGTAGATGTTTATGGGTAGTGTTGTGTTTTGTTGATACAGTAAGGGGTAAGGGAGGGGCCATGTAGGTTACCTGGTGGGGGGGGCGTACGGTAGGAACGTACCTGTCTCACCTGGTTCCCATGTGCCCCCAGTGTGCATCACCTTGCATTGCGTGCACTTTTGCGCCCTTACCACCTTGCTCACTGTCTTGTTTTTGTCTCCCACCTCCGAGGATCTGGCTTTGGGGTAGAGAGAGAGGAGAGAGAGGTGCTGGCGACGCAGTTGTGGGCCTGCACTTTCGCTGCTTGCTGCCGGGATCGATACACCATATGGACCGCAATGTTTGTGGCCACCCACGATGGACCGCAGCTCTTTTGCGGCCAAGCACCACCCGTGGAAGGACCTATGGGTCAACGTGGCACCTATGCCATACAGGTGAACCACTTTTAGTTGACACCAAGTGCACCACAAGAAGAGCAAGAGACACCTGCAGGGTTAGGGGTTGTCGCATTTATTTTTAATCATTGAACAATGGTGACTGCACCGATTGGTGGTGGGGTGGTGCTTTTGATGCTCGGGAAGGGTGCTCTGCACGTTATTAAAGGCCGTCGGCCACAGAGCACTCGTGGGTTGGTGTATCGATGTTGGCAAGCGCGCTCTCTCTATGCATAACATCTGCATGTGTTCCTCCAAAAACAGGTCCTGGATCGTAGTGTAAATAGCAGCGTAGTCTTGTAAATAATGTTCCCTACCGGCTGTATGTTTAGTTTGAGGATTCTTTCCGGATTCGGTTATCCTGTGGGTGTGTTTCTGAGAGGAGAAGGGTGCAACGTCGCAGGGGGACATATTTACTCATTTGTGAATATCTATAAAACTGTCGCACTCAGGGTAGAGTTAATAGTAGAGGGAACTACATTGCGTGCCACACTAAAGTAGGTAAAAATTTATCGGGTCGGGACGCCCCGAGGGTAGAGAAGGGTGCAATGTTGCGAATATGGAATTTGACCTCCATATCCGCTTGTAAATATTCCCCTATCTTCTCCGATACTCCCCAACTCTCCCCTTACCCCATTCCCTAGTCCCATTGTCTGTAAACAACACCCATTAGAGCCGATCTTCCCCTTCATTCCCCCATTAAATGTCGTGCCCAGGTCCCCCGCACCACACGTAGACAATTATAGGACATCTTGCTAGTTATTCTTAATCTATGTCAGTTAAGGACTTGTTTCCATTAATTATGACTCTTCGTTGCACCAGAATGTGATGATATGGCACCAGTAGGAGTTTAGGACCTCCCCATACCTCTCCGCATCTCTTCCCCATGAAGAAGCGCCAACTACAACAACAACAACAAAAGAGGGGGGCGGCGCGGTGACGGCATGGGGAGTGGGCGTCCTCCTTCCGGCTCGGTTAGCCGCCATTGACCACGCGCTCCACGGGGTTACCACGAAGGGGCTCCCTGTCGGCCCCTCGTCAAGGGCGGAGCCGGTAACCCCCGCACCCAATGAGAAGCCATGGGCCGATGCCATCTGGGGCGGCGCTAACGAGCCGAGGGCGTGTCACTCCCCGCCGGATATACGCGGCCCCGCGCCGGACGTGACGTCAGATGCGCCCCGAGCTTGGAAGGACAAGACGCCACCCTCCCGAGCGCTGAGCGACCTCCCCGGCATCTCCACCAAAGTCGCGACCCACGAGCGCTGAGCGACCTCCCCGCATCTGCTGGACACCACCGTACGTGATTCTGTCCCTGAGCCAGGTGCACCTGAGCCATCGACTGCCGCTTTCCTTGCCATCAAATCCCGTGTGAGTCAGCGTTGTCCCGTTTATCTGTGGTCTGTCTAGGGTTAATATAAGGTTGTGTCTAAGTGCCCACCTTCCTATGTTTCCCTCTTGTCCCTGTAATCTAACCTTTTCCGCCTTAATATAACCTCCTCCGGAGGTCTTGAGAACTGAACCCCTGGTGTCGTATTGTGTGATTGTAACCCAGCCGGGTGTCTTCTCTTTCCTATTGAGCCAGCGTAGCGCGATTAGTTAACATTCGGGCACAATCGGGTAACTTGTACGGATACGGCGGCCATCCCGCTCGGCCCACCATACCATCAAAGTCGTATCTGTAACAGTATGTTTTATGTCAGTTTGTCTTTTTGTGATCAATGTTAGCTCTTACACGAGCCTCGATCTTGTATCCAAAAAAACAACAAAAAAAAACAGCTCGCGAGAGTTAAGCTCCATACTTATCCTCAGATAAGTGGGGGAGCTTAATTTTTAAGTTGAACTACTGATTACATACATGTGAAACCGATAACACATTTTTTTTTTTTTTTAACTTTCAAACAAATAATTTGCTCCAAAGCAAAGTTAATTAGGCAAATGGTTTGAATACTTATTGCAACTGAGAAACATCAGATTTTTCTCTGTTAATCCACTTATTCATATTTTATCTGCATTTTTAGCTTCATCACTTTGGAGTAGTTTGTGAAGACTCTATATACCAAGTTTGATTTGAAAGCATCATGAAACTAGAACGGCACTCGGTAGAGCGCATACCTCCATCAGGGTGAACGGTTTTTGTTTTGTATCCCAATGATAGGCCGGATCTGGATTCGGACCTGAACCAAAATCTAATTGCTTGTTCTTGTCAGATACCCAACTCATCCACCAAGTTTTGTCATAACTCATCCACAATTTTTTGAAACATCGTACTGCATATCGTTTTTGGCCCTATCACTCAATGGTGAAGAATCACTTATCAAAATGATCTCATCCGGATCCGGATTTCAATCTTCACTCCACAAAATTGAATCATTTTGTCCTTGTCACATACACAACCTCTACACCAAATTTCCTCCAAATCCGTCCACAACTTTTTAAGATATCTTGTTCACAAAGAAAGACAGACAGACAGACAGACAGGGGTAAAAACATAACCTCCATCCAGCTTCGGTTGATTTTGAAATAAAATTATGATTTTGGAATTGGCTCGATACGAACCTGCTCCCGAATCCGGAAGTGAAGAAATGACGACAATGAGCTGGTTTGTTAATATGTCAATACAATCGTGATTTAACACAGTATTTTGTGATTGTATCAATGTATGATTGGAATGATGCTGTTTGGAATGAAAATAGAGACAATGAGTTTAAATATGAATGAGGAAATAACGTGAGGGTTTCTACTTTATAACCGCGACATTCGCGGATTCGCCATATGCACAAGGAGGAACAGTTTGAATTTCCTCTATTTGCAAGTTTACAACTTTGGTAGGGAGCAGGTGTTCCAGTACAACAAATTGTCACTCAAACAACCAGTCTATGAAAGGTAAACTTTCGTTAGAATGTAACTTCGCTGTATCATGAAGCACAGCACAAAAAACCAATGAAGTTTATTTTAACACTCCAGCAAAAGTACAATCGAGAACGAAGCCGATGGCACACAATCACAAATCCCCACGGTTCCCACATCACGGAGAGTTGAAAGATGGAATGACCATGACCATCCATCAGGAATGACCCAATATCAAATTTGAGTTATTTTTTTCCATTTTGACATCTGTGACACCAAGTTCCCACCCACTGGGGCATGAACCGGGGGTCAAATCGCAAAAATCGTTACATATTCAATGCATCCCCAATGCTGATTGCACATGCAAAGTTTCATTCAAATATGTTAACAGATGTGCCTGAAATTGCAATTTTCGGTACTTGACCGTTTGACCCCGCCGAGGGGGCGGGGCCAAAATATACGGCTCTTGCACCTTCCTGCCATGTGGAGGTAGATCAGAACGACCAAATTTGGTGAATTTCTGACCAACCGTTTTGGAGGAGATAGCGTGATGGACAGACAGACAGACAGACATACGGACAGAGGGAACCGATTACAATATTCCCCCGTTTTTTTCTCAAAAAGCATGGGGATAAAAACACATTTGTAATTGAGTTTCCTTGTCTTATGTGTAGAAACTCCTCCAGGAGTTCGAGAAAAATAAAACAACAAGAGGGAGAATTGATTTGCAATACATGTCCTCTTACCACTACTAGTCAGGTTCACTATGTTTTTTCGTTCAAAATCATGGTAGATTAGCAAACCTATACATTTTTGGAAACGTTATTACATGGAAAATCTGAAAATCAATGTTTACTTTGCCAATTCCGACCAATTCGATTCGACCAATTCGACCAATCGACCAATTCCATTCGACCAATTCGACCATTCGACCAATCGCTTCGATCGCCCATTCGACCATTCGACCAATTCGATTCGATTCGATTCATCGAATTCGATTCGATCGACCATTCGACCAATTCGATTTGCCAATCAATTTGACCGACCTTTGCTTGTGTGGAACGGACTGTGAAAACGATGCGGACTATATTGTCGGATACGACACACAGGACAGTGATGACGAACTCTAAATGGCATATTCTGTAATCGTGTATGTTTGATGCCATTGACTGCCTGTGTATATTTTGTCATTGACTGCCTGTGTAGATGTGAAGTTATACTGACTGCATGTGTATATATGATTTTGCTGACTGCCTGTGTATGTTTGGTGATATGAATTATTGTGACACATTTGGATGTTATTAACTGCCTGTACAAAATGATAACATGTATTTGATTATGCAACTTATCGCGAATATAAAGACAGTATTTTGCAATTCAAAACCTTTGATTCATGTCTTACCATTCCCCATAGCACTAATTTGATACTTTCATTGGATTCCTTGTCCCTGAAAATATAGGTTTAGTATATTTTTAAAAGTTTTTAGGGTAATTAGAGGCAGAAATAGAACAAAATATGTATTTTACAGTGGCCATTTTGAAAATCCCAAATGGCCGCCATACAGGTATCTCTCCAAATGTAAACATTGATTTTTAGTTTCCTTATGCTATAACCTTTCCAAAAATGTATAGGTTTGCTAATCTACCATGATTTTGAACGAAATATAATTTATTGACATAGTGAACCTGACTATACCAGTCCCAATAAATATTCTTGTTCCAAACAAAAATGGCATAACTGTGACAAATTGACGGTACGCCCCTAAAGTCAAACGTATTCTGTAGATTAATCAGAGTAAAGCAACGTGCTAAGTTTCAGTTGAATATGTTAAAGGGTATGGAAAAAAGTGGAGAAAACCACAGGTGGGATGGACAGACAGACATAGAGCAAACCTAGAATACACTCCAGGTAGAGGACTAATAACTTGAAAAATATTTTGTATTCTTCATGAATGACAACATCGATGTACCCTGGATGTTCAGACGCTTTTTTTTTCTTTTTTTTTTTTTGTATACTGAATCGAGGCTCGTGAAAGAGCTAACATTTACTTCACAAACAAATCAACCAGATAAACAAAATATAAAAAAAGAGGGAGCGGAAGACAAGATGGGGAGAGAAGGGGAAGCACACAAACACAACATTTGAGAGCAGGGAGATGTGTGGAAAGGAGAGGGCTTGGGGGGAGGAGGCGTGGGAAGGAGGGGGGGGGGGGAGGGAGAAGTATAAAACACAAGGACACCAAGGACTTCCAGGACAGAAGTTGGTATTTCAAAAAAGTGGAATTGGGGTGAAATTAGTAGGGGTACAAAAGATCAAGGTTTTGGATGGGGGAAGATAAGAGATGGTGGTGAACAGCTGTTTTGAAGACCTGGAGGGTGGAGTGGGATTGAAGAGAGTGAGGGAGTTTGTTCCAGAGGCGGGAGAAAAGAGGAATTAAGGAGTGAAGGTGAGCAGAGAGTCTTGATTTTGGCAGTTTAACCATAAGAGGGTTGCAGGCAGATCTTGTGCGACCTGTAGGAATATTTGCGGGACAGAGCCCAGAGAGAGCTGGGGGGGGGGGGGGCAAGGCCAGAGAGGAGTCGGTAGAAGACGGAAAGACCACCAACCTGCCTGCGGTGAGTGAGTGAGAGGCCCTTGGAGTTAGCTTCATCGTGGGAGATTCCAACGATTCTGAATGCTTTGGTTTCAACAGCGTGAAGACGAGCTAGGTGTGAGGCAGGAGCACCAGCCCAGAGGGGGGAACAGTATTCCATTGAGCTGCGGAAGAAAGCCTTGTATGTAGTGAGGAGCTCAGGTGTGCCAAGGAAGGACTTCGCACGACGGAGGATGCCCATTCGGTGACTGGCTTTGGAGGCCAGATTTGAAATGTGGTTTTCCCAGGAAAGATCATGGCAGATAGTGAGACCCAAAAGCTTGAGTGACAGAACTTCTTGGAGAGGATTATTCAGAAAGTGGATGGGAGGGTTGTCCAGTCGGTCTTTTCGGAGAGACATCGTAAGAGTGTGAGATTTGTCAGGATTGAAAGACATGTTCCACTTGTTTGCCCAGTCTGTGATTTTGTCCAGGTCTGCAGAGAGTGAGGAGGCTGCAGACTGCCGATCTGAGGGATGAAGAATGGAGCGACAGAGAGTAGAGTCATCAGCAAAGATCAGCATCAGCTTTCCCAAAGCTCAGCGGACATTTGTCCAAAGTCAAGTCAGATGTGTGTGCAATTTGTGTTGTATTCTTCTGCTGGAACTTAGACAATCTAAAAAAAAGCCCTATAATAAGATAAATTGAATGGAATAGAAGTAGTGAGAAAAGGAAAGAGATAGGGAAGGTGGGATTATGATTATACAATGCCTCGAGGAAGGAGAGGGTCAGGAGTCGACTATTGCATTTGTCACCTCTGCCACCGAAGATGGAAAGAGATGATGTTTTCACCCGTCTGTCCGTTCGTCTGTGAGCAGGAAATCTCAAAACTTTATGGATGGATTCAGATGAAATTTGGTGGATACGTTGGGGGTGTGACAAGAACTAATACATTGGATTTTGGTGAAGATCCGAATCTGGATCCGGATATGAAAATTATTTATTTTGTTAAGCGATTCTTCACCATTGAGAGATGGGGCCAAAAACGATATGCAGCACGGTATTTCAAAACGTTAAGGACGAGTTACAACAAAACTAGATGGATGAGTTGGGTAAGTGAAAATAACAAGCAAATTCGATTTTGCTGCAGGTCAGAATCCAGATGCCGCCTATCAGTGGGATACTATCCTCTTTTCTTCCGCCTCTGGAACAAACTCCCTCACTCTCTTCAATCCCACTCCTCCCTCCAGGTCTTTAAAAGATCTGTTCACCACCATCTCTTATCTTCCCCCATCCAAAACCTTGATCTTTTCTACCCCCACTAATTTCACCCCAAATCCACTTTTTTGAAATACCAACTTCTTTCCTGGAAGTCCTTGGTGTCCTAGTGTTTTATACTTTTCCCACCCCCCCCCCCCCCCCACTCCACCCCTTCACACGCCTCTTCCCCCCAAGCCCTCTCCCTCCCACACATCTCCCGATGTCCCTGCTCGCAAATGTTGTGTTTGTGTGCTTCCCCTTCTCTCCCCATCTTGTCTACCGCTCTCTCTTTTTATATATTTTGTTTGTCTGTTTGATTTGTTTGTGTGATAAATGTTAGCTCTTTCACGAGCCTCGATTCAGTATACAAAAAAAAAAAAAAAAAATACTAAACGTTAAATGTTCAGCCTGGTGGAGGTATGTGCTCTACTGAGTGCCGTTTTAGTGTTTCTTATGTAACATATAAACGACCTTCAAACAAATAAATGTGGTTAATATAGTAGTTACTTCTGAGCTCCTGAGAAGTAAACTAAGGTGGTAGGATATTCACAGCCACCCAGGTGGTACTTTGACCTGTCTCTTAGGAATTCAGTGTAACATTGATTCTGCTGACCTGGGGTCCATGGAGCAGTGAAAAGTTCCCGTACGAATACCAAAGCGAGAGACCTTTTGGACGACCTCCTTCCACTCAGCCCGGGTGAGCAGAGAGTGATGGTGGAACCCACATGTAATCTACAACCATCGGTCATGACACAAAACACTGAGCAAGCAAAACATTTGACTGCAGTACATTATTGGTTTATAACAAACAGTTGGCCATTTTCATCCTAAAACAACCTATAAATGCTACATGCACTCATTGCATTGATTTATTGCAGTACTGGGCTGGCAGGATGGCCTGGAGGTACGCACACTCGCCTCTAAGCTGCTTAGCCTGGGTTTGAATCCCGACCAAGCTATAAACTGTCATCCCAGTGTTTCACAGGCCGGGTGATTCATCAATGTGTGTGCGGTCCCTCAGATCGACGTAAAACGGGCGTCCAGTCTGCTAAATTAGTTGGTGGACGTTAAAGATCCTATTGTGTTCTTCGCGAAGCGTAAGCGAGCTATCATCGGCACACTGAACAAATTACAAATTCCTTCCATAACCAGCAGAGGGCATTGCATCAGCGGCACAACCCTCAGCCAATTATGGTGCCGTGTGGCCTTGTGCTGCATATAACCGAAGAAAAAGATTGCAGTACTTTCATTTTAAGCTCTCAAAATCTTTAGAAAACTGGATACGGAGACAGGTACAGCGACTGGATACAACGTGGTAAAAAAAACAAAAAACTGACAAAAGTGAGAGCAATTTGATTTCAAAATACACGATTGTGGTTACCTGCACAAGCCACACGCTGTCTTTCGAATCCTCCACCTGCTCAAAGAAATGGAGTTCTCCGGTGAAGTCTGTGCTGCGTTGGACATCTCCCTCATCCTGCCGCTCCTTTAGCGCAGAGTAAAGCTCACCTTCAGTCACCTCACCTTAAAGTACAGTACATAGTGGACACTCACCTCAAGGTCATACGGCAGAATAAAGACTTGCACTCACCTGTCTCCACTCATTACAACACCTCCGCAGCATGACAAATTGATGGTCATAGGCCCTTTTCACCTCATCCAATTCCAATCAAATTCCTTTTATTTTTGCATTATTTCACTACAAGCCATCCACACCAGTGCACCATTCACTCTCCTGTTTAAGATGGTGACTTGAATTTGTCTCTGCAGGTATTCAGTCTGATGCATATTTCAGAATTACATTTCGATGAGGGTCATCAAGGTAAACACCAAAAATAAGGATGGTGGATCGATGTCGACAAAGGAATTGCAATATATGTATATAGTAAGGGCATTTTATGAGATATTTCACAAATCTGTTAACTAAATTGTTACCAAAAAATTTCTTCACCAATATGTTTGTAAAGGTGTGTAATAACATGTGTTAAAATGTTGAAGTTCAACTCCTGTGGGAAACCCAGAAAAAAAGCTGCTGAATTCGGGTACCGAAAAATTATTTTCGAGAATTTTTTTTTTTTAAATCGGCCCTTAAGTAACTTATGAGGGGTCAAATAAGGGTTTTCATGATTCTGAGTTGATTGTTAACATTTATATTTTCACTTTTACATTTACACACAAAGTAGCTTTTATTTCACATACATATATAATACTCAAGAGTTATTTCTCATTCACAATGTCAGAAGTTTCAACAGTCATTGTCTATGTCTTATTCAGACTCTTCTGTCTTCTTCAGACTTCAGACTTCAGACTCAAAATGTCTGTTTCCCCAACCTCCATAAAGACCACCTGATCATTACTTGACAATTCACTTTCACTGGCTGGCACTTTGGCTGTCATCACTGTTTGATCCTCAAGCGCAGCATCAACCGCAACCTCATCATTGATCTGTTCATCGGTTTCCTCCACAATGGTGTCAAGAGTGCCAGAAGTATCTGGAACATCATCTCCACTCCTACTATTAAGGAAGCAGTATTTGTAGTTTTGTGTCTCCGTGTAAGACTCAGTGTATCCCAGCCGGTGGAACTTGTTGAGCATCCATTTTGACCCAAATCTATGATCAAGTTGTATGGCAAGCCCCATTTGGTGTGGCAATACTCCAGACCGAGGTCGACAGGCCTTAATAAAATTCTGCCCCCAAACGGCAACTCTTTCGTCTGTCTTGACAATCGGTCTCAAGAACATCTGAAGGCTTGCAGGAACAAGTGTCAGCTGACTATCGATGTCAGTCATACTGTGTGTGGTGGGGTATGACTTTGGACCTAAATCAATCAAGGCAATATCATTGGATATGAACTTGAGTGCCGTCTTTATGATCTGAGTCTTCTCATCTCCATGGTCAAGATTAGCATGATGCCCTCGCAGAATATTGTCGGTGTCATCTTTGAGACAGAGTACATCTGCCCTTCTTTCCTGTGTTGTGAAATACAAGGTGTCTTCGTATTTCTCTAGAAGTTTTATCTTTAGCCAATGCTTTGAATAAGAAAGGCTCTTCTCTGGTGACTGATCAAACTCCTGCAGCTTTTCATGGACTTGGTCCATGTTCATTACCCCATGCTCTAATTCTGAGTCTAACCATTCGCAGAATTCAATAAAAACTGCCTCTCACTCCTCATCAATACTCCTCTGTCCTCTCTTCCTTTTTCCTTCCTCATCAGTCTTGGACAAACTGTCACCTCTCGCAAACATAAGTTTGCATCGCAAATGGTACAGTGTTTCTTCTGCTACCAAGTCGTTGATCCCTTCCAGGCGTCCAGTGACTTCAGTGCCCCAGTCATCCCCGCGACTCCGTGCTGTCTTCAGCAAGCTTGCCATCAGTGTATCTGCAGTCAAATTATCTGGCACTCTGTATTTCTTTCTAGCTTGTGCTGGATTATTTTTGTAGAGCTGGGCTGGTTGGTTGCAAAGAATGCATACATCCTTATACAGGAGGTCAACTGACTGTGATCTTCTAGAACTGCAGCCAGTTGATGAACTGAACTCACAAGTAGTGCGTCTTCTCTTCAACTTTGATGACTCTTTCTCTGCCTTTGATGCTTGAGCTGACTTCTTGGTGGTTGCAACAAAGTTGTTGTACAGATCATTTTTACACTTCTGGTGGTACCTCAGTTTTCCTTCCTTTTGAGCCTCCTTCATACGTTCCACAACAGTAACATTTTCGACAGTTTCTGCTTGTTTCAATAAAGTTGAGTATCCCTTTGGAGTTGCCTGTATGAGCCTTTCAGCTGGTGTATCCGAGCGTGCACAGATGAAGCAATTGAGCACAGGTGGAGTAACGTCTTCATCCATATTGCTCGACTCCATGTCCTGCAAAGTAGAAAATGAGATATATTTAGAAATTATTTTTCCACAAAGGAGTGTCTGTGGTGAAATATAAATGTTAACAATCAACTCAGAATCATGAAAAACCCTTATTTGACCCCTCATAAGTTACTTAAGGGCCGATTAAAAAAAATAAAAATTCTCGAAAATAATTTTTCGGTACCCGAATTCAACAGCTTTTTTTCTGGGTTTCCCACGGGAGTTGACCTTCAACATTTTAACACATGTTATTACACACCTTTACAAACATATTGGTGAAGAAATTTTTTGGTAACAATTTAGTTAACAGATTTTCATATGTTTCCCTTACTAATAGTTGTACAACCCACATCCACCTATCATCCTCTGAGGCAACAGCCACAACCCTGCCAGGCCCGTTTAGGCCTTACATAATGTAAGCAATGCAAGCATTATCCATGTGGCAAATTTTGTCTCCAAATCAATGTGTGAAAAATCATACTCGGCAATCGGAAGAGTGCATACCTCCGCCAGGCTGAACAATTTACGTTTTGTATCCCACTGATAGGCTGGATCTGGATCAGGACCTGAACCAAAATCGAATCAGCTTGTTCTCGTCACCTAACTAACTCATACACCAAGTTTGTCATAACTGGTCAACAACGTTTTGAAATATCGTGCGATACAGTCGGACCCCGACATTCGTGGGGGATACGTTCTCAGAAAATGCCGCGAATGTCGTATCTGCGAATGTGGGAGCATTGTTTGAATGATCTGAGGTTGTCTTCAGTTGCATTTGCCTTCCTGTAGAAGAACGCAAGTTGTTTTAAAGCAACTGCCTCACCACAGGATTCAGAGTACCAAGAGCAGGAGGATGGGTAAGATAAGAGATGGGATGAGTCTGCATAAGACAGAGTATGTTTCTGTGGAAGAATTCCCAGGTTGAAATAATATCAGCGGTGGTGGTTAGAGGAGACTAGTTCTGGTGTAAAAAAAAAAAAAAAAAAAATTATTTATTTTTCTTTTTTTTTACCGTGAATACGCGAATCGTGAATGTACAAGCAGGTCACATGTTATGAACCGTGAATGTTGAGGTCCGACTATATCGCTTTTGACCCCATCTATCTCTCAATGGTGAAGAATCACTTTAAAATTTAATTTAAATCATAAATTCACCAAAATATAATTAATCCGTCCTTGTCACACACCCAACCCATCCACCAAGTTTCGTCCAAATCTGTCTACAACTTTGAGATATCCTGCTCACAGAAAAACAAAACGACAGACAGACAGACAAAGAGAAGACAGGGATGAAAACATAACCTTCGTCCAACTTCAGTGGCCGTGGTAATGAATTCAAGCTATTTGAAAGCCCTTTGTTGGGGATTAACTCCACCGTTTTAGCAGAATGTCGGATGCTACAGGAAAGCATTTTCACTTTCTTCCTCTAATCACTGCAAAGTAACCACCACCACCACTCACCTGAGCTCTCCAGCAGCCTTCCTGCATCGGCCCGGCCCAGCGTAGCACCAAAGCTCAGTCCCCGGCTTTCCAACAAGACCCGCAGGCGGCGCAGGCTCAGCTCCATGGGGTCTGCAAGCCGTAGAGCAAACTCTGCGGAGCTACACCAGGCTGCGGCTTCGAGGAGCCGCGCCAGCAGGAACAGGAGGCATAGGTAGAGAAGCAGCAACAGAAGTCGTGCCCACATCTCAGCACCTAGTTTGTCAACCGGCCAGCTGCAAATACAGAATTGAACAAAGACAATACCTTCATGGCAGGTACACACATAGTGGTGCAGCTCAGATATCACACATGAACATACATGCCAATGCTCTGGATCATTGCATCTCAGCTTCGGAATATTTTTAACCGAGGGAATTGGCTTCAATACCCAGCAAACGACAAAGGTAACTCGAAGAATGACATTTAATTTTAAGATAAGTGTATCAAACTATCAAAAAAACACAAGTACCTGTGGTCGCGATCGGACTACATTATTGCTGAGTTTAGGTAAACTTGAACACCTGTTCTATAGGGGAGCAGCGGGAAGGGTCATATTATTCTCTCTGTGGTATCAAGATTACAGTAGATCTAGGCTCAGGTCTGTTAGTCTGTCAGGGATGCGATAAGCATATAATGCCTCAAGAACGTCAGGTTTCCTTGCTTTCAGCCAAGTGTTAAACAGCAGTAGTGACTGTTAATAAAGTTAATCATACCTGTTTGTTGTTTATAATATTTTTTAGTTCCGGTAGGGGGACCCCACAAAACGGCACAATAAGCTATTTATACATGTTAATACAGCATTTGTCCAAGGAAGAAAAACCTCTTGGGGAGGTGCGGTGTTATTCATATTAATATTGTTTGTTAATAACATTGATATTATGCTATTATCATTGGTGTTGTTATTACTTTTGGTATTAGAAGCGGCCTTGGAAAAACGCCACAATAAGCTATCTGTACACCTTGACATGGATTTCGCCCAATGCGGAAAACCCCGTTTCGGCTATGAGCCAGACCCTCAAAATTTGGTTAACGGTACCATCGAGGGGGAATAATGCTATGTATGATTTTTGACACGGTATGTGTCCCTAAATATTGAAAAGTTATGATACCATTCTATAAATCTCGGCCTACTCTAAGTTAGCAATATTTATCCAACTTGAAAGCCCGCTTGGCATTTGCAAAAAAGCACCTAAAGGACTCTCAGACTGTGAGAAACAAAATTCTGTGGGCTTTCATGTGTCTTTCACTGAGGAGAGGCTTCCGTCTCGCCACTCTGCCATAAAGCCCAGATCGCTGGAGTGTTGCAGTGATGGTTGTCCTTCTGGAAGTTTCTCCCATCTCCACACAGGATCTCTGGAGCTAAGCGAGAGTGACCATCGGGTTCTTGGTCACCTCTATTACCAAGGCCCTTCTCCCCCGATTGCTCAGTTTGGCCGGGCGGCCAGCTCTAGGAAGTGTCCTGGTTGTTCCAAACTTCTTCCATTTAAGAATTATGGAGGCCACTGTGCTCTTGGGAACCTTCAATGCAGCAGAGATTTTTTTGTAGGCTTCCCCAGATCTGTGCCTCGACACAATCCTGTCTCTGAGCTCTGCAGGCAGTTCCTTCGACCTCATGGCTTGGTTTTTGCTCTGATATGCATTGTCAGCTGTGAGACCTTATATAGACAGGTGTGTGCCTTTCGAAATCATGTCCAATAAATTGAATTTACCACAGGTGGACTCCAATCAAGGTGAAGAAACATCTCAAAGATGATCAAGAGAAATGGGAGGCACCTGAGCTAAATTTCAAGTGTCATAGCAAAGGGTCTGAATAGTTATGTAAATGTGATACTTCAGTTTTTTCTTTTCAATAAATTTGCAAAACTTTCTAACATCCTGTTTTCTCTTTGTCATTATGGGGTATTATTGAGTGTAGATTGATGAAGGAGCTTGACATGACTCCACGCATGGCTGGCGGACTTCCTCTCTAGTCGTAGTCAACGTGTGGCCCTGAATGAGTTTCTCTCATCTCCTCTTCCCGTTCAGGCTGGAGTTCCCCAAGGCAGTGTCCTGGGCCCTGTGCTTTTTCTGGTCTTCATCAATGATCTCTCTGACTCTCTTGAAAATCCTCTCTATCTCTTTGCTGATGACTCTACTCCCTGTCGCTCCATTCCTCATCCCTCAGATCGGCAGTCTGCAGCCTCCTCACTCTCTGCAGACCTGGACAAAATCACAGACTGGGCAAACAAGTGGAACATGTCTTTCAATCCTGACAAATCTCACACTCTTACGATGTCTCTCCGAAAAGACCGACTGGACAACCCTCCCATCCACTTTCTGAATAATTCTCTCCAAGAAGTTCTGTCACTCAAGCTTTTGGGTCTCACTATCTGCCATGATCTTTCCTGGGAAAACCACATTTCAAATCTGGCCTCCAAAGCCAGTCGCCGACTGGGCATCCTCCGTCGTGCGAAGTCCTTCCTTGGCACACCTGAGCTCCTCACCACATACAAGGCTTTCATCCGCAGCTCAATGGAATACTGCTCTCCCCTCTGGGCTGGTGCTCCTGCCTCACACCTAGCGCGTCTTCACGCTGTTGAAACCAAAGCGTTCAGAATCATTGGAATCTCCCGCGATGAAGCTAACTCCAAGGGCCATTTACTCACTCACCGCAGGCAGGTTGGTGGTCTTTCCGTCTTCTACCGACTCCTCTCTGGCCTTGCCCCTCCAGCTCTCTCTGGGCTCTGTCCCCCAAATATTCCTACAGGTCGCACAAGATCTGCCTGCAACCCTCTCATGGTTAAACTGCCAAAATCAAGACTTTCTGCTCACCTTCACTCCTCTTTTCTCCTGCCTCTGGAACAAACTCCCTCACTCTCTTCAATCCCACTCCACCCTCCAGGTCTTTAAAACAGCTGTTCACCACCATCTCTTATCTTCCCCCATCCAAAACCTTGATCTTTTCTACCCCCGCTAATTTCACCCCAAATCCTACACTTTTTTGAAATACCAACTTCTGTCCTGGAAGTCCTTGGTCTCCTTTTGTTTTATACCTCTCCCCCCCCCCCCCCCCCCCCTTCCCACGCCTCCTCCCCCCAGGCCATCTCCCTCCCGCGCTTCTCCCTGCTCTCAGGTGTTGTGTTTGTGTGCTTCCCCTCCTCTCCCCATCTTGTCTTCCGCTCCGTCTTTTTGTATGTTTTGTTTGTCTGGTTGATTTGTTTGTGGAATAAATGTTAGCTCTTTGACGAGCCTCGATTTAGTATACAAAAAAAAAAAAAAGGAAAAATGAATTTAAACGATTTCAGCATTATGCTGCAACATAACAAAATGTGAAAAAAGTGAAGGGGTCTGAATACTTTCTGAATGCACTGCATACCTTGTCAAAAATCATCCAGAGCATAACACCCCCTGAATGGTACCGACCACCCTTACAGGCTCATAGCCTACTTGGGGAAGGGGTCAAATTAGGTCGCTAGCTCATAGCCTACTTGGGGAAAGGGGGCAAATTAGGTCGCTAGCTCATAGCCTACTTGGGGAAAGTGGGCAAATTAGGTCGCTAGCTCATAGCCTACTTGGGGAAAGTGGGCAAATTAGGTCGCTCGCTCATAGCCTACTTGGGGAAAGGGGGCAAATTAGGTCGCTAGCTTATAGCCTACTTGGGGAAAGGGGGCAAATTAGGTCGCTGGCTTATAGCCTACTTGGGGAAAGGGGGCAAATTAGGTCGCTAGCTCATTGCCTACATGGGGAAAGTGGGCAAATTAGGTCACTAGCTCATAGCCTACTTGGGGAAAGGGGGAAAATTATGGAACTAGCTCATAGCCTAGTTGGGGAAAGGGGGTAAATTAGGTCGCTGGCTTATAGCCTACTTGGGGAAAGTGGGCAAATTAGGTCACTAGCTTATAGCCTACTTGGGGAAAGGGGGCAATTAGGTCGCTGGCTTATAGCCTACTTGGGGAAAGTGGGCAAATTAGGTCGCTAGCTTATAGCCTACTTGGGGAAAGGGGGCAAATTATGGAACTAGCTCATAGCCTAGTTGGGGAAAGGGGGTAAATTAGGTCACTGGCTTATAGCCTACTTGGGGAAAGGGGGCAAATTAGGTCACTGGCTTATAGCCTACTTGGGGAAAGTGGGCAAATTAGGTCACTAGCTTATAGCCTACTTGGGGAAAGTGGGCAAATTAGGTTGCTAGCTCATAGCCTACTTGGGGAAAGGGGGCAAATTATGGAACGAGCTCATAGCCTAGTTGGGGAAAGGGGGTAAATTAGGTCACTGGCTTATAGCCTACTTGGGGAAAGTGGGCAAATTAGGTCACTAGCTTATAGCCTACTTGGGGAAAGGGGGCAAATTAGGTCGCTGGCTTATAGCCTACTTGGGGAAAGTGGGCAAATTAGGTCGCTAGCTTATAGCCTACTTGGGGAAAGGGGGCAAATTAGGTCGCTAGCTCATAGCCTACTTGGGGAAAGTGGGCAAATTAGGTCGCTAGCTTATAGTCATAGCCTACTTGGGGAAAGGGGGAAAATTAGGTCGTTAGCTCATAGCCTACTTGGGGAAAGTGGGCAAATTAGGTCACTGGCTTATAGCCTACTTGGGGAAAGTGGGCAAATTAGGTCACTAGCTTATAGCCTACTTGGGGAAAGGGGGCAAATTAGGTCGCTGGCTTATAGCCTACTTGGGGAAAGTGGGCAAATTAGGTCGCTAGCTTATAGCCTACTTGGGGAAAGTGGGAAAATTAGGTCGCTAGCTTATAGTCATAGCCTACTTGGGGAAAGGGGGAAAATTAGGTCGCTAGCTCATAGCCTACTTGGGGAAAGTGGGCAAATTAGGTCACTGGCTTATAGCCTACTTGGGGAAAGTGGGCAAATTAGGTCACTAGCTTATAGCCTACTTGGGGAAAGGGGGCAAATTAGGTCGCTGGTTTATAGCCTACATGGGGAAAGTGGGCAAATTCGGTCGCTAGCTTATAGCCTACTTGGGGAAAGGGGGCAAATTAGGTCGCTAGCTCATAGCCTACTTGGGGAAAGTGGGCAAATTAGGTCGCTAGCTTATAGTCATAGCCTACTTGGGGAAAGGGGGAAAATTAGGTCGCTAGCTCATAGCCTACTTGGGTAAAGGGGGCAAATTATGGAACTAGCTCATAGCCTAGTTGGGGAAAGGGGGGAAATTAGGTCGCTAGCTTATAGTCATAGCCTAGTTGGGGAAAGGGGGTAAATTAGGTCGCTGGCTTATAGCCTACTTGGGGAAAGGGGGCAAATTAGGTCGCTAGCTCATAGCCTACTTGGGGAAAGTGGGCAAATTAGGTCACTGGCTTATAGCCTACTTGGGGAAAGTGGGCAAATTAGGTCACTAGCTTATAGCCTACTTGGGGAAAGGGGGAAAATTAGGTCGCTAGCTCATAGCCTACTTGGGGAAAGGGGGAAAATTAGGTCGCTAGCTTATAGCCTATTTGGGTAAAGGGGGCAAATTATGGAACTAGCTCATAGCCTAGTTGGGGAAAGGGGGCAAATTAGGTCGCTAGCTTATAGTCATAGCCTACTTGGGGAAAGGGGGAAAAACTATAACGACAACACCAAGTACACGGCAGTCCCATCAACAAAATCGAAGGCCGACGACGACTATCCCCGCGTAAGAGGCCAAATGTTAGCTCTTCAATGTGTTCGCTCTTACACGAGCCTCGATTCTGTACACAAAAAACAAAAGCCTCATTTGTAGGCCGAGTCTCTCTCCAATAAGCATCGAGTTCATGCAACAACCACCAAATACCAGCGTCGGGTTCCTCACAATCACCTGGGCCACAGCACATCGCCTCGCCTCGCCGGCTTCGCGAGTTCAAACTGTGTCCGTTATCCAAATGGCCATGCAAGGACTTCCCTGCACTGTACTCTCTACCTGTCCACTCCGCTGCCTAGTTACCACTCAGTATATCGAACTAATGAGGCAGCTCGTCACGTGATCACAGGTAAAGCTTGCTTACCTCAAGTTCCAGGGCCGCTTCCACGGCTCATAAATCAAAGTATGAAGTTACCGTCGCCTAGTTACCTGCCTACCTGATTGTCACGTCAAAAAACGCAGGTATATCAACGCCACCCGGAAGCTTTCGGTGTCAACAAGTTCTGACGTGGCAATTTGCACTCCGCCTTTGGGTGAAGAATGAACTAAACGCGGGGCTGGACGACAATCGAACTAACCGTTCAAATGTTTTAAAATTCAATACACAATCTTATTAATGATAGTACGTTAATTTGTGACGTTATTTATTCATTGCAATCGTCATAACTGTACAAATAACATAAACTCTTCTTCAGATTCCTCAGGACGATGACGTCACGGTACAGTGCGCTCCCTGCACTGTACCTTGTTTATGTAGTTCAGTGAAGCTTGGATTCCGGCGGGGAGTTTCTCCTTTTATTCTTGTAGGTTTTAGCTTTTTTTTTTTTTTTAGTCGATTCCCGATGAAGAGTTAATCGTGAATCGCGCTTTATCTCGTTACGTTAGCGAATCGGTTTGTTTTATAGCTTCTTGTCAGAGCGCCGGACCCAAGGCCTGTTGCTGCGATATGGAGCAGTGTATGAACGTGGAACGTGAGGTGGACAAGGTGCTGCAGAAATTCGGTCTCTACGCGGTACATTGCGAGCGTACCTTGGAGAACCTGATTCAGTACGTGACCGGAATCCGTCAGGAACTCGCCGGACGTGAGTCCTATGACGTCATCTACGAATAGTCCCCCCCGTGCCGTCTCGTGTGTCCACGGTGGTACTGGTAGATTAAACGGTAAACCCGGCCGTCTCGTGTTGTTTGACATGTTTAAAAAGAGACTGGAGCAACAAGCCAGGAGAATGTACCTTGTTTGGGACTGAAATGCACTTTAGTGACGAGGAAAAGCCTGATGACGTCATACGTGATGCGAGTCTCTGTCTGTCTGTTTACAAAGGTCGGGCTGTGATGGAGGAACAAATTGATTTCACCTGAATGTTATATTTTGAAGGAAACCGAACCTGGAGTTTAGCTCTGAATTCGACTCGATCGCACAAGCGTAGACAGGAGTGAGGTAAATTGTCTGGCAGTCAAACATAGTTGAAAAATCATTCAAAATTGGAAACCTACTGTTTTTAAGGACGTCATAAAGAACACAAACAACAGGTACGAAGAACTAATGTGACTGTTAGACGAGGTGGTGTAAAAGACGCTGCATCAACGGTGGTAAACGGCCGGAGCTGTATTTTAAAAATTATTTAATAATAATAATAAGACATTGTAGCGGCTGCCGCTGGGGTTTCACAATCGCCTTGCACCTATCAAGGACGCGGAGCGATCACCATGCCGGGCTCGTCCAGGACGCCCGGGCAGGCCCGCGCTCAACTTGCCAGGCCTCGGTCGGGACGCCCGGGCATGCCCGGGCATGCCCGGGCAGGCTCGCCCTCAACTTGCCAGGCCGCAGCCAGGACGCTGGGCTACGCCCCCTGGCGCCGGGCCTGGGCAAACCCCCTGGGATAAGAGATATATATTGCTGACCGATAAACGGGTTTTCAGAGTGCCTGAGTGTTTGATTTCATTAAAGCAACTCGGATGAATTCTAGCTTTTTGTCGCGTCCATTCTTCCGATCGACGTGGGAGCCCCAGCTCCTACATTGGTGACCTATCGACATGGACACGGCAGTCGCCCTTAAACTGCCTACCTTCTGGGAGGCTCACGCGGCGGTTTGGTTCGCACAGGCGGAGTCCCTGTTCGCCCTGCGAGGCATCACGGCCGACGACACCCGCTTCCACCATGTGGTAGCTGCGCTCGGGTCGGCTACCGCGGCCCGCGCCCTGAGCCTCCTCGAAAGCCCGCCAGCCGCTGACAAATACGGCGCGATTAAGAAGCTGCTCCTCGATGCTTTCGCCCTCCCATCGGCGGAACGCGCACGGCGCCTGCTCGAACTGCCTGAGCTCGGCGACACGCGCCCTTCCGAGCGAATGGACTACATGCTTTCACTGCTCGGCGAGCACTCTCCGGCATTCCTGTTCCGGGAGCTGTTCTTCCGTCAGCTGCCTAACCCGGTACGCCTCTCCCTGGCAAGCACGACGATCACAGATCCCCGGGCCCTTGCCAGAGAAGCCGACAAGATCTCCGCCGCAGGACAGCGCATCGCAGCGGCGACATGGGACCCACCGCCGTCCGACGCAACACCCAGGGCGCCCGAGCACCCGGCACGGTCGACGGCCGAACTGCCGACGCAATTGGCGGCCGCTCTACCGAGCCGACCACCTCCAGCACGACGACCGAGGCCTCCACCTGACCAAGCGTGGTGTTACTATCATGCCAGGTTCGGACAGAAGGCCCGGACATGCCGACCCCCGTGCACCTTCGGCAGGCCGGGAAACGGCCGGGCCGGCGTTCATTACCAGCCATGAGCGCCGGCCACACGGGCAACTTACTGTTCATCACGGATAAAGCGTCCGGACGGCGCTTCCTGTGCGACACCGGCGCCCAACTGAGCGTCATACCCGCCTCTGACCAGGACAGGCAATCCGCGGTTTGCGGCCCCTCCTTGGTTGCGGCCAACGGATCGACTATCCGCACCTTCGGCCCGCGCAACGTCACCCTCTGCTTCGGCGGCCAACGCTTTGCTTGGACGTTTGTAACCGCCAACGTGCCCATGGCTCTGCTAGGCGCCGACTTCCTCTGCGCACACGGACTGCTGGTCGACGTCCAACGGCGTCGTTTAATCAACGCTGAAACCTTCAGCTCCCTGGTATGCACATTGAGCAGCTCCGCGCCGACCGAGCTGGCATGCACCGTCCCGGCGGCGAACGAGTTTGCTCGCCTGCTCGCGGAGTTCCCGGCCCTCACGCGGCCGACGTTTTCGGCCGTCGCAGTACGGCATGGGATCGAGCACCACATACCAACCACGGGCCCGCCGGTCTACGCCAGGGCCCGCCGCCTCGACCCAGCCAAGCTCGCCGTAGCGAAGGCCGAATTCGACGCGTTGGAGCACCTCGGCATCGTGCGGCGCTCCGATAGCGCGTGGGCCTCGCCACTGCACATCGTGCCAAAGCCGGGGGGTGGATGGCGCCCGTGTGGCGACTACCGCCGTCTCAATGACGCTACCACCCCCGACAGGTACCCGATACCGCATATCCAAGACTTCTCCGCCCGTCTGGCGGGACGGGTCATTTTTTCGAAAATTGATCTCATACGGGGATATCACCAGGTACCTGTCAGGGCGGCCGACGTCCCTAAAACGGCAGTCATCACGCCGTTCGGCTTATTCGAATTCTTGCGGATGCCGTTTGGTCTCAAGAACGCGGCTCAGGCGTTCCAGCGCTTGATGGACGGCGTGCTGCGTGACCTGCCGTTCCTTTTCGTTTACCTGGACGACATCCTCGTCGCCAGCACGTCCCGGGCCGAGCACCTCCTCCACCTCCGAACACTGTTCGGGCGCCTCAGCGAGCACGGCCTCATCGTCAACCCGGCCAAATGCCACTTCGGCACGACGGCCGTTGATTTTTTGGGCCACCACATCACCAAGAACGGGGCCGTGCCGCTGCCAACCAAGGTCGAGGCCATCACCACGTTCCCGCGTCCCCGCACCGTAAAGGCCCTGCAGGAATTCCTGGGAATGGTGAATTTTTATCACCGCTTCGTGCCCCGCGCTGCTCAACTCATGCGGCCCCTCTACGAAGCCCTCCGGGGCAAGCCGGCCAAGCACGACATCGCCTGGTCCGCAGCAATGGATGCGGCCTTCCAACGCTCAAAGCGGGCCCTCGCCGACGCAACACTGCTCGCTCACCCGGTGCTCAACGCTCCCATCGCCCTCACCACGGATGCCTCCGACTACGCGGTGGGCGCCGTACATGAGCAATGGGTGAACGGGGTTTGGCAGCCACTCGCTTTTTTCAGCCGGCAGCTCCGGCCGAACGAGCTCAAATACAGCACGTTTGACCGGGAGCTCCTCGGTCTACACCTGGCCGTCCGCCATTTCCGCCACCTCCTGGAGGGCCGACCTTTCACGGCGTTCGTCGACCACAAGCCGTTGGTTTACGCCATGGCCAAGGTCACGGAGCCATGGTCGGCCCGCCAACAGCGCCACCTCTCCGCCGTGTCGGAGTTTACCACGGACATCCGGCACGTCGTCGGCAAAAACAACGCCGTGGCCGACTGTCTTTCCCGGGCCAGCGCGAACGCGGTCCACCTGGGCGTGGATTTTGCGCTTATGGCGGCGGACCAAACCACCGACACCACGGTGCAAGCCCTCCGGGCGGCGGACACGGGCCTCCGCCTGGCCGACATCCCCTGCGCGGACACTGTCCTGCTCTGCGACGTCTCCCAAGGCCAGCCTCGCCCCATCGTGCCCGTCACCTGGCAACGCCGCATCTTCGCCTCCCTCCACGGCCTTTCCCACCCGGGCCGGAAAGCTTCCCAGAAGCTGGTGTCGGCGCGTTTCGTCTGGCACGGCCTTCGTCGGGACGTCCGCGATTGGACCAGCGCCTGCACGGCCTGCCAACGGGCCAAGGTCCACCGACACACCCAGGCCCCGCTGGCACCTTTCACCGTGCCCGAACGACGTTTCGACCACGTCAACGTGGATCTGGTGGGCCCCCTCCCCCCGTCACGGGGGTTCACACACCTGCTCACCATGGTGGACAGGACCACCAGGTGGCCGGAGGCCGTTCCCCTCGTCTCCACCACCACCGCCGACGTGGCGCAGGCTTTCATCGCCACCTGGGTCGCCCGCTTCGGCGCACCGGCGGACATCTCGTCAGACCGCGGACCACAGTTCACCTCCGAGCTGTGGGGCGCGGTCGCCCGCAACCTGGGGGTCAAGCTCCACCGTACTACGGCCTACCACCCCCAAGCAAACGGGTTGTGCGAGCGATTCCACCGCTCCATGAAGGCCGCGCTCATGGCCGGCCTTCAAGACGGCGGTTGGGCCGACCGGCTGCCGTGGGTCCTTTTGGGCCTTCGCACGGCCCCCAAGGAGGACCTCCAGGCATCCACCGCCGAGCTGGTCTATGGCCAGGTGCTACGCATCTCGGGCGAATTCGTGCCCGACGCTACCAGTCCCTGGTCCGCAGCTCACCAGCGCTCGGACCTCCAGGAGGCCGCCCGACGGTTTGCCCCCGTGCCGACATCCCACCACGGTGACCTCCAGTCCTACGTCCCCCCAGCACTCCGCACAGCGGAGTATGTTTTTGTGCGTCACGACGCACATCGGTGGCCACTCCAGCCGCCGTACGACGGGCCCTTCCGGGTGCTGCGACGGGACGACAAGTCGTTCGTCATCGACATCGGCGGCAGGTCGGACCGGATTGCAGTGGACCGCCTCAAGCCGGCGCACGTGGACGTCGACCACCCACCACGGGTGGCCCTTCCGCCGCGGCGAGGCCGCCCCCCGTCCACGGTGCCCCCCACTCGACCGCCCACCACCTCACCGGACCCCCTCCCACGACCCGCCAGGGGTCGCTTCGGCCGGGTCATCAGGACCCCCCTCAAGTTGACCCTGCCGGTGCAAGTCGATTCTGGGGGGACGTGTGTAGCGGCTGCCGCTGGGGTTTCACAATCGCCTTGCACCTATCAAGGACGCGGAGCGATCACCATGCCGGGCTCGTCCAGGACGCCCGGGCAGGCTCGCCCTCAACTTGCCAGGCCGCAGCCAGGACGCTGGGCCACGCCCCCTGGCGCCGGGCCTGGGCAAACCCCCTGGGATAAGAGATATATATTGCTGACCGATAAACGGGTTTTCAGAGTGCCTGAGTGTTTGATTTCATTAAAGCAACTCGGATGAATTCTAGCTTTTTGTCGCGTCCATTCTTCCGATCGACGTGGGAGCCCCAGCTCCTACAACATTAATTTTATATAGCGCTTTTCAAGAAGCCCAAAGGCGCTTTGACAGAGTACAAAAAACAAGTGCAAAAAGACAAAAATCAATAGGTAAATAATCAAAGCAAAAGGAAGGAGAAGGAGAAGAGATAGTCAGGGGTTAAATGCTGTGGGTTCAATGTTGAATGCAGTGTTGAACAGGTGGGTCTTGAGTGATGTTTTGAATGTGGTGAGTGAGGAGGAGTCTCTGATGATGTGAGGTAGTGAGTTCCAGAGGGTGGGAGCAGCGATGGAGAAGGCCCTGTCCCCCCAGGATCTGAATTTGGTCCAGATGGAGGGGGGGGGGGGTCAGGAGGTTGGTACTCTTGCGGGTGGGAGTGTGTCTGGAGAGGAGGTCAGTCAGGTAGGATGGGGCCAGGTTATGGAGGGCTTTGTAGGTCAAGAGGAGGATTTTGTACTGGATTCTCTGGGGATGGGGAGCCAGTGAAGCTTATAAAGGACGGGGGTGATGTGGTCACGGGTCCGGGAATGGGTGAGTGATTTAAAATCTTTATTCTATTTCAATTGACTTGTATACCTGAACAATGTAGAACACAAATCGCCTTTTTTCACTTTCCAAACCCTTCTGTTTAGCAGTACTTTGACAAAATGTTGCGGTATTTTACGTCATCTCCACCAATCAAATTTTCCGCTCGTAGACTCCGTTCTTGTTTGTCATGACTGTGTGGGGTAACTTGTTCTATAATCTCTCTAGTTTACATATAGGTTGAAGCGAGCATGGACATTCCCGTCTCTGTAAAATATAGTTTTGAACGACTGCTACACAAGTTTGCTGTGTGATCCTTAACGACCACTTGCATGTTGTTGTCGTACCTGCACGGAGTTGCTGACCCCTTCATTGACGTACCCAAGGACCCCGTGTTGTGTCGCTCAGTTGGAGAAGACGCTGAGCTGAGTCCGACGCACGCCTTGGTGCTCTCTCACTGCTGCAAGAAGATCCGTGATACCGTGCAGAAACTCGCATCTGATCATAAGGACATCCACGGAAGCGTGTCCAAAGTCGGAAAGGCCATTGACAGGGTGGGTCTATTTCCCTACACGTTGTCGGCCGACCGAATGATGATTGTCATGGTAGGCAGAGTTGAAGTTAACGAGTGAATTGCAGACCTAAGGCTCTGTGTAGTGAACTTGGTATTCAGGCTAGATTGCTGCAGGATGTAGAATGGCTTCATTGTCTGATACAGAGGTGTTTATACAAAAACCTGTCTTTGAGATGTCTTCTGTATGTCCCGGGTGTATTACCGCAAGTCCGCTATTGTTTTGGTGAGTTCCTTATTCAATGAAGAGGATGTTCTGACAAAAGTGATGCATCCTTCCCAACCAAGAACTATGAGACTGATGTGAGCAGCGTTGCAATGGAGGGAGTTTTTAACTCCTCTGAACGTCAGCAACTGCTGAACCGTGTCCTGGTAGAGCACCTGCTCCGACAAGGCATGCTGGATGTGGCAGAGACCCTGAGTCAGGTACGGCCTCTCAAAATGTATCCTGGGATGGTTTATGAGGAACTATACTTCCGATATTTTGCAGTCAGCCATAGGCGTGTGTGTGTGTGTGTGTGTGTGTGTGTGTGTGTGTGTGTGTGTGTGTGTGTGTGTGTGTGTGTGTGTGTGTGTTTTTTCACACGCGTCACGCAATTAATATGAAGCTGAAGCAGTACAGCCTCGAACCTTAGCGTTTCCTGTTGTTGTGGAATGATTTTTACTCGGAGCAAAAAAAATTATGTCCATTTAATCATACGGATACTAATTTTTAAAGGCTTTTTTTTTCTGTTATTGAAGAAGAAGACTCGGGAATGGGAGCTCATTGCAGTGTTTCCAACGCTAACATTTATTACTCTGAACTTATTTATTACTACAGAACTAAAAACGTTATTACTTCGGACCTGAACCAAAATCTAATCGGCTTGTTCTTGTCACCAAACCAACTCGTCCCCCAAGTTTTATCATAACTCGTCCATAACTTTTTTTAATATCATGCTATGTATCGCTTTTCGCCTGATCTCTCAATGGTGAAGAATCACTTAAAAATTAAATAATTCCCGTATCCGAATTCATATTCAGATCTTCACTAAAATCGAATCGATTAGTCCTTGTCACACACCCAACCAGTCCACCAAGTTTCATGCAAATCCGTCTGTAGCTTTTTGAGATATCCTGCTATGTATCGTTTTTGGCCCCATCTCCCAATGGTGAAGAATGAATATGAATGATCGTTTTAAGGCCATTTTCCCCGCTAAAGCGGGGGTTAGCCTTGCGGGCCCCATGACAATCATGGTTCCCTGTTTGAGGCAATGTTTTTATGGCCGGATGCCCTTCCTGACACCAACCCTTGGTCACGCTCTTACGATGCGCAGGGATACGGTGTACCTATTCTAAACCGGGGTACACACCGGGATCATTCATCCCAGCATGCTGGTACTCAATTTGCCGACCTCGGAAGGATGGCAGGCTGAGTCAACCCCCCTGGCGTTAATTCAGCGATCGACCGGGATTCGAACCCAGGATCCTAGGATCCAAAGCCGGCACCCTAACCGCTAAGCCAACACCAGGCTAAAATACTAGCTGGATAAAATACTAGCTAAAATACTAAAATTATACTAGCTGGATCCGAATCCGGATCTTCACCAAAATCTAATCATTTCCTCCTGTTCACATACACTACCTCTCTGCCAAATTTCGTCCAAATCCATCCACAACCTTTTGAGATATATTGTTCACAAACAAACAGACAGGAGTGAAAACATAACCTCCGTCCACCTTTGGTGGCGGAGGTAACAACCACAGCTCGAACAATAACAACAACAACGTGTTGTAAAAACAAGACCAAAAGTCTAACAGCGGCGCAGCCGGGCTTGTAAAATATTATAAACCACAAACACGTATGATTAGCTTTTCAAATAGTCGCTAATGCTGTTTATAACATTAAACAAAGATTTGGAGGAATCCCGATATCCGTGAGGTAGGTTCTACTTGTAGAACTGAGGGAAGATCTACTGTAATCTATGTACCCTACTAGGTTTGGAGGTGTGTTCATTGACCAAGCAGCTAGCTAGCGCTTGCCAAGCCAGCCGTTCCTTAACGAATTTGAATGGAGTGCTTGGTCGAATGCTTAAACCACTTGGCGATCTCTCCACAAGAAACTTGGTAAATGAACACACCCAATATTCTTGAGACCCGACCATAGATCGACTGTAATCAATATACCCCAAAGAGGAATGACCCTTCCTGCCGCTCCCGTAGTGAGTGGGTGTACTAGTAAATTAAAATGTTGGTCGGTGGAGTCAGCCGTCGTAATGACATCATGGACGTAATGACGTAACGGACACAAAACTGCCGCTACTTTAATATGTAGAAGATTATATATTTTAACTTCCAGTATGTTTGCAGTCACTACGAATGGATTAGTGTTAGGATTAGATTTACTATAATATTAACGTTATGTTATCATTATTCCGAAAATGATATTACCAGAAAAAACCGAGGCGAATTCCTTACTTCCGCGATTATTAACATTCGTGCCGAACTAATAACTAACGGCCGAACACCGCTCATCATTGATCATGAACCATACACCGCTTCAATCCATGAACTTTGTATTCATGACATTGGGATTCAAGTGTTACGGTTATATTTACGATATTATTATTACAAAAACAATACGACTAAAACGATACAATACTGTATTAAGAAACCTGGGCCTAATATGTCCGAAGCGGTCCAAAGGGTAGGCATAACGCCTAAGGCCTATACACTTTTTGTTGTTGTTGTGGGTAGGCATAAGTTTGTTGTGGGTAGGCATAAGGTTTAGTTGGAAGAGCTGTAACGCCGATGCTTTCGATATTTGATGGTCATTTTAACAATCGGTTTGTTTGTGGTTCACACTGAATGAAAACCGTCAAGGTAGAGCATGGCGATTGTGATATATGACAGGTTCGACGATATGTTCGGCCTGAACGAAATTGGAATCAAAATGCCGGAGTGTGGAGAGTCAGCTGCCATACTGCGTAATGATATCAGACGTAATCACATCACCCTGTCATGTGACCAGATCCTCAGCTCTGATTGGTATACGTTTGAGGGGACATATATACATACATACATACATACATACATACGGACGGACAAGTACTGTTCTAGACGGCTTTGCCCTATGGGCTTCGCCGTAAAAATCATTTTTTCGTGGGTTTCACTACTTTTACATTAATTACATCATCATTGAGATTCACAGACACATATACAATATGTTTCTAAAGTACAACATGATATCTTGATCTAACCCGTCAGCAGAGCGATGGATATGCACGCCAAGTGTATCCAATTGTTGACAAAGGATTCTATATTTATGAATCTAGTGTGGATATTGATGTAAGTTGTTTAAACCCAACAAAAGATGGTATTGTAGGGATTTGATGTTAAGAAATGATGGATGTCAGGGTATGTTCAGCTCTCTAAGTGTATAGATTGAGAAAGAGGATCTTTCTGGGGCTACATCACCTTGAGCTTTTGGATATATGACCTCTTACCCCATGTAAAAGGAAACCTGGTCGGTTAACTAGAAACCCTGTGCTGTGGCTCCACCATTAGGAGGCCGGGCTGCCCATTGATGCCAAGCAGAAGGAGCCTTTTGTGGAGCTGAACCGCATTCTGGAAGCCTTGAGGCAACATGACCTCCGCCCCGCTCTCGAGTGAGCTCAGTATATCTGGGTTAATGCCCCCACTTACCTTTTCCTTGCCCCCAATATTGTAAAACTCTGCCCTCCAACCCTTTTCACCTCTCGTGTGTTCCATAGCCGTGTGACGTCATAGTTCTAAATACTATTACTAGCAAGGGTTGCTGCATCTCAAAGCACTTTGCCTTTCAAAATTGAGTGTAAAGTTAGCTGTTGTGTTTGCATTTATGGTGTTTGCAGTAAATATCAAATGTGGCACACCACTTGCAGTATGTGAGGGTGCTGGGTTGTGGATATGGCACATACCTGTTCGGCCAAATGGCATTTACCTGCATCTTTTAAAACCTGTGATACTTGTAACCAAACGTCCAATGCTAAGGAATTCCCCTTGTTTCATAAATGTTTACTGTTTTAAAATAACAACGTGTGTTTTCCTGCCAGGTGGGCTGTGATTAACAGGGAACGACTGTTAACACAAAACAGCTCTCTCGAGTTCAAGTTGCATCGGCTCTTCTTCATTCAGCTGTTGGCTGGAGGCTCGATGCGGCAGCAGGAGGCGTTGGAGTACGCCCGAAACTTCCAGCCTTTCGCCTCACAACACCAGCAGGGTGCACCTTCACCCCCCAAACGTCATTGTTTAAATACAACGCTCCACTACATTGTCACTATCGTGAAATGGTTCATGATGGACTGATTGTCATATTTACTGCCGCCAGGGAGTTTTGTGTGTGTGTGTGTGTGTGTGTGTGTGTGTGTGTGTGTGTGTGTGTGTGTGTGTGTGTGTGTGTGTGTGTGTGTGTGTGTGTGTGTGTGTGTGTGTGTGTGTGTGTGTGTGTGTGTGTGTGTGTGTGTGTGTGTGTGTGTGTGTGTGTGTGTGTGTGTGTGTGTGTGTGTGTGTGTGTGTGTGTGTGTGTGTGTGTGTGTTCGTGAACAAGATATCTGGAAAAGTTCTGAACGGATTTGGATGAAAGTTGGTGGGATGATTGCCCTTGGGATAAGGAAGAATTGATTAGTTTTTGGTGAAGCTCAGGATATTATTCCGGATCCAGGAATTTTTTGGGGGAATTTTTTTTGGGAATTTTTTTTCTGTTTTCCTTTAAAAACCATTTTCTCTGCAATAATTGGACCGATTGAGAGCAAATTTTCACCATAGGAGGGACTCGGTCTGTAGAATATTTCAATGGTAATTATGATGTCACAGGTCACGTTGTTCGGCCGCCATATTGTTTTGAGTGAAAAACACTAAAATCCAATTTTCTCCAAAACGCCTGAACAGATCAAGGCCAAACTTTGCAGGCAGAATTGCATACCCATGACGAACAAAAGAGTCAGCGAGCATGACGTCATGCATCACATGGTTTCTGAGTTATGACGTTTTTAAGCACAAACATTTAAAACCTAGCTCCTCCCTCATTTGTTATCCAATCGAGGGGAAACTTCACAGATCTGTTCAGCATATCAGTCTACTAAAATGTCCTTTTGGAATTTGCGATAGGTCATGTGGTTTGGCAGATATCGTGAATTAAACGCAAATAATAAAAACATTTATATCTCTTGAACCACTTAATTGATCGACGTGAAACTTCATACTGTAGTAGAAGTCATGAAGAGTAACAAGTGTGCAAAATTTGAAGATGATTGGATGTACAGTCTGGAAGCTAGAAGTTGTTATTGCATGAAGAAGAAGAGTCTTCAACTGTGGACGATTAATAATTATCACATGTACAGACTTGCAGGCATCGTTTGACACAATCTCCCGGGTTAATTTGAACCTCAAATAAAATTATAATTCCAGATTTGTCAATGGCTGAGGTGTATTAACAAACGAATAAAACAGATTTTGCAAAATTCTGACTTTTTTTTTTTAAAGATCGCATATTCACCCCGGGTTGTGAGAGGCTGAAGAAGAAGAAACCTCGCATGGGCTTCCCAGACCAAATAAATAATTCTGGCTCTGCGATTTTCAGGTTTATTACTCCCGCCAGGGAGTAATGCATTCGATCGTGTCCGTCCGTGTGTGTGTGTGTGTTCGTATGTTTGTGAACAAGATATCTGGAAAAGTTCTGGACGGATTTGGATGAAAGTTGGTGGGATGATTGCCCTTGGGATAAGGAAGAATTGATTAGTTTTTGGTGAAGCTCAGGATATTATTCTGGATCCAGGAATTTTTTTGGGGAATTTTTTTGGCAATTTTTTTTCCTGTTTTACTGCGTTAAAGCTTTTATTCTTATTCTGAAATTATGTTTTTCTCCTCTAATTCCGAGATATATCAAAATAAATTCTCTGACAGTTAGGGCCTACTTTCTTTTTCATTTATTGTTTTGGGGAGAGGGGATGTTAAACAACAAACAACAACAACATGCATTTTAAGGCCATTTTCCCTGCTAGAGCGGGGGTTAGCCTTGCGGTCCCCATGACAATCTTCTCCATTTGCCCTATTTTCTGCATCTCTCCTTGTTAACCAAAACGGATGTTAAAAAGGGGATGTTAAACAAAACGTATTATTCCAACGACCCACGGCGGGAGTATGCGCTCTACTGAGTGGCGTTCTAGTTACTTTTTTTTTTCTACTAATTTGCTTTTCTTGTGTTTTTGTTCACAGACATTCAGGTACTGATGGGCAGCCTTATGTATTTGCGGCAAGGTATCCAGGCATCTCCATACGTTCACCTCTTGGACTCGAACCAGTGGGCTGAGATCTGTGACTTGTTCACTCGGGATGCATGCTCGTTGCTTGGCCTGTCCGTAGAGTCTCCACTCTCTGTGACGTATGTGCTCGTGCTCACTGTCCTTTTCTTCGGTCTTCCCGTTTCCACCCTTCTACACTCTTAAGAGTCCTCGTGTTTTTGAGGCACATTTGTCTGTGTTTTACCATTTCCACGATTTGGCATTTGGTACATTTAAAAAAAAAATCGTATCGTCACTTGATTTACTCTTTCCGGGAGTGAAAGCATCGTGGGTCCTGCACTTGCAGCCGGCTTAAGCATCCAGTTTGCTTTGTTTAGCTAGAGAGAAGTACTACGTGCGTTGACAGACGGTCACACGATGTACTGCTCATTTTGGCAAAGTGTTGTGACTTGCCTCTAGGTGCCGCTCACATGGTGTGCGCGCAATGTGTTTCCTTGTCTGTACGCAGATTCTCAGCTGGATGCATCGCTCTGCCTTCCCTCATTAACATCAAGGCGGTTATCGAGCAGAGGCAGTGCACGGGCGTGTGGAATCAGAAGGATGAACTGCCGGTGCGAATGATAACGTTTGTATCGTTCACCGGTTTATTCTGCATTGTTATTTTGATGCAAATGTGTCTGCAAGTACTTTATAATTGTTGATGGTTGTTTGTAAATAAATTAATTTGGGAATGGTGAAGGTTAGGTGGTGGTGGATTTACTTGTTACATATACATAGCCAGAAAAAAGCCTGGTGTTGGCTTGGCGGTTAGGGTGCCGGCTTGGGATCCTAGGATCCTGGGTTCGAATCCCGGTCGATCGCTGAATTAATGCCAGGAGGGCTGACTCAGCCTGTCATCCTTCCGAGGTCGGCAAATTGAGTACCAGTTCACTGGTAATTCCCTGTGTGTTGCAAGAGGCGACGAACAGGGTTGGCGGGAGGAAGGGCATCCAGCCTTAAAACATTGCTTCAAAAAGGGGACCACGGTGCCCGAAAAAGGCCAACCCCCGCTATGCGGGAAAAAATGGCCTCTAAAGGAGAGAGGCAGGTGGGAGGAGAGAGGCAGGTGGGAGGAGAGAGGCAGGTGGGAGGAGAGAGGCAGGTGGGAGGAGAGAGGCAGGTGGGAGGGGAGAGGGAGGATGTTAAAAATTTGCACCATTCTAAAGTACAAAGTGCATAACCTATTTATTTGGTAAATACTGCAAATAAATGTTCAAAAATGTCATGGTCATGTGATATAAATGGAGAATGGAAGATATCAAGTTTTCCTAAGCGAGTGTTGCCTCGTGGTGAAGATTGAGGTGGACCTCGGACGTGGATGTTGGTACCATTCGGTGTTTGCCTGCCCAATCCTGCGCCAGCAGACAACGGACAGCAACCCTCCTATGCGCCTCGTTTGTGGGCATATAATCTCACGCGACGCTCTCAACAAGCTCGTGAATGGCAACAAGTGAGTTGTGTGATGCTGGTCACACACCTCCATTTTTCTCTCTCTGTCTCTCTCTCTCTCTCTCTCTCTTTCTCACTCTCACTCTCACTCTCACTCTCTCTCTCACACACACACACACACACACACACACACACACACACACACACACACACACACACACACACACACACACACACACACAAGCTGTTTAAAATAACTTCTCACCAGACATAACATTCCGTTCCCCATCACAACCACAACCATGTGGAGAACAATACAACTCCCTTCAGATCACCAACGTACCATCATTACCATAAATAAAACCTCAACACAAACAAAATAGTCAACAAAAAAAGCAATATGAAAAACAAAAAAGCAATATGAAAAACAAAAAAGCAATATGAAAAACAAAAAAGCAATATGAAAAGCAATATGAAAAACAAAAAAGCAATCTGAAAAACAAAAACAATCTGAAAAACAAAAAAGCAATCTGAAAAACAAAAAAGCAATATGAAAAACAAAAAAGCAATATGAAAAGCAATATGAAAAACAAAAAAGCAATCTGAAAAACAAAGCAATATGAAAAACAAAAAAGCAAGATGAAAAACAAAAAAGCAGTACGAAAAACAAAAAAGCAATATGAAAAACAAAAAAGCAATCTGAAAAACAAAAAAGCAATCTGAAAAACAAAAAAGCAATATGAAAAACAAAAAAGCGGTATGAAAAACAAAAAAGCAGTATGAAAAACAAAAAAGCAATATGAAAAACAAAAAAGCAGTATGAAAAACAAAAAAGCAATCTGAAAAACAAAAAAAGCAATCTGAAAAACAAAAAAGCAGTATGAAAAACAAAAAAGCAATATGAAAAACAAAAAAGCAGTATGAAAAACAAAAAAGCAATATGAAAAACAAAAAAGCAGTATGAAAAACAAAAAAGCAATCTGAAAAACAAAAAAAGCAATCTGAAAAACAAAAAAGCAATCTGAAAAACAAAAAAAGCAATATGAAAAACAAAAAAGCAATCTGAAAAACAAAAAAGCAATATGAAAAACAAAAAAGCAATATGAAAAGCAATATGAAAAACAAAAAAGCAATCTGAAAAACAAAAAAGCAATATGAAAAACAAAAACAATCTGAAAAACAAAAAAGCAATCTGAAAAACAAAAAAGCAATCTGAAAAACAAAAAAGCAATATGAAAAGCAATATGAAAAACAAAAAAGCAATCTGAAAAACAAAGCAATATGAAAAACAAAAAAGCAAGATGAAAAACAAAAAAGCAGTACGAAAAACAAAAAAGCAATATGAAAAACAAAAAAGCAATCTGAAAAACAAAAAAGCAATCTGAAAAACAAAAAAGCAATATGAAAAACAAAAAAGCGGTATGAAAAACAAAAAAGCAGTATGAAAAACAAAAAAGTAATATGAAAAACAAAAAAGCAGTATGAAAAACAAAAAAGCAATCTGAAAAACAAAAAAGCAGTATGAAAAAAAAAAAAGCGGTATGAAAAACAAAAAAGCAGTATGAAAAACAAAAAAGTAATATGAAAAACAAAAAAGCAGTATGAAAAACAAAAAAGCAATCTGAAAAACAAAAAAAGCAATCTGAAAAACAAAAAAGCAGTATGAAAAACAAAAAAGCAATCTGAAAAACAAAAAGGCAATATGAAAAACAAAAAAGCAATATGAAAAACAAAAAAGCAATATGAAAAACAAAAAAGCAATATGAAAAACAAAAAAGCAGTATGAAAAACAAAAAAGCAGTATGAAAAACAAAAAAGCAATCTGAAAAACAAAAAAGCAATATGAAAAACAAAAAAGCGGTATGAAAAACAAAAAAGCAGTATGAAAAACAAAAAAGCAATATTAAAAACAAAAAAGCAATCTGAAAAACAAAAAAAGCAATCTGAAAAACAAAAACACAGTATGAAAAACAAAAAGCAATCTGAAAAACAAAAAAAGCAATCTGAAAAACAAAAAAGCAGTATGAAAAACAAAAAGCAATCTGAAAAACAAAAAGGCAATATGAAAAACAAAAAAGCAATATGAAAAACAAAAAAGCAATCTGAAAAACAAAAAAGCAGTATGAAAAAAAAAAGCAGTATGAAAAAAAAAAAGCAATATGAAAAACAAAAAAGCAATATGGTATAATTTTAAATATGATACTGAACAAAAATTCCAACAACTCAACACTAACATTGACATCCACATCAAACAGTTCAATATGATCAACCAGAGCTACGAAATACATTCCAAGTCAACAACGGGTCCATAAGACTGTTCCGCAAAGCAAGTGACGATCCTGAAGAGAGCTTTTGGACACACACACACACACACACACACACACACACGCACACACACACACACACACACAGGCGTAATGATGGGGGGGCGGAGGGGGCGACCGCACCAGGCGCGCAGTGGATGGGGCGCTAAATGACACCTTAAAAAAAAAACGTTTTCATGCTCCATTTGTTTGTATTGTCTATAAATTATAATACAACAAACTCGTGAGATCACGAAAAGCAACTTTCACAACCACGTTTCACAGTTTAAACTCCGTGCTACCTGTCAATGTGTCCGGTTTACAAATCTCTCCATCCGAAAGTCATTTCCATCCGGATTCACTTTTTTCGTAATTACTATTTCTATCACCTCGCACAAATGTCCGTGAAGTTAGCACTCTTCACCCTTTACCCTTCACCCGATTCAAAGTTAGGGTTGTACCATTACAAAAATGGGGGGTGTTGTGGATTTCTTTGTACAAAAGGCGGATGTGTAAATAGGGTAAATTATGGACAATGGTAATCCGATAATGGTTCGAATCCTGTAAAGGCCTGAGAAACATAATGTAAGACGCGAATAGGGCAATGATTCAAATCCAGTAATTGACTGAATCGGTTAATCGTTCGAATGCAGTAATGGTTTGAATCCGGTAAAGGTTTGAATAGGGTAAAGGTTTGAATAGGGTAAAGGTTTGAATAGGGTAAAGGTTTGAATAGGGTAAAGGTTTGAATAGGGTAAAGGTTTGAATCCGGTAAAGGTTTGAATAGGGTAAAGTTTTGAATCCGGTAAAGGTTTGAATAGGGTAAAGGTTTGAATAGGGTAAAGGTTTGAATAGGGTAAAGGTTTGAATAGGGTAAAGGTTTGAATCCGGTAAAGGTTTGAATAGGGTAAAGGTTTGAATCGGGTAAACGGTTCAATCGGGTAAACATTTGAATCAGGTAAAGGTTTGAATGGGGAGCGGGTGGGGGAGTTGTGAGAGTTGTTGTTGTTGTTGTTGTTGTCATGCTTTTTGTTGTTGTCATGCTTGTTGTTGTTGCTGCCGTTATGTTTCTCAGGCCATTTCGGATTCAGTCCACCACCGGATTCGAGCCATTAACCGATTCAAACGTTTTCCGGATTCGAACCATTAACCGATTCAAACACTTACCGGATTCGAACCATTAACCGATTCAAACATTTAACGGATTCGAACCATTAACCGATTCAAACGTTTTCCGGATTTGAACCATTAACCGATTCAACCGTTTACCGGATTCGAACCATTAACCGATTCGAACCATTAACCGATTCAAACGTTTACCGGATTCGAACCATTAACCGATTCGAACCATTAACCGATTCAAACGTTTACCGATTCGAACCTTTAGCCGATTGAAATGATTACCGGATTTTATTTTATTTTACCAGATTCAAACCATTACTGCATTCGAACAATTAACTGATTCAGTCAATTACTGGATTCGAACCATTGCCCTATTCGCGTCTTACATTATGTTTCTCAGGCCTTTACAGGATTCGAACCATTATCGGATTACCATTGTCCATAATTTACCCTATTTACGCATCCGCCTTTTGTACAAAGAAATCCACAACACCCCCCATTTTTGTAATGGCACATCCCTAACTTTGACTCGGGTAAAGGGTGCTAACTTCACGGACATCTCGCACAGTAAATAAATCCGTGTTACCGTGTTAGTAATTATCGGGCTGCCTGCTGCGTAGATCTCTTATCTTGTATGATGAGGTTTAATATGCACTCGGTAACATGGAGATCGCCCATTGGCCCAGGGCATGGAGGGGTGCAACTGTTGGACGTTTGTTATGTAATTATGTCTATCAAATCTACATATCTCACGGTGTATGTCCCAATCAGCGACGGCCAGGATCACGTGTCAAATGAGTTATTTAACTTCCTTGCCTTCCTCTGCTGCTCTGTCTCACCAGCTCTCGTCTGTCGGCCATAGAAATACCACACCTTGCTGCATGCATGTTTGATGTAGTTTTTCTTAACGGCCTTGTAGCATACCTGCCTGCTGTACTGCTTCAGCACTAGTTTACCTTTCACCAAGCCCAGGTCTATCTGGACCAGGGCGAAGATTACACGTTCGTTTTATTATTGCCAAATGGTACGAATATTATTATTGTTGTTAATATTATTAGTATTAATAAATGCTTTGTTGCAATGTTATCATTGTTTTTGTTATTGCTCTCGCCAGAGGAGAGGGTATTGCATTTGAGTCCGTTTGTTTGTCTGTCTGTCTGTTTGTCCGCACAGAATAAATGATTTTCTCTGCAACCTTTGGTCCGATTGACAGGAAATTTTCACCATAGGTGCAACTCCACCTGTAGAATTTTGTAATGATAATTATGACATCATAGGTCACGTGGTTTGGCCGCCATCTTGAAAAAACCGAAAAACTTTGCACCTCTATCTCCAAAACCGCTGAATGGAAAAAATGGAGACATGGCTCATTGTAAAGAACTCTCCATGCGGAATAAAATGTTAATGATGTCATAGGACATAGGTGCTTCCATTATGACATCATCGACAAGTACAAAACTTCATCCAATCAAGATGAAATTTCTTGAGTGCCATGTCGGCATAAACTGGTGGAGAAAAAAAAGAAAAATGTCATCGGTTACGTGGTTCGGCCGCCATCTTGGAAAAACCGAAAAACGTTGCACCTATATATCTCCAAAAGGGCTGAATAGAAAAAATTGAGACATGGCTCATTGTAAAGAACTCTCCATGGGGAATAAAACATGTTAATGATGATGTCATAGGTGCCTCCATTATGACGTCATAATTCGACAAATACAAAACTTCATCCGATCAAGATGAAATTTCTTGAGCATAATCTAGGATTAAATTAGTTTAGAAAAAAAATGATGACGTCATCGATCACGTGGTTCGGCCGCCATATTTGTTTTAACACAAAAGCCTTAAAAAACCACTGAAAATACATCCTGGCGAGGGATTGCAATCTCCGATTGCTCTTTTTCTTGTTTATTTTGTCATAGGAATACCATGCCATGTAAGGACCTATTAAACTGCTCTTTCCACCTTAACATGGCGCGTGTTTAGAAACATAGGAATTCTTTGTAGTTAATTAGCCTAATCATCTCAGGAGATCATAACTAAATCTATTCTCATTTTGAACAGATTCCAGAGCTCTGCTGCTGATTATTTTTGCCTGCTGGGGGAGTTTAAGCTCTTTCATATGGCCCCCCAATCGGAATTTCTGACTGTCAGTACCTGCAGGGGGCGATATTTTTGACGTTTGCCCCGAGCGCCACAAACCATCACTATGCCACTGCACACACACATACAATTAGTGCTGTGGGAACATGGCAGGGTACTACTGCACAAACGATACGGGTCTTACCTGGTGCTGGGATGCTCACATCCATGTTTTTATCATGTGCCAGTAGGGGAAGTAACGAGGGGTAAATTCAATGATCAGTTCGATCGTTTCAGTCACTGTATGCATCCTTCCTCTCTGCCGTTCATCCCTCCCACTAAACAGGCTGAAGTGTCCTTACTGTCCAGTGGAACATCCTCCGTCCGAAGCAAAGCAGGTTTATTTCTGATCTCTCCCTTTTCTCCATCCGCTCCAAATCCCTTCCCTTCCGTCGGTTAGGATTATGTGCTCGGCCGTGTTTCAGACGAGTGTGTGCTATAAATTGGTGTTTGCTTGCGCTGTGTGCGCTGGTAAGCACATGATCTTATTTAACAAGGATTGATAATCCCAAGCTTTAAGTTATTGGCTTTTGAATTATTTTTGCTCGTCTGTCACTATAGCTTTGGCTCATTCTGCTGTTTGATTAGAATTGTTCACTCGTGTCCTGAGCGCGCAACTGTTTAATATTACCTTTGTATATTGTATTCTACCAATGTAACTGCCATGCATTGTTGAAATAAAACTTGTTTAGCAAACTTTTTTTTTCCCAAAAATTCTGAAAATCGCTTTATTGCATATAACCTACTTTCCTCACAAGTGAATGAGGTTCAGATGTAGATTCTGTGACGATGTGCTGATAAAGTGGTGCTTGCTCAAAAAGACGCAGCGGTCCGGTTATGTTTTCACTCCTGTTTGTCTGGTTGTTTGTCTGTGAGCAGGATATCTCGAAAAGTTGGTGACGGATTCAGACGAAACTTGGTGGATGAGTTGGGTAGGTGAAAAGAACTGATTTAGAGCTTGGTATGTGACACGGACGAATGATCTGGATCCAGATCCGGCCCATCAGTGGGATACAAAACATAAACTATTCAGCCTGCCGTAGATATGTCCTCTACTACCTTGTGACGTTCTAGTTAAGCCTCCCCCTATATTTTTCCCATAGGATAGGGAAACGCTTACTTATACCTGTTGTACGATTTGTTTCTACAATTAGTGCCCCCAATTATTAATGGTACCACAGAGTTTCTTAGACTCCGGGGAGTATCAAAGCACCATTTAGTGTTTTCTCTTCTTCATCTTCTTGCCCCACTTCCAATTTCCAAACTGTATCTCATATTCGGCTGGCCCTTTCAGAATGGAAGTTTGCATCAATAACGTGAATGCAAAGTATACAGGGCTCAATACGACTGTAAATTTTGACCTTGACCTAATTTTAAGGTCATGACCTAGTTATGGACATTTTAACATTTTTCACCATAACTCGACTAACGTTTGTCTGATGGGAACAAAATTGTCCTCTAGATAGTCGAGAGCACTGGTTCTTAACCAGGGGTAAATTGACCCAATGGTGTTTTTTTTTTAATATCTCGTGGTTGGGGGTAAATATACCAATTTCTAAAATAGTGCAATTTTCACGGGTTTCTTTGCAATGGACATGATTCCGACTGAAAGCTGGAAAGTGAGACTGTTCACCACTGATCTGACTGCGATAAATGATGATGATCCAGCAAAAGAGCTGATTGATATTCAAAACTCTACTGGTCTGAAAAACGAATTTGCAAGAGTGGAAGTGAATTTTTGGACAAAACTGTCAGATTAATTTCCACTTCTCATTCAGCGTGCCTTTGCCAAAATTTCAACCGACAGTCGATGAGTTTAAATAGCTCGTGGGTTGGGGGTAAATGGCTGGTCACGTCAAGCTTAGGGAGGAAATGATGAAAAGAAAGTTTTTAAATCTCTGGTCTAGAGCAAGCCGCATTTACATTTAATTTACATCATATCCGTCTAGGTTAAAGGTCAAGGTCAGATGGCGGTCTGAAAAAAATAAAACCACGTTTTATTGTCATCACTCAATTTACCAATGTGGAATCTCAAATACACCTGGCCTTCCAAGATATTCTTGCATCATAATACTATACCTGCAGGCCTGCACTGAAGTTGTGCACCTGATATTTGATTCATATCCTTGACCTACTTTTTTGGATTGTGATCTAATTAACAAAGAACTCCTTTTTTTTAATGTTCCCATCCTCCTCTGATTTTCATGACGTTGAATTTAAATACGTATACCGTATATGTTAGGGAAAGCATTCTCCCCACGTGGCGCGGGGGAAAGCATTCTCCCCACCTGATGCGAAGGAAAGCATTCTTGCCACGTGACACGAGAATTTTCCCCACAAGACAGCATTTTCCCCATGGAGACCGAAAGGGTGGTGAGTGCTTGAAATCTGGAGGGTTCTCCCAGTTGCTGTGACTGAAGGCTTTTGCTGGCTGTTGAGATGACCACTTTCCTCCCTCCCGAAAAAAGCATCAATGGTTGACTGCTTGCTGCTCTGCCTCTTCTTTTCTTTATAAATTTCATAGTAGCACTGACGATTTTCCATGTAATTTATAAAACCGACGACATAATAGCGAGTTGTAGTTAAATAATCATGACGTTCTGTGAAGCTTTGGTATCTAATTAGTATCGACGTTATAACGAAACAACGCTAACCGGGACAACATTCAGCGTGGACACCCTGTAGTTGCAATTATCTGCTCCAACAAACGTTCGCCTTTTTCCAGTTTGGAACTGAAATCACATTTGAGAGAGAAGTTTGCACTGGCTGATAAAAAGTATCCCAACATCTCACCGGCATTCTGGCTGTAGTTACAAAGTTTTTGAAGTTGTCCGAGGGCACCATTTGTTCCAGGAAGCAATTTAAAATATGCGTAAGTTGCTGCCGTAGTTCGTCTGTTAATTTCCATCTATTATACCATCCGAGGCCTTCCCCTCCCACTTGAAGCAGGATCAGTGGCACCTGGCTGCTCTCCGTAATGTCTCACTTGAAAATACAGCTCCAATTGCTGCCGAAACATTTTGAAAGCCACCGCTCGGTTTGGCGTAGTCCAGTCCATGCACGGAATTCCGGCCAGGTCCACCATTGTGAACAATGGCTGCAACAACGAGGTGATGAAAGGAGGCACAGGAAACACCAGCTTGTTTTAACTTTGACAGACTCCAAGACATGCTGTATAACTGCTGCCACCATGTAAAGTTCTGATGTTAATGAAAGAGAGGCAATGTTCCAAGAACAATCTGCTGCTGCACCAGAATCATCGTGCACCGTGCACCAAGCGAAGCCAAGCCCCAGAATGCACTGCACCCTGGAAATCTCCTTACAAAACCACATGCAAGTGCTTCTGGTCCAATGAACACAAAACTAATGTAATACAACTGTTACACTATCCACCTACAAGCTGTCATCTGCAGATTGGAGTACGCCTCTCCCCTCTCGACTGGCTCCCCGTCACACCTTGTTCAGCTTGACGCCGTGGAATCCCACCCCCTCCCCCCTCTCCGCCGGCAATTAAAAGCAAGTTTTAACAAGTTACCCTGGGTATTATACAGACTTGGCATTTAATATGGAATTATTTTTTTTCTTGACCTGGGTTTACTTTCTTAACTCAGTATATCAATCTGGTGAGTTTCTTTTACACTTTGGTGATTTATTTGTTAAAAGAACCATGTCACTGATTGTCTGTCGCAGCAAGAAGTCAACAACAGGATTATATCACAGGTGGCGTGGCAAAATGTATGGACAGGTGCATTTGATGATTGGCTTCACAGTCGGGTATACAAGGGTTGTTGCGTTCTGTATTAGTGGAAAACAACTGCTGCACGTCTCCAAAAGTTATTGCCGCTTCCTCTGGAGATGGTCCGTCAACTCGACAATGCTGTTTGTCATGGAGTGGTGGCTTTACGAAATTACGGCATGAAACAGCGTGCTATTGCTCGGCAGTATGGCATCACTCAAGGTCAGGTGTCAAAGATCCTGAAACGAAATGCTCAGAGGGGTGTCCCTACTCCAATACCGAGGCCAGGACGTCCCCGCAGAACCACAAGGAGGGATGATCGCCAGCTGCACCGGTTAGTCCGCAATGGCCGTACCAAGTCAGCTAATCGGCTTAGGGCTGAGTGGCAGCAACAGACAAATGTGCCTCTATCCAGAAGGCTAGTCAACCAACGACTGGTTCAAGCAGGCTATCGTGCCAGGCGTCCCCCGAGAAAGCCACGCCTGACCAGCCAACACCACCAGCGCCGATTGCATTGGGCCAGAGAGCACCGTCAATGGCAGCCAGGACACTGGAATCACGTGATCTTCAGTGACGAGTCTAGATTTCTGGTCTATCGTCAAGATGGCCACGTCCGAGTGCGCAGACAAGTGCATGAAGCCTACAACAAAGATTGTATAGTGCCAAGAGTCCAAGCTGGAGGTGGTGGGGTAACCGTTTGGGCTGCTTTTCATGCAGGGGGCAAAACTGACCTGGTTGTTCTGAATGGAAACCTGAACCAGTTCAAGTACAGGGTCATTCTGGAAGAAACATTGCTTCCATTTGCTCGTGCAGCCTTTCGAGGAAACTTTGTCTTCCAAGATGACAATGCACGGCCTCATCGTGCTCGCATGATCCAACACTTTCTTGCTGACCGTGGTGTCCAGCATATGGAGTGGCCTGCCATGTCCCCGGATATGAATCCGATCGAGAACTTGTGGGCAGAATTAACGCGTCAAATCGACCACTTGGACCAGTAGCCGACCTCTGTGCGTGAATTGCAGCAGGCTATTGTCACTGCATGGCAAGCGATTCCTGTCCAAACCTTGGCAAATCTCGTGAACAGCATGCCTCAACGTGTACGTGCTCTCCTGAATGCTCGTGGGGGTTACACGAAGTACTGAACTGTAATTTTACTGTCCATAATCCCAGTCGTAATTTAACTTTTGTTTTTGTTTAAAAAAAATTGGGCTAATGTGCAAAATAAAGAGATACTTCTGGAAAACGTACAGAAGTTTAACACAGTACTGTCCATGAATTGAGTTCGATATCAGTTTACATCACTTTCAAGGATCAATTTATTTGTTTCGAAATGTCAAATGTGGTTTTTGTTTCTTTTAAAGGTCACATTAACAAAATCTAGAATAATTTAAACATAATTCCAATGAACTTTTGGTTCTAAGACATCTTGAAAAGTTCATCCCCACAAAAAAAATATTCCATATTAAATGCCAAGTCTGTACATTGTAAGAAATGTCATGATTCGTTCTTTGGGTTGACGTTAGTTTAAACTCGTTGCAAGCACTTCTCGACCACGATCCTGGCCCGACCTGATTTATGCTTTCAGGAAAGATTTCCCTTGAGTTACGCTGTATTTCCTTAGCTAAGGATTTCCTTAAATGCTGCTACATAAACAACCTTTAAGGATAAGGATTCCTTAGAGTTAAGGAAATCCTTAGGAGCCATTGCTATGTCAGGCAACCTATCAGATTACAGAAAGGATGCTCTTCAAAAGCAAGAACATGACATTTTAAATGACGCTTGTTATGTTGCATGAGGAACATTGAGCATTTTATTGTGAATGCGTAATATGTGCAGTGAATGTTTGGAAACTCTCTGAGAATGGTGAAAGTGTGAGATTATAAAAGTGAAATACAAGTGGAGAACAAGCAAAATATTCTGGATGTCATGAGAGTGAAAATTGTGGAAGTATTGTTATATCAGTCTCTGTTGTCGCACTGTGAAAATCGTCCCCTTCATGAAAAATTTCCATGAAGAGCGCCATTTGGAAACTCAAAGGTTCGTGGTTAAGGACCGGGGAGCTGATGGGGGTTGGTCCCATAACTTTATGGAAAGATTTAAGGAAAAAGTTAAGGATAATTTGTATATGCACCCATCCTCAACTTAAGGATGTCCTTCAGGGAAAAGTTAAGGAAATCCTCAAAGTTTTGCAACCGGGCCATAAACTCTGCCCACCTTCGGTGGTGGAAGTAATAAAATGGTAAATGAGAATTGAATACACAACAACAACATGCATTTTAAGGCCATTTTCCCTGCAAGAGCGGGGGTTAGCCTTGCGGTCCCCATGACAATCTTCTCCATTTTGCCCTATTTTCTGCATCTCTCCTTGTTAACCCCCTTGCCCGCATGTCTTCTTCCACCGTCTTTAGCCAAGTCTTTCTCGGTCTTCCCCGTCCTCTACTTCCTTCTACATTCATTTCCATCACTCTTCTCAACCAGTCACTTTCATCCTTCCTCAACACATGACCAAACCATCTCAACCTGTTCCTCTTCACAGCATCAATCACAGGCTCTATTCCCATCATCTTTCGCAATTCATCATTTGTCTTCCTCTCTCTCAGCGACACTCCGCACATCCACCGAACCATTCGCATTTCCACCCTTTCCAGCCTTCGTTGCTGCTCTACATTCATGACCCATGTCTCGCTCCAATAAATCATAACACTTCTCACACATGCAGCATACACCTTTCCCTTCAGCTTCAACGACACTCCCCTCCTCATCAGCGCGCCACTCAGTTCCCGAAACTTCTTCCATGCACATCTCACTCTAGCAACCGTTGCCGAGTCTGATCCACCTTCTCCATTCAGCATGTCTCCGAGATAGCAAAATGTTTTCACACCTTCCAGCTTCACGCCGTCTCCAAGATCCAACTCAACATTTCCTCCATCTGCAGCTCCCTCTGTGCACACCTTACATTTGAATGTAGCTGCCACACTGGTTAATGACCCTCTCAGACCACTACATTTTTGATGAACCCACTCAGCGCACATTGTACATTGAATGGAGTTCACTCCGACACCCTTCCTGCACACAACACAGGGCCACTTCCCAGTTCTTTCCACCTCACCACATGCTGTACCACTTGCCATCACCTTCGTCTTTCCTATATTCACCTTCAGACCTTTTGTCTCCATACTTTCCTTCCACTTGTTCATCTTTTCCTTCAGTCCATCCATACTTTCCGCAATCAACACCAGATCATCTGCATACAACAACTCCCACGGTAAACCCTACTTTACGGTCTGAGCCAGCACCTCCATCACAGCTACAAATAGTAGTGGACTTAGTACCGACCCCTGATGCACTCCCACCTTCACCTCAAACTCACCACTGTTCCCGTCCTTCGTCCTTACAGCTGTGCGCGCTCTATTGTACATTGCCATCACAACTCTGATCAACCATTCCTCCACTTCTAACTTCCTCAATGCCCATGTCAATACTTCACGTGGAACCCTATCGAATGCTTTCTCCAGATCAACAAACCCAAGAAACAACTTCTTCCTCTTCTCCATGTACTTCTCCTGCAACTGCCTCACAATAAAGAGCGCGTCTGTCGTTCCTCTTCCTGGCATAAATCCAAACTGCATTTCGTCGATCTTCACCTTCTTCCTTATCCTCCTCTCCAACACCCTTTCCAATACCTTCATTCCATGCTCCAATAACTTTATCGCTCGGTACGAGCCACACTCCAGAGGGTCACCTTTCCCCTTGTATAGAGGGACAAGGGTACTCAGTTCCCAATCCACTGGAATGCGGCCTTCTTTCACCACCAGATTACAGATCTCTGTCATTCTCTTCACACCCCAACTTCCTGCTGCCTTCAACATATCTCCCACAACTAAATGAGAATTGAATGAATTTTACAATTATTTTATTCCTCCTTCATCCACAAGCACGTGTTCCCCATATAACAAGCGTCATTTAAAATTACATGTTCATCAACTGTTCTTGCTTTCAGACGTCTCTTCCTATCTCTAATCTGATTGGTTGCGTGGCATAGCAATGGCTCCTAAGGATTTCCTCAACTTTAAGGAAATCCTCAGCTAAGGATTTCCTTAAGGGATGTTTATGCAACAGCACTTAAGGAAATCCTTAGCTAAGGAATTACAACGTACCTCAAAGAAAATCTTTCCTTATGGTTAAGGGAGTTTTCTGTAACCGGGCCCAAAACCTTTAAGAATATCGGAATCTCTCATGATGAAGCCAAATCGATGAACCTATCACTTTGCCATCGCCAACCTGTCTTCATCCACCTCATATCTTGTCGTGCACCCTCTCTCCCTCTCTATCTCCCTCCCTTCTCCTCCCCCCACCCCCATCTCCCTCTCTTCTCCTCCCCCACCCCCATCTCCCTCCCTTCTCCTCCCCCATCCCCCCCTCCCCCACACACCAGTTCTACGCAGGACGCACATGGTCCACAAGCAACCCCCTCCTGGTGAAAATGCCTAAATCCAGAACCACTGCTCACCTCCACTCATTTATTCCTTTTTGTTTTCCCACCTGTGGAACCACCTGCCACACTCTTCAATATCACTCCTCCAGGTCTTCAAGACAGCTCTTCACCACCATTTCAAGTCTTCCCCCATCCAAAGCCATGATCTTTTCTACACCCATTAAAACACCTTCACCCCTCCCAAATATTTGTTTATGTATCCATCTTGTTCATCTATTATGAACATATCATTTATGTATCCATCTTGTTCATCTTGTATCCATCTATTAAGTTCTCCGCTATCCCCTCAGTCACCTGCACCCATTGTTTGTCCATCTCTGTCTATTGTCTTCCTCCACCCTGCTGTTGGGTTTCCCCTTTGTTATGTTGTGTCTTGATCTGTTGTGTTCCACCTCTTCCATGAGCCTTGACGATGTACGTATAAAAAATACTTTTAAAAATATCATGCTATACTGTATATCGTTTTGGTCCCATTTCTCATTGGTGAAGAATCACAAATTTAAACTTATGCAAGTACAAGAAAGAAGAGAACAAGAGTGTTCCATAAATATATTTCATTTTTCATCCTGGGACAAGGAAGCTTTTACAAGTAAAAAAAACAAAATTTTGATGAACAAGCAAACAAAAATACGAGCAAGCAACAAGACAGAAATCGCTTTGAACAGCAGGATGAAGGGAGGGAGAGAGAGAGAGAGAGACAGACACCGACACCAGCAGGAAGAGCGAATGGCTTTTTTGCTTTTCTTTTTTCCATGAGAAGCAAATATGTTATAATAAATAAATCAAACACAAAACAACAGGTTTGAACAATATTTGCTGCTTGAACTGTTGACCAGTAAATGGTTAAAGAACAATGTTCTACAGCTACAGCACTAACTGGTACAACAACAACAGCACAACTACAGCAGCACAACTACAGCAGCAACTACAGCAGCACAACAGCACAACAGCAACTACAGCACTAACTATTCACACCTTGATGGGGCGGTCACGGAAAGTATCGCGCAAGTCGTACACCAACAGGCTGACCAGGCCTGCCGTTCAACCGAAGGTAATTTGGACAGAAATTTGTAATTTGCACAGGGTGCCGGCGATAATTCGACCTCCAAGAAAGACACCGTGGGATGTTTAATGTCCAGTGTTGGCAGACGGGCCCTCCGGCTTAACGGCACCACACATCGATGCCTCGCCCTGCAAGCAGAACATTAGGGTGACAGTTTACACCTGTCATGATTCAAGCCCAGGCAAGCCAGGTCAAAGCTGAGTGCGTATACCTCTAAGCTAACCTGCCAGCCCCTGGATAAAGAACAATGTAGACAAAAAAAAATCGACATCGTTCAAATAAATAAAAGCTGCAAGCAATGTAAGGTCCGACATGTTCCAGTTTTTTTTCAAAACAAAAGTATGTAAAACTGTCACCGGAACTCGAACCTACAGCAATCACCTATAGTCTTACACTAGTGCGTGGACACAGGTAAGACTTATTTTGTTCACCTCACTAAGGATGCGAGACGTCGCAATAGGAAAAAGTAACAAAATGGAGTGACTTACACAAAACCATACATCAAATATGAACATTTATCACAGTCTGTGCGAAATATACACAAAATAAGTTTAAAGCTTCCTGTAGTTTGACTGGTTTAAAGCAAACCTTAAAAAAGCTAAAATAAACTCAAGGGACCAAAGCACATACCGTGCGAGTGAAATGTTAAAACGTAAAAGGCAAAACCCATGCCGGGGTACACACAAACATCTTCCTTTCGTCTTCAATTCCACACCGACCTACAAGAGGAAGTTCTGCCCCGCAAGCAAATCCAGGTGCATCACTGTTTTGGAATTCAATATACATCACAAAATATGACTCGTCTATTGGATGACCTCGTCTAAAGTGCAGGAATCAATCTAAAGACAAAGCCCACACTTGCTTCGAGCAGCACTCGAACTGCGAAGAAAGCGAGAGATTAATGAATGCGCCCGAGCATAGTGTTTCTAGACCGTAGTGTAGTTTCGAATATCCACCACCTCCCACACAACCTCGCGTCTGCTGAAAAGTCTACCCAATAATATATTCGCAGTAAATAAATCCCCCAGAGGGAAAAGCTCATTCTTTCAAAAGCAACGATTGCCTTGAGAGCACCGTTTTAAATATGCGACAGTTTGTGGTGGACAAAGTGGTGGTTTTTCTCCATTCCTGAGCACGCGCGCGGGGCGGAGATGTCGCATCAGTCGAAGAAATAGACTTGCTGGAAGCAGGAGAATGCAGCGGCATTCTTGACAGGGTGCTGGTAGATCAGGGCTTTTATCTCCTCATCGGCATTCTCAAAACTATGCTGATTTCTTCGTGCTGTTCGTAACAATATCAGAGATTAACAGAAATGCAAAACAAACAAAACAAAAAGAAACCTTCAATCCAATTTGTCATTCGCTGATGCCATGTATGGGCTTTTATGTGACAATTATCGTTTCATCACATTCGTTACAAAGACAATAAACTGAATAAAATAGCATTCCATAGTTTATCCATAGTTTTAAAATCTACAAACTCTATCCATGTGATAAAAACAAAACCAATGTAAACAGTGACCGTCCATCCAAACACAAGACACGGGTGGGCTCGAAGTACCTTCAGATACGATAAATTCCGCAAAGTGAAAGGTGGCCCGGACAGCATTATGAGAATGTGGATATCGATAGTTGGGCTTCCACTCATATGGGTTCTTCTCTGGGTGCCATTGTACGCCATAGAATGGGTACTCAATCGCTGGGAACATTCCCCCAAATGATGCGTTAATAAAAACGATTTCAATGGCACGACGCATCAATCACAATCTTAAGCAACTAGAACGGCACTCGGTAGATCACATACCTCCGCCAGGCTGAGCAGTACGTTTCGTATCCCACCAATAGGTCGGATCTGCATCCGGACCTGAACTATTAATCAAACTAGAACGGTACTCGGTAGAGCGCATACCTCCGCCAGGCAGAATCTTGATTCGGACCTGAACCAAAATCGAATCGGCTTGTTCTCGTCACCAAACCAACTCGTCCACCGAGTTTAGTCATAACTCGTCCAGAACTTTTTCAAATATCGTGTTATATAATCGCTTTTCACCCGATCTCTCAATGGTGAAGAATCACTTCAAAAATTAAATAATTCTCATATCCGAATCCATATTCATATCTTCACCAAAATCGAATTATTTCGTCCCTGTCACACACCCAACCGGTCCACCAAGTTTCGTCCAAATCCGTCCATAACTTTTTGAGATATCGTGATATGTATCGGTTTTACCCCTATCACTCAATGGTGAAGAATCACTTAAAAGTTAAATAACACTCGTATCCGAATCCATATCCAGATCTTCAACAAAATCGAATTATTTCGTCCCTGTCACATACACTACCTCTCCGCCAATTTCTTCCGAATCCGTCCATAACTTTTTGAGATATCTTGTTCACAAACAATCAAACAGACAGCGGTGAAAACATAACCTCCATTCACCTTCGGTGGCAGAGGTAATCAGCGTTTCTTGTCACCTAACCAACTCATCCAGCTAGTTTTATCACAACAGATCCACAGCTTTTTGAAACATGCTATATATCGTTTTTTAGTTCCCAATTTCGAAGAATCACTTTTTAAAAATTGTATCTGGATTGAGATATTCACCAAAATTGAATCAATTCTTCCTTATCACACACCCAACATGTCCACCAAGTTTAGTCGAAATCCACCCATAACTTTGAGCTATACTGTTCACAGACAGAAAAGCCAACCTCCGGCCATCTTCGGTGGCTGAGCTAACGAAGGGAGAAACTTGTAACTAAAGATCATCATATTTAACGGGTTGTGAAAATGGGCAGGTGAAGAGATGATGAGAACGTCTTCCTTCTTCTTTGAAGGCCAAGCAAGATCACAATGATTCTTCTTTACGGAACGTGTTTGCTGCTGCTTATTCTGTGGTGCGTGCAAGTTACTTACGTTTGATTCTGATTCCTCCAAAAATGAATAACATCTAACTTTTGGCATAGGCTTAGACTCAACATTATATATAAAAATATCTTTCGTTTATATGCAGCACAAGGCTGCAGGGTAGCATCATTGGCTGAGGGAGCAGCTGTGCCACTGATGCAATGCCCTCTGCTGGTTAGGGCAGGAATTTGAAATCTGGCCATGGGGCCGATGATAGCTCGCCTACTCTTCGTGAAAGAAGACGGTGTCAAAGTATTTTTTTTAATGCACTGAAGATCAATCTTAAAATTCAAATTGTATATAAATCAGTGACAAACCCATAGTTTGGCAACAGCCAAACCACGGCAGCAAAACAGACAATGATCAGAGCTAACCTTCAACAGACGAGACAAACTCCAGGCCGTTGTCATCCTTGTTCGTAGACAGCAGCCGGTAAAACTTCTTTAATTTCTCATCCTTTTGGAATATCTGAGGCACAGGAAGAAATTAATTGATGTAGAGGGAGAGCAGTAGAAGGAAAAGGGGGGTTCAGGATCACTTATAAACACGTGTTAGCTGAGCTGATAAAATGAGTCCAGAATCTCCGACACCCGAAATAGCTTAGCCAACTGGGGGATAAACAATAATCAAAGGAGTTTTTGTTACCTCTGTACAATAATTTAGTGAGGCCTCATCTGGAATATTGTGGGCAGTTTGAGTTACCACATCAAAGGGACATAGTTGCCATATAGAGGGTAGAGCAACTAGATATTCTTTCTTTTTACCCCCTAAAACTATACACCATGCACACTGCGAGTACTATCACCAGTTAACATCTCAATTATTCCAGTGCACAAACACAGCACAACAACCATCAGTTTTCAAATCGTTCCGTCCAGCGGTTTAGGAATGCAGAGTCAAACAAACAAAACACACAAACACGACACTTTACAAATTATGTGCAGTATCATCGAGGCATATTGCAGACTGCAAGCAGAACCTGGGATGCATCCCACATGTAAACATAACAAACACTAGAATGGCACTCGGGGCAGCTCACACCTCCATCAGACTGAACACTTTATGACCATGTCTTTTGTTATTGATGAATGTGTCGTGTTTGATTCTAAAAGTGGAATAAAGTAAAAAGGTACAAGTTATAATGTTGTAGTTAAACTTTAACCTGTGTTGAAAGATCACCGGAGTTCGAGAGAATTCTGGTTACTTCTGGATATAGAATCCAGAGTTTTAATGAGGTCATTTATTTTTCTCAACATAAACAAGTCTCAGGTCAAAAGAGAGCAACTTGAGTCTCACTCAAGTCTGAGTTACCGGCTTGCGTTAACAACTCAGAAAGAATTGTATGGCAAATGCAAGTAGTTTGTAGAAAGGGGGCCGCAGGGGGGTGAAGGGGGGAGACTTCTATGAATGTTCTCTATGAGAATACTGCATATAAATGGGAAGCAGAGTAGAAGGGAGAAGGGAAACGGGCAGTAACAAGTTGCTTCGTTATGTACCGTGCAGTGCCAGAGTTTTGAATTCCTGCTTTTACTTTGATTCTGGAATAAACTAAAGTTTTGAGTTTAACCCGCCTTTGATCTTTTCGACCCCTGTTAATTTCACCCCAGATCCACTTTTCTGAAATACCGACTTCTTTCCTGGAAGTCCTGGCAGTGTCCATGTGTTTTTTTCCCTCTCCCACCCCCCGACCCCCCCCTTCCCATGCCTCCTCCCCCCAAGCCCTCTCCCTCCCACAGATCTGCTGATGTCCCTGCTCTCAAATGTTGTACTTGTGTGCTTCCCCCTCTCTCCCATCTTGTCTCCCGCTCCCTTTATTAATTGTCTTATGTGTCCGTTTGTCTTTTTGTGATTAATGTTAGCTCTTACACGAGCCTCGATCTTGTATACAAAAAAATAAAAATAACAAGCGTTACGCCTAGGTCCCCCGTCGGGGAAGTGATGTGAGTTGACAAAGTGGAAGACGCAGAAAACATGCTATGATATGATATTTCGCTCACAAGGTTCAGACATACATGGTGGCGGCCATCTTGGATTTTGACGTGGGTTGCACCCACACACCAAATTCAAATGCGGTCCTTCGCTTACGCACGCACGCACGGATGGAGGGGAAAACCATAGTCCCCCTTTCGCTCCGCGGTGCGACGGAGGACAATAAACCCGCCTGCTGATTCAGATCTACTCATCGATTCACTTGAAGGTTTTGTGAAACATTGCATACAAAGAAAAGATGATATAACCCATATGTCCGATTGAGACGAAACTTTCAGGGTGGTTGGATTAAACGCAAATAATTAAAAAAATATTTCTTGGAAACCGCTGAATGGAAAAATTTGAAACTTGGCACATTGTCAAGTTCTCCCAATGGGGAACAAAAGCATGGTTAAATGATGACATCATAGGTTAAGTGGTATACCAGCCAAAAATGTTTCAATCAAATTCCTTATCCTTAAAATCTGAAATTGCATGCACATGATCTATGACCGATTTGTATTGGAATATTAAATTTATGACATCATAGCTCACATGGTTTGGCAGCCATTTTGGATTGAAGGAAAATATTAAATAATTATATCTCTGAAACTGCTCATCCTATCAATGTGAAATTTTACAAATATCATCTAAAAGCACTGTTGCATATAGTTTGAAAATGATGTCGTAGGTCACGTGGTTTGGCAGCCATCCTGGATAGAAAAACGAACCTTATCCGATCAACACGAAACTTCACAAACGTGATCCACTACCCATACATATGCAGAGTGAGGGCATCTACCCGTTGTGGGACTATGCGGAGGCATATTGGCGACAGTCACATCGTTCTAGTTTCTTCTTTACATATAAGTAGTACGAGTCATAGTATGTAAAGGAGTGGTTTGGATAACCAAGGATGCTGGAATTGTGACATGGGAAGGGAATATTTTGATGGGCAGAGGCGGATGGTCAACCTAGGGACAGATGAGCTTCTGCATAACATGTGAGAAAGTAGATGGAATATGAGCGTTTCCCGATTGGCCGGAGAGCAAGATGCTCCGAACACCCATGGTCCAATAGCTTAAAAAGTATAAAAGGAGATCTATAGCCAACCTGCTAAAATGCGTTAGCCAAGCTGGTTCAGTTGTCTGAGATTCGACGCATTTTACCGTTTGACCCAAAACATTCTAGTGAGTGGTCTAGAACCCCCCCACCCCCTTCCTATTCCCTACAGAAGTGGATAAGGAGTGGAGGGAGACTGAAGGAAGATGCACACGCACATATTCTGACCTCCAAGGGGAGACAACAAATGTGGTTGAATGCAGCTAGAGGTTCTGTTGTCATCGCCTGCAGCAGCCACAATGGGAAATCTTGATACATGCGACTTCTCGTGGCACCTGCATTGAGATACGGGGCACATGCCCAACCATGATACATTCGATTTCTGGTGTAATCAAGGGGAATTTGTTACCGGTTACAAACAATAGACCGTTAAGCCAATCAATCTTGATTATAATAAAAAATCTACTTCTTATAGACAAATAATGAGCATGTGATGTTTAATATATACACAAAGAATTAAGTTAAGCACCCCCCCCGTTTTTTTACAACCTCGCACATTACAAGTTTGTTGTCGTCAAAACAGTGTAATATACCCATGATATTGCTATATTTTCTGGAGAAGTGATATTATGGTCACATAAAAACATAACAATCATGCCGTTTTCAATATTTTATTCTGAATAATTTAAGGTGAAATTTTTTGGGAATTTTAGGCATATTTTCACCTCAATTTAAGTATGGAGCTATAGGTCCATCACGGACAGTGTGGATGACGTTTATGTTTTCTAACGTACAGTCATTGTTCTGAGAAGACCTCTAGCGATCTTTGCGTCAATAACGTGTGTAGGACCCACGTGATCGGATCACTGACTCAACCAATCACTTTTTTTCACTTTGATCACTCAATTTCATCAATGGATAATTGCTAATGTCATACCAATCATTATTTGATCTCACATACCTTAGAATATATGCCAATGTATACATATACACAAAGAATATATATTAGGGGGTGCTTACCTTAATTCGTTGTGTAGGGGTGCTTAACTTAATTCTTTGTGTATATCTCAACTTTTTAAAAAGATCTACCAGCGGTGTTCAGCAAGATGCTCTTTTTCTTTCATATGTAGGACATGGCTGCGGGTAGCATATTTTGTTGGGGAAGCAGCTGTGCCATTGATGCAGTGCCCCCTGTACGTTAAAGCAGGAATTTGGAATTTGGCCAAGTTGCCGACAATAGCTCACATAACCTCCGCGAAGGACACCATAAGGATCTTTTAACATCCACCAACTACTGCTGGCAGACGGGACACCCCATTTACATCTGAGGGACGGCGGACACATTGACGAATCAACCTCCTTACAACATCAGGGTGACCGATTACAGTTAGGTCGACATTCGAACCCAAGCTAGATAGCGCAGGGGCGAGTAGAGTGGAGACGATCATGCTAGTCCAACGACATGTCTACCATTGAGAAATAACCTACCTGATGTCAAGTTGATTGGCCTTGCCGTGACCTTGGTTGTTCCGCTCGATTTGATCAGCATGTTATGTCCAGCGACCAAAACCAGTAACTCCTCAAATCCAAGACAAGTACCCCACACAGGAAAATAGTCTCCTCGATCGTTAGCCTGCAAGATGGTTCACACCATGAAGACTGTCAATACAAGGACAACAGATTAGCAACACATCAAAATGGCATAATTTCTGTCATGGGACCTTCCTATACTAAAAAGCTCAGTACACAAATATAGAAAAATAGGGCCAATGCCCCTGGGCTCACCTGGTAGAACCAGGGAACCACTGTTCGGTATGGATGACGCACAAAATATGTAACGGAGAAGAAAGTAAATACCTATTTTGGGGGACAAACCCCTGATATTTTTAATACCGTGAACAAACTTTGGTACATCACAGGTGATGAAGGTTGTGGTCAAATTTCATCGGAATTGTGTGTGTAGTTTCTGTGAAGAAAGCAAATACCTATTTTGGGAGGGGGCGGGTTGTGGGGGGGGGGGGGGGGAGGTTAAAGGGCTGGGGGTTGGGGAAAGGGTAGGTCAAACCTGGATCCACTTTGGTGCCCCCTCCCTCAGTAAACCTCCTTATACCTAATCTATATATATAATGGAGCAAGTGTTTGTATGTATGTAAAAGTATGTATGTCCGGTCTTCACCCATTGGCTGGACAGCTGACGCCACACACAATTGTAACTTGAAATACTTGATTTAAAGTACCCAGAGAACCCAAAATACTCCAAAAGACACTCAGGACCCAAAGGACCCATAGGAACCTAAAGACCCCGAGGACCCAAGCGACCCCAAAGACGAAAAAGACCCAAGATAACCAAAAGACCATGAAAACCCAAAAGACCCCAAAGATCCTTGAAGATCCAAAATACCGAAAAGATGAAAAGACCTCAAAGACCCTCTAAAGACCCAAAAGGTTAAAAGGACCCGGGAGACCTTTTGTTTTGTAAAATTGGGATGCCTCAAAGACCAAGGCCACCTAAGTTGAACAGAGAGATGGCATGGGGTGGTCGTGAGTATTGTCAGCTAGGGTGATAGTTGATAGGGGATTGTGAGAGGATGGTGGAGGGTAGGAAAAAGGGTGGTGTGGGGTTGTCGTGGGTATTCTTAACTAGGGTGATGGTTTAAGGGGGGATGTGAGGAGATGGTGGAGGTGGGGAGGGGGTGGGGGGAGAGGTGAGTGTGGGTTGGCTGTGGGTATTGTTAGCTAGGGTGACGGTTGATGTTTTTTTCTGGAAAATTGAGATGCCTCAAAAACCACGGCGACCTAAGTTGAACAGAGAGCCAGCAATAATACCAAAGGAAATCAAGAAATCCAAGGCAAAGCAGTTGTATCAGCAGAAAATATCCTCAACAAGAGATGGCAGAAAATGTGTTGTATGCTTTTTTTTTCTTTCCTTTTTTGTATACAAGATGGGTCGTGTAAGAGCTAACATTAATGACAAAAAAAAAAACCGGCACATAAGACAAAAATAAAGGGAGCGGGAGACAAGATGGGGAGAGAGGGGGAAGCACACAAGTACAACATTTGAGAGCAGGGACATCGGGAGATCTGTGGGAGGGAGAGGGCTCGGGGGGAGGAGGCGTGGGAAGGGGGGTGGGAGGTGGGAGAGGTAAAAAAAAACACATGGACACAGCTAGGACTTCCAGGAAAGAAGTCGGTATTTCAGAAAAGTGGATCTGTGGTGAATTAATGGGGGTAGCAAAGATCAAGGCTTTGGATGGGGGAAGATAAGAGTGGTGGTGAACAGCTGTTTTAAAGACCTGGCGGGAGGAGTGGGATTGAAGAGAGTGAGGGAGTTTGTTCCAGAGGTGGGAGAAAAGAGGAATGAAAGAGTGAAGGTGAGCGGAGAGCCGAGATTTTGGCAGTTTCACCAGAAGAGTGTTGCTGGCAGATCTTGTGCGACCTGTAGTAGTATTTGGGGGACAGAGCACAGACAGGGCTGGGGGGGAGGAAGGGGCTAGGCCAGAGAGGAGTCGGTAGTATACAGAAGGACCACCAACCTGCCTGCGGTGAGTGAGTAAATGGCCCTCAAGAGATAGCTTCATCGCGGGAGATTCCAATGACTGAAAGCTTTGGTTTCAACAGCGTGAAGCCGAGCTAGGTGTGAGGCAGGAGCACCAGCCCAGAGGGGAGAACAGTATTCCATTGTGCTGCGGATGAAAGCCTTGTATGTGGTGAGGAGCTCAGGTGTGCCAAGGAAGGACCTCGCACGATGGAGGATGCCCAGTCGGTGACTGGCATTGAAGGCCAGCTTGGAAATGTGGTTTTCCCAGGAAAGATCATGGCAGATAGTGAGACCCAAAAACTTGAGTGACAGAACTTCTTGGAGAGGATGGTTGAGAAAGTAGATGGGAGGGTTGTCCAGACGGTCTTTTCGGAGAGACATAGTAAGAGTGTGAGATTTGTCAGGATTGAAAGACATGTTCCACTTGTTTGACCAAGTGGTAAATTGTGGTAAACCAAGCAGGAACAAGATCGCCCAGAGGGTCGCCCGTAGGGCGGGTACTCTGATAGTTTTCTTAATGCCGTGAACAAAATTTAGTACATCATGGGTGATGAAGGTTGTCATCAAGTTTCATCGAAATCGTGTTTGTATTTTCAGAGGAAAAAGCAAATACAGTACCTATTTTAGGTGGTCAATCCTGGACCCACTTTGACCCCAGTACACCCCCTTAGACTCCAATTATTTTAATGCCGTCAACAAACTTGAGTTGCAACATACCAAATATAATTTTAGCCAAGTTCGGTCACAATCCCATCCGCAGTTTCGGAGAAGTAGTTGCAAGTATTTACGGACGGACAGGCTGACGATGCGCCATCCCATAAGCTCCTCGGAACTACGTTCCAGGTGAGCTAAAATTATACAACACCACACTCATGCACGCGCCTTTATTCTTCAAGACTGAGGATCATGGAAAAGCACAGCGACTGAAGGTATGACCATACAGTTGGGTAGTCGGGGCCACTCTTGAATGCAAAAAGCAATGGAATGAACAAACAGGAAAAGAGGAAGGAGAGGAGGCAAGGCAACACTGCTGCTCAGATTGTTGGGTTAGGAATGGTTAATGGGATTACCAAAGATGGTGGGTAAAGATGTGTGATGACAAGATGGAGGTGCACAATATGTTTGACGCCATGGAGGGAAGAGTTGGATAGAATACAGCCTTTGGAAGCTGGTTCCATACATGGGAGAAATTAGGGAAGAAAATAGCTGAGGTGTGCAGTCTAGATTTTGAAGGCTGAACCAGGAAGGTGTGTTGGGGTGTGAGGGGTTATTGTTCCAACGTGTACCTCCTGCATAGCCCAGGAGCATTAGCCAAAAATGAAGGGGAAGCCTAGAAGAAATTAGTAGAAAGCTGATTTTTTTTTTTGCACAGAGCTCCAGAATGTCATGTGGATACCCACAGTACAAAGTCCCACGAGTCCCACCTTGTGGCATTTTCAAAATTCAAGATGTCCGCCGGTTAGACGGAAAAACACCGATATCTCATGTACTTCCGATCAATCCATAGAACATCTTTGACGTCATGTGGTTTCAAGCTGGAATCACTCCCACCTACTTCGGCAGCTACCAAATTCCACAGCTACAGAGCATACCATGCTGTTCAGCAGTGGCAGAGGAATGAACTGCTGCCAACTGAGTGGGGGTGGCAGTACAGAGAGGGACTACTTGTTCCGATCGAGACCGATAGGCCTGTCGCCCCTGAGAAAGTGCTGAAAATGATATCTTGTGGATGCAAGGCGGGGTGTGGAAAACGATGCACTTGCTACAGGTCCGGTCTGGAGTGTACACTCTTGTGTACTGTTTGTAATGGCCATAATTGCAAAAACTCTCGTGACATTGATTTAGAGGGTGATAACAGTGTTTAAGTCAGGAATAAGAAAAGTGACATTCAGTTAACACGGTACTGTCCAAAACACTAGAATCAGGTTGGGATGACTGGGATCAAAGAGTTGGTCTGCTTTTGTGTCGTATTGTAATTAAATGTCAAATCCCCATGTGTTGTTTACCTATTGCAGGCCTTGTGGTCACAATGTGAAACATTTTGCATTAAATAAAATAATAGCAAATTAAACTTATCATGATTTTGATGTTTTTTTGCATTACAGCAGTGGCAATTTTGTCAGCCATCTTGGATTCTATCTACATATCATTATCTGAGGTCACTGAAATATATTCTATTAAAATCCTAGTGTGCTAAAACATATATTTAGCCACGAAAAGTACACTTTTATGAGGTTCTAGGCAGAAGTGATCCTTATTTAAGTATTTTCCATCCAACCGGTGGCCATCTTGAATTTTGAAAATGCCACAAGGTGGGACTCGTGGGACTTTATATTGTGGCCATCCACATGGTATTCTGAAGCTCTGTGCAAAAAATCAGCTTTCTACTAATTTCTTCTAGGTCCTAACCTAATGCTCCTGGGCGAGCAGTTGTTGCGGAGGGTCAGAGGGCTGGGAGAGTACAGGGAGCAAAAGCAGAGGACAGGCGTAAAAATACAAAAATAGAGAGGCCACCGTCCTGCCTAAAATATAAGATCAACCGACCATGTGATTTGGCCTCATCACAGGACATTCCAAAAATGTTGAGAGGTAGGGGTTCCACAGAACCCAGGAGACATGTGATGCTGGAGCCCCAGCCTATGGGGGAGACCAGTGCTCCATTTACCAAGCCAGACCCAAACTGTTTTTGCTATCAAGTCCCAGCATTAATTACTATTACTTTCACATCACAGAGAGGTCAGTGGGTCTGTATGTCTTTGCCTACGACCTTTCTGATCTTACACTCTGCCCTTTCCATACTGCCTCCCTCCCTCCCCCCTCGGTCTTTGCAGGACACATGCGGTCTGCCAATAACTCCCTTCAGGTGAAACTCCCATAATCCAGACTTACTGCTCAATTCCACTCATTAGCTCCGCTTCTTCCCCCCACTTGTGGAACAAACTTTCTCAGTCTCTTCAATCTCAGTCTTTCCTCCAAGGCTTCAAGACACCTTTCACCACCATCTCAGATCATCCTCAATCCACAACTATGATCTTTTCTACCCCAATTAACCATCTCAAGCTCACCCATTTCCACGTTTCCAGTTTTTTTTCTTCCACTTCTGTGATTTTATTCGTATTTATACTAGTGTGGCTCCGCGTGTCTCACCACACGTCGTTCCAGAGGGATACGCATCTTTGACCATGTCTGCTTTCTCAGGGAGTGAGGGATGGTGGGAATGGTGGGTGGGGGTTAGTGGTGGTGACAGTGTATTGGGGGCCGTGGGGGAGGGGTGGAATGGTGGAGGGGGGTGGGGTGCATGGTGCTGGGGCTCACAGTGGTAGGGTGGATGGGGAATGGGGAGGATGGTGGGGGAAGTCTGCCAAATATATTTTATGCTCTGATTGAATATACTAGGGCATGCCCGTACTATATATAAGCTAGGACGTGCCCGTACGTGGGTGCCCGTTCCTTGCCAAAAAAAAAAAAAAAAAAAAATTTGTGTAGGGGTGTGTGTGTGTAAACATCCTAGGGCGTGCCCGTACGTGGGTGCAAAAAAACATGCGTGCAAACAACAACAAAAAAAACAACTTTGAAACCACGTGGCAGTAACGACCACAGAACCCCCCCCCCCCCCTCTATTTACATGAATGGTTTGGTCCATTCGCAACGACCACAGAACCCCCCCCTCTATTTACATGAAATGGTTTGGTCCAAAGCGAACGGCTTGCGGTGTTTGGTAAAGAAATCGCCATAGCTCGGTAACTACTTGTCCGATTAATTTCAAACCTTGAAAAGGCACATCCTCGGGTCCCCAGCAATATACCTGGCAAGTTTCAAGTATATCGGACCGGTAGTTGTCGAGAAACAGCGGTCACAGACAAACATACACACATACAAACACACATACAAACACACATACAAACACACATACACACATACACACAGAGATTAATGGAATTATAGATAGATACTGTAAATCAGAAATCAGAACCCAACACGTAAAGGAACAGAGCACAAATTTATATTTATTTTAAATTATCAGTTAGAGCTGGAAGGGAAGGTCAATACAAAATTTATCAAAAACTGGATGGGAAAGTCGAACTTCCAGCCTCACAGAGATGTGCCCCCAATACACCACCTGCCTTAGACTTCCGGCCGGGTTTTTATGACGTATCTTTGATTTTGCCCATGTCACGATCAACATCTCGATTAATTAAGTCAAAGTAACAACAAAAGTAGCGCTGATGAATACGGATAAGTCACGAATGTGTTTCTTAGGTTAGCTTTAAATTATAAACAACACGATGGAATTGTTAAAGAAAATTTGAAGGTCACATTTTGGTCACAAATATGCATACATAACCACATACGTTTGCTCCAATATAATTTTTAAAAAAAGATATCATTGAAACTTGAATACATCTATTGATTACATACTATTGACACCTGACTACGTTGATTAATTACGTCCAATTAAAATCAGAGTACATCTATTAATTACATGCTATTGAAACATGAGTACATCTATCAATTGCATACCATTGAAACCTGACTGAGTACGTCTATTAAATACATACTATTGCAATAAGAGTAGAGCACGTCCATTAATTACACTAGCATGATTTGGCGTGCTCCACGTGCCTCACCACACATCGTTTCAGAGGGATAGGCATCTTTGACCCTTTCAGTGTCTTTTGGGTCTTCATGGTGTTTTGAATCTTCAGGGCCATTTGGGTCTTCAGGGTCTTTTGGATCCTCTGGGCCTTTTGGGTCTTCGGGGTGTTTTGGATCTTTGGGGTCTTTGGGATCTTTTGGTTCCTCTGGGTCTTTAGGGTATTTTGGCTCCTTTGCGTCTTTAAAGGTATTCAGGGTCTTCGTGGTATTTTTGGTCTTTGTAGTCTTTAAGGGTCTTGGTGGTCATGGGTGACTCTCGTTTTGGGTGACTTAAAGGGTCATCAAAGGTCTGAGGGGTCTCAGCAGTCTAAAGGGTCAAAAGGTATGTTCCAACAGTACATAATGAAGAGTTTACGGACTGTGTTTTGGGTATTAATTTTATTTGAAGACGTTTTGGTCACAAATATACAAACAAACATACAAACATAACCATATACGTTTGCTCTATTATAATAAGATTTAGCCCTTGAACCATGCTGTTGGTGTGCCCCATTTTCCCCCTCTTCATACTGTACTGTTATCTCCTCAATACTGTATACAAAAGAAGATTGTAGGAAAATACCACATTTGTAATATTCCTCATATTCTATCCACAATGATTTGTATTGTCGTGTGTCTACCCTGTAGTGAACACCACAGGGCGACGGATGACCAAACGAGCTTCAACTCTGAGGCGTTCAGTCAATGGCGGACCTTCTTTATACGAGCGGGGGGAAGGGGGGGGGGGGTAGGCCTCAGCGCGCCCTCATTCACTCAGCCGCGCTTGTCCTCGTCGTCTGCCTCACCAGCACCCACGTCTCCCAGTGCAAAAGCGCTACGAACTGTGGCTGCACAATGTTCACCAATGTTCCAACGCTAGAGCTTATCGGCGACCATTCACCTCTGGTCCACAAGCCGGGAGAAAGCCAAGAGCACTTTTGAACTTCGACCGTTCGTTGTGAAATCCCAAAGCAGAGAGAGATGTAAAATCGTGACCGTTCTCAATGAATGTCCGTCGCTCAAGAGCGCACCGTATATGTGAGCGTTCGCTATGGAGGCCAGCCCGGAGAGAGCGATCGAACCAAAGAGACAAAATGTCAGGAACACGACTGTTCGCCACCAAACCCAGAAAATCAGAGAGCGCAAACTCCGACCGTCTGCTATGAAAGTCCCGAAGCAGAGAGAAAATGTCGGCCCTCCAACTCCTTTGGACTCGAGGCTCTGACATCATCCGACGACGTCTGCGTGTCCACTCCTATCAGCTAGTGCCATCTCATCGCTCTTGGTGTCCTGGCCAATCACTGCTCTTCGGGGGCGTGGCCTCCAGGACCTTGTGACCACCCGTCAGTGGTATAATCGGTGGTTGAATGTCCTGTTTCCGGTTAGCTTTTATTTAGTGTTATAAATGCGCAATTTATTGCTATGTGTGTGTGCTGCATTGTCATAAGGAACAGAGGAAAAATAAAAGAGGCCATTAATTACCCATAATCCCTAACTAATTAACATAACCCCACCCCTCTCATGGGGACACATACATTTACACGACATACGGTCTACAGGATCCCTACTTATGATACATGGCTTCTTCTTCTCCTTCACAACAGTCGGAGCACACTACCTATATAATTCTACCCGGCTTTAAGGTAATCATTGTCTACCCCCCCCCCCCCCCCCATAAACTTAAGAGTATACACAGTTCCAAGACAAAGATAATATGATGTTGCTTACTCGAGGACATCAGAATATAAACCAAAGTGTTTGTGCCACACCCTTTTCTTTAGCGGAACTAATTATTTCCAATTTGTGGGGAGTCAGTTGGAATGATTCTAGCACAAGTCTTTCTGGAACTAGCCGGCCAAGGCTGACGTTTGACTGTGGCATGAAAATGTAATCTGTTGAGGGTGCCAGCGATAATTCGCCCACTTTTCATGAAACACACCAGGAGATGTTTAAGATCCACCGACGTCCCACCCCTTGTGCTTAGAGACCGGTCCTCCAGATCGCAAACCTTAATGCATTGTTACCTTGCATGGAAAACCTCAGGGTGACAGTTTAAGGCTGGTTTGATATTCCAACCCGCCCTAGATAGCTCAAACACGCGTGGCAGTTCTGTCACTATCTATAACTACGTGTAAATCCTCAAAGTAAGCAGTCGCCAGATGGCTTACCTTTATGGCGAGATGGTAGAGAAATTTGGCTGCTCGAGCATATTCCGAGTCCTGCAGATCTACAGACCCCCCGGGAAGTAGAAGGCTGGAAGGAGAACCATCAGTATGTGAGTACAAATCTGGAACAAACTTTGAATCCTCCCGTCTTTACAAATGCGGGCGATTCATTTACACGGCTGCGCCATTTCTAGGGGCATGATCATGGAGATGAAGCAATATTGAACTGAATAGGACGGGGATTTAGAAATCTGGCCAGGTAATCATCATATGATAGCTCATTCTTTTTGAGCAATATTGTGACATTTTTAGCATCCACAAGTGAAGGAGAGCTGATGGTTCAGCCAGCATAATGTGTCCTCCGAAGGACAGTGCGCTCATTGATGCAATACCCATGGTGTGTGAAGGTGTTATTGTCAGGTCGAGAATAGAACAAGATCGGATATCTCAAAGGTGAATTCCCTACCTTTGAGCTATCCTATTAGTAATGAAATGTTGGCTGATCTTACAAAATAAAATATTTGAAAACAAAAGTCGAAAGCGTTCTGCTTATCATGCATACGTAAGCAAACAGGAATGCCTTTGAGTATTCTGAACAACAATAATCTCTGTACTGGGTTCAACATAACTTGAAGAACAGTCATTTGTTTCAATGTTTCCTGATCAAGGCAGCTTCTTCTTCATTTGTATGCAGCACAAAGCTGCAGGGTAGCATCATTGGCTGAAGGCGTGGCTTTGCCGCTGATGCAATACTCTCCGTTGCTTAGGGGCAGGAATTTGGAATTTGTTCAGGGTGCCAGTGATAGTTCACCGGCTCTTTGCAAAAGACAGCTTCTTCTTCTCCACCGTGGGATCTTTAACATCCACCAACAAATGCTGGCAGAAGGGACGCCCGCTTGGCGTCCATACGAGGGATGGCACACACATTTATGAATCGCCCTGCCTGTGGAAACACCAGGATGACCGTTTAAGGCTGGGTCGGGATTCAAACTCGCAGGCTGGACAGGTTAGAGGTGAGTATGCGTACCTCGAGGCCATCGTGTATTCACCATCTTAAGGTCATATTTTGCCACAACTGCCGAGTGCTTTTGTGTGCTTGGATGCAAATGCTTTCAAAAGGTAACACTGCACCGGAACATAACTAGAAAGCAGTTGCAGTGCTGCCTGAGTGTTCTGAGTGTTCCACAAGAAACTTAAAGGTCCAGTGCAACATGCTTTCATGTTTGGTTTAATGAATACATTTGGTTTCTCCAATCACGTACTCATCCCTGTTTTCTTAAATAAAAACTTTGAAATTAAAATTCAAGTGTATTTCAAACGTGTTTTGTACCTCCAAAACTCGCCGCTGTAGTACAGAGAACACAGGTGACCCTTTTAACATCATGCCGCAGCCGATCTTACATCGGAAGTGTATCGTGATAGGACTGCATGGTACCCATGCACACTCTACGATAGCAGTTACGTCTTCTCCTATAGAAAGAAATGAAATCCTGAATTCGCTCATGGACGATTTAGGTTTTAACATCAAATATTCGCTAATGCTGTGGATGGTTGTGAACGATTTACCACTTTGTTTTGACAGCTCTGATAAGGTCCCGCTACAGTTACCATCTCTCATCCCACCTTCATTTTACCTCACCCATTCTTCCTCATCCCCTCCATCCCTACTACCTTCGCCCTCTCCCAGGCGGATCATTTTTCAGTGTATGATCATTTTACAGCCAAGTGCATGTATCGAGGCACACAATGACGAAGCCCACACACCACCCTTCGTACACTCCGTTTCCCGTGAGCTGCATCAACACAAGTGTTACAGACTACGTCTACATCGGCATTCATACATCATTCTTAACCTAAAAATGATTCTCAAAGAGATGAACTTATAAAACGGGTCGTGATGGCCGGATGATGTCTGTCCATCCGTCCGTCCGTCCGTCCATTAACTTTTTGTTATTTTTGCTATTCCTCCATTATCACCCGGGTGATTGTTCTGAAACTTGACACATGAATACACAACAGTAGCGCACACAATCACTCAAGCTTCAATTTCGGATCATGGGGGCTCAAAGGGGTGGGGGGATGGTTACTCCCCCAAACCTCTGATCCCTACTCGGCCCTTATTTACCAACCAATTGCTCTGAAACCCAACACAGCCCTTCCACTCAATGGCCCGTACAATTGCTTAGGCTTAGATTTTTAGATTTTGGATCAATGGGGGGTCCTAGGGTGGAGGGGAGGTGGGTTACCCCCTGAAACATCGGAACCCCACGTGTCCCTTATTTACCAATCACTTGCTCTGAAACCCAACACAGCCCTTCCACTCAATGGCCCGTACAATTGCTTAGGCTTAGATTTTTAGATTTTGGATCAATGGGGAGTCCTAGGGTGGAGGGGAGGTGGGTTACCCCCTGAAACATCGGAACCCCACGTGTCCCTTATTTACCAACCAATTGCTCTGAAACCCAACACAGCCCTTCCACTCAATGGCCCGTACAATCGCTCAGGCTTCGATTTTTAGATTTTGGATCATGGGGGATCCCAGGGTGGAGTGGAGGTGGGTTATTCCCTGAAACATCGGAACCCTACGCGTCGCCTATTTACCAACCGATTGCTCTGAAACCCGATACAGACCTTCTACTTGATAGTCCGCAGGATCGCCTGGTCTTATATTTTCCGATTTCGTATCAGGGGCCTCCCAGGTGTTCAGGGGGGCTCCCAGGAAGGTCCCCCATAATCAGCAGTGGTCTGAACTACAGCCTCAAGAGACGACAGTCAGGCCCATTAAGGGCTATTCATTAATGATCAAAATAAGTCAGCATTCATATTCGTGTTACCGGCATTCATACATAATTTTCAATCAAAGTTGAGAAAAACTACACGCATGGCCAACTGACGAGGACAGCCCCATGACGATCTTCATAAACTGCATGCAAAGCAGACTCATGCGGTTTGATGGTAATTGTACCGTTCCAGCTCAGATCAATGATATATAAATCAATCCGCCAGTAATTATTGCCGAGTCTTTCTTCAGAGTCTTCCAACATGATCGTCGTGAACACCCGGTATTTTACTGTCGATGCTCTCTCCACTGTCCATCTCAGGTTCATACATATGTGGATTAATTGGCTTTACAGCACGTACTACAGCATAATAGTCACATGATTCTACATTGACAAAGAAAGATGGCTCTGTCTTGGCATTTGGTTTTAAGAGTAGTTTACTTTTTTAAACAAATGGCCAAATCTGCCTGTTTTGACTCGCATGGGAGTGTGTGGGGGTGGGGAATAAACCACTGTCAATCACAACTTAAAAAGTCCCAATTAGACACAATTTGTGGACCATCATGAATGTAACCCTATATTTCATCCGTGTCGTGAATTTGGGAAATATCAATCTCATGAGCAATCTATCAACTTGATAAATATATCACATGCGAGTGACGCAAAGCAGCCAATACGTGGGCTCTCTCTGCTTTCTGGTGATTGAACGGATGTTTGGAAGCTGGGTGTTGGTAAACCCGGGGACTGTCTGTATTCCACCCATAAAATGGGCTCTTAGAGGTATGCGCACTCGGCTCTGAGCTAACCAGCTTGGGTTTGAATGTTGTTCCAGCTATAAATGTTCATCATGCTGTTTTGCAGACAAGGAGATAGTGTGTGTGTGTCTGTGTTCCATTGGATGGACGTTCAACTGCGCGTGCCATCTGCCAGCATTCATTGGTGTGTGTTAAAGATCCCAGTGTCCTTTGGGAACAGTAGCTGAGTTATGGCAGGCACCCTGGAGAAATTACAAATTATTGCTCAAACCTACAGGGTATACTGCATCAGCATCATGGCTGTGCCCCAGCAAATTATGTTACCCACCACCATGTGCAGCATAAAAAATAAGAAGACCCATAAAACGTATCTAGTCTTCATAACTTTAACTCTGAAGCATCGCCCTGATGCACTCTGACAAAAAAAATAAATTAGAATGGCACTCGGTAGAGAGCATACCTCACTACCTCAGCTATGCTGAACAGTTTACGTTTTGTATCCCACTGATAGGCCGGATCTGGATTCGGACCTGAACCAAAATCTAATTGGTTTGTTCTTGTCACCTTACCAACTCGTCCACCAAGTTTAGTCAAAAGTCATCCACAACCTTTTTCAAATATCATGTTATTATAATCGCTTTTCGCCCGATCTCTCAATGGTGACGAATCACTTAAAAAATTATACTAGCCGGATCCGGATCCAAATCTTCACCAAGATCTAATCATTTTGTCCTTGTGACATACGCTACATCTCTGCCAAATTACGTCCGAATCCGTCCACAACTTTAAGATATCTTGTTCACAGACAGACAAACAAACAGACAGACAGACAGACAGACAGACAGACAGGGGTGAAAACATAACCTCCATCCACCTTCAGTGGCGGAGGTAACAAAAAAAAAAAAAATAGCACCGCAAAGCGGGCGTAACCCCTCAGCCCATGCATGGTGGAAACCAATTTCAAAATGGCTGCTGTGGCGGCCATATTGAAAATCGCAGCGCGCCCATTTTCGAAAGGAACCTTCCTCTACTCAACCCTAACACACACTGCAAAAATGGATTTAAATCGGACAAGCCGTTCTGCTCGAAATTGACGGAAACCAATTTCAAGATGGCTGCCGTGTCGGCCATATTGAAAATCGCAGCGCGCCCATTTTCGAAACGATCCTTCCTCTACTCAACCCCAACACACACTGCAAAAATGGATTTAATCGGAAAAGCCGTTCTGCTCGAAATTGACGGAAACCAAAAGTTGACGGACGCCCGGACGACCCAAATTGGGCTAAGGGGTGACAAGCAAAAACCTAACATCGTCCTAGGATCCTAGTCAAGAAACAAAAAATTTTCAGCAAAGTAAGAGACTCATCGTACTCGGAGCAGACTACCTGATCAATTTATAGATATAAACATGAATGCAGAGGAAGACAAAACGAGTCAAGGCGCAATATGGAAAACATGAGGTTTACCACTCACCTGTTTATGGAGTAAAACAGACGTTCGTACTCCGCTTCGGAACGATTCACCCTGAAACAAGGAACCATTTGAGAAAAGCACATGCCAAGTGTATTTATGCAATAATGTTGGCCTGGAAAAACGTTGCTGCCTGAACATGGGTGGGCAACGCGGCCTCCCAACAAAATAAGGGCAAACCCGCCACCCAGCCAGGCCAGGGCAATATTATGAGAGTTCATCGACATGGGATTCCATGGGATTGGTAATTGACATGGGATTGACATGGGATTGACATGACATGGGACATGGGACATGACTGGTAATTCCCTGTTTGTCGTTAAAGGCGGCAAAAAGGGTTGGCGTCAGGAAGGGCATCCGGCCGTAAAACATTGCTTCAAAAAGGGGACCGAAAAACAACAACAACCACGGTTCCCGAAAAAGGCCAACCCCCGCTTTGCGGGGAAAAATGGCCTCTAAAGGTGGTTATTGACATGGGAGTTAGGATTGGACGTGCTCAAGGCAAATGTTAACACAAAACAAAGGATATGTTAAGATTTGTGCTTTGCTTTGATTTCACAAGCATGTGAAATAATTAAAGTAGAAATTAAAATTTGCAGCCTTCTCAGTTAAAGAATAAGCATCACACATTGGAATAACCTCTCACCTGCAGATGTTGTTTGAGAAATGGCAGATAAAAGTCAAAAAAACACAATGGTAACTTCACCAACTGGGTGTGTGCATGGGGCATGAGATAAAAGGAGCAAAGGAGGTGAAAAAAGCACAAAATAACAAGTTATCATCTATCTATAATTCCAGTAATCTCTGTGTGTTTGTTTGTACGTTTGTACGTTTGTACGTTTGTTTGTCTGTGACCGCTGTTTCTCGACAACCACGGGTCCGATATACTTTAAACTTGCCAGGTATATTGCTGGGGACCCGAGGATGTGCCTTTTCAAGGTTTCATATTAATCGGACAATTACTTACCGAGCTATGTCCAAAAAACGATTCAACCAATCAGAGAGCAGCGAGCTATCGCGTGTGCCGAACGTGGCGGACACACTCTGCCTCGGATGGCACATTTGAGAGCGTATTCATTTATTTCACGTTTGCAAACTATGTTGGCGCTATGTTGGCGTTAAACTATGTTTTAAAACTAATAAAAACCATTTCATGTAAATAGAGGGGGGGGGGGGATTGTCACTGTACTCGCACGAGCAGATGGCGGAAGTGCCTGACCGCCAAGTGAAGTCCGAGCAACTCGCGGTCGAAGGTACTGTAACGGCGTTCGGGCGGGCGAAGCTGCCGGCTAAAGAACGCCAGCGGTTGCCAAGCTCCGTTTTAAAACTAATTAAAACCCCGGGGGGATTGTCACTGTACTCGCAAGCCGTTCGCCGTTCGCTTTGGCGTTGCGAATGGACCAAAACATTTCATGAACCAAACCATTTCATGTAAATAGAGGGGGGGATATAATTTTAGATATAGATATAGTACGGGCATGCCCTAGTATGTATAATTTGGCTTGTGGGTATTTGTACGTTTGTATTTTATGTATTCATAAACCACTGGACAGAACGAGTTGACGTTTGGTGGTTATACTTGGGGTTTGGTTGGGAAGATTTTAGGTGATAAAATAATAAATAGTGGCGGGGTTCGGCAGGAGAGTGGGGTTTAGGGAGGGGGTTGAGGAGGAAGGTGGGGGATACAAATTGTCTGTGTATCCTATAGTGTCGCTCCTGGTGGGAGAGTATTACAGGTCCAAGCAGTTTACAGTATTATAATACTGCTGTATCTCTGAAGGTAAACCATACAGAATTGAAAACTCGTTGGCCAATTCACATCCGTGTTCTGTATTTTTGCACTCCGAAACCGCTTGACGAAATAAGTTGAAAAGTGGTGGTTGTACTCTCGGTGTGCTTGAGAACATGTATCCCTCGATTTACAAAAGTTATGCATTCCTAGAGAACGGAATGTAAAACAAAGAAAAACATAAATGGAAAATGCTTTTCCCATTGCTTTAAAGGTTAACAAGGAGCTGATACTCCAGGTCCCCTGCCTTTTGGGTGGTATGAGGAACAGATCTGTGCCATGTGAAAGGTAAATGTTCAACGGTTTTTGAAATATCGCGTACACAGGCAAAGTTACCGAGATGGTTGCCATGGCAACACAATTCAGCCAATCACAGCCGTGATCTAATCAGGTTGAGATCATGTAATGAGGAATATATATTTGCAATATGAAAGCTAAATATTCAACAGTTTTTGAAATATCACGTATGCTAAAGTACATGCACACTGCACAGGTGGTCAGTCGGTCGGACGTAGCTCACATTAATGTCCTGTCGCAGACTTTGCCGGAAGGATGGGATGCGTTCCTGACCCAAAATTTTACGACCCCCTAACATAATATTTTCTTTCACTGTAAACATGAGAAAAATACTGTTACAAGTAACACAAACAAAAACCTGAAATAAACAGACATTTGCATGAATAAATCCTGCTTAATGCTAAATAAATACGAAATCCTTAACCTTTTCAAGGTGTATGTACTCACCCCGAACGGGGCAAAGATTGAGTTTCTCACCCTTCTCATTAAGTTTTATAATACCCACCTCCATGTCCAATAAGCTCCGTTGGTATCGATTTTTTCTGACATCGATAAAATCGGTGGGCTCATACTGGTATATATATATATAAATTATTATGCATGTTCCAGAAATACGTGACGGTGCATTACTTATTCATATATGATGTACACATCATTGACGCATGGTGATTCGGTACTGATAATAATCGGCACAGGCAGTGGCGTAGTGATGGGGGGAGGAGGTGGGGGGAGGAGGTGGGGGAGGTGGTGGGGGGAGAGGTGGTGGGGGGGGAGGTGGTGGGGGGAGAGGTGGTGGGGGGGGAGGTGGTGGGGGGAGGGCGGGGGGGAGGTGGGGGGGGGGGGGGGGGGGGGGGGGGGGGGCGGGGGAGGAGGTGGGGGGAGGTGGTGGGGGGGGCGGGGGGGAGGTGGTGGGGGCGGGGGGCGGGGGGGTGGTTTAAACTTTAAACTCACAGTTTAAACTCCGTGCTACGTGTCAATGTGTCATGTCGATGTTTACAAACTCCTTTCCATCCGGATTAACTTTTTTCCTTATTCCTATTTCTATCACCTCGCACAGTAAATAAATCCGTGTTACCGTGTTAGTAATTATCGGGCTGCCTGCTGCGTAGATCTCTTGTATAATGAGGTTTAATATGCACTCGGTAACATGGAGATCGCCCATTGGCCCAGGGGATGGAGGGGTGCAACTGTTGGACGTTTGTTATGTAATTATGTCTATCAAATCTACATATCTCACGGTCTATGTCCCAATCAGCAACGGCCAGGATCACGTGTCAAATGTTTTTTTTTGTTTGTTTTTTGTATACAAGATCGAGGCTCGTGAAAGATCTAACATTAATCACACAAAAAGTCAAACCGACACACAAAACACAAAAAACAAGGGGAGCGGCAGACAAGATGGGGAGAGAGGGGGAAGGACACAAACACAACATTTGAGAGCAGGGACATCGAGAGAACTGTGGGAGGGGGAGGGGTTATTTAACTTCCTTGCCTTCCTCTGCTGCTCTGTCTCACCAGCTCTCGTCTGTCGGCCATATAAATACCACACCTTGCTGCATGCATGTTTGATGTAGTTTTTGTTAACGGCCTTGTAGCATACCTGCCTGCTGTACTGCTTCGGCACTAGTTTACCTTTCACCAAGCCCAGGTCTGGTTGGACCAGGATGAGGATTATACGTTCGTTTTATTATTGCCAAATGGTACGAATGTAATTATTGACGTTAATATTATTAGTATTAATAAATGTTTTGTTACAATGTTATCATTGTTTTTGTTATTTATTTTGTAATAGGAATACCATGCCATGGAAGGACCTATTAAACTGCTCTATACACCTTAACATGGCACGCGTTTAGAAACATAGGAATTCTTCTGGATTCTTCATAGTTAATTAGCCTAATCATCTCAGGAGATCATAACTAAATCTATTCTCATTTTAACAGCTTCCAGGGCTCTGCTGCTGAGCCCGCCGGGGAAGCTTAAGCTTTCATATGGCCACTCAATAGGAATTTCTGACGATATCAGTGCCTGCAGGGGGGCGATATTTTTGACCTTTGCCCCGAGCGCCACAAACCATCACGACGCCACTGGGCACAGGCTTGCTGAAGCACACCCAATTCATACCATCTATCTATAATTCCAGTAATCTGTGTGTGTGTGTGTGTGTGTGTGTGTGTGTGTGTGTGTGTGTGTGTGTGTGTGTGTGTGTGTGTGTGTGTGTTTGTCTGTGACCGCTGTTTCTCGACAACCACGGGTCCGATATACTTTAAACTTGCCAGGTATATTGCTGGGGACCTGAGGATGTGCCTTTTCAAGGTTTCATATTAATCGGAGAAGTAGTTACCGAGCTATGGCGATTTAGCCGTTCGCCGTTCGCTTTGGCTTTGCGAATGGACCGAACCATTTCATGTAAATAGAGGGGGGGGTTCTGTGGTCGTTCGCTTTGGCTTTGCGAATGGACCAAACCATTTCATGTAAATAGAGGGGGGGGGGTTCTGTGGTCGTTACTGCATGTAAACGCATGTTTTTTTGCACGCACGTACGGGCAAGCACGTAATCGGAGAAGTAGTTACCGAGCTATGGCGATTTATTTACCAAACTAATCACAGTTACCTCCCACGGGTAACCCACGTACCCACGGGCACGGGCACCCACGTACGGGCACGTCCTAGTATAACCAATTCCTTTAAAACCAGCCATGAGAGCAAAGGAAAACGTCATCGTTGGTCGGTGCTGAGAGTTAAAAGTTAAAACCTACTGTACCTACTTCCTGGTACGTCATATGTTACACTGTTCCAGGCACAGCTGAGTGCATGAAAGCTTTTTAAATCCTGTATTTCATGATTGTAAACACTTTCGTCGATTTGTTGGTGAGATACCTCGATTTTTGTGAATATGCAGATTTTGTTTTTTTTTCATGCTGATTTTTTTCAGAACACATTCAAATTTCCAATACCGCTACGTATATGATTTTTTTTTTTTTTTTTTTGGGATACAGAGTCGAGGCTCGTGAAAGAGCTAACATTTATCAAACAAACAAATCAAACAAACAAGTAAACAAAGTAAATAAAAGTGGGAGCGGTCGACAAGATGGGGAGAGAAGGGGAGGAAGCACACAAACACAACATTTGAGGGCAGGGACATCGGGAGATGTGTGGGAGGCAGAGGGCCTGGGGGGAGATATAATATATGTGTATATAATATATGTGTATTATAATATATAATATATGAAATATTATACCGATATAATCAGTATATCAGTACATGGCCGAACCTTGATATCCAGCGATAGTCCGGTGAGAACGTTTCGCTAGGGCAGCAGTTGAGCTTGAGGAAGGCCCCATGCTCGACATCTTGAGGGATGAGCGAGATTACTGCCTATTTTAAATGTTTGAAAACTTAAGGGCAAGCGACAAAGGCAAGCCAATACTTGGCACTGTGCAAGATGCGTCATACGCATGTCCACATGGCTGTGACGTGACTTGATCATGAAAGGAGTAGTGTTTGAAATTTGCTCCGTAGTGCTCGACTGTACTGTACAGTATTTGAATTTTGTTGTAGCAACAAAATTGGATACAAATTAAAAAACGTGCCATAAGGCCAAAAAAAAAAAAAAAACATGTTTAGCGTCCTACCTTTTTGAAAAAAAGAAGGCACCTTTTTTTTCTTCTTTTTTTTTTACAAAATGGCCGCCAGGCTCATTTTTCCCAAGATGGTCGCCTGCTTTTTTGTTTCTTTAGATTTGAAATACATGTAGAATGTTTGGGTCTTGACGATCTGTGTTGACAAAATACAACATGTACTGAGTAACATATTAATAAAAGACTAGTAAAAGAGACCATTTCATATATTTGCATACTGTACTTTGTTTTCTTTTGTGTCTTTATACAGGTATACAGGACCTGTATGTACGTGTATCACAGACGGGTTTATTTTGTGTGAGCGGCCATGAAACAATTATGATGGAGACTATCAAATCGAGAGAGTGAGATCATTGATTGCTCGCGATCAGTCGAACGATGTTTAAAAAAAAAAAAAAAAAAAAAAAAAAAAGGAGGCGGCCCCTAAAAAGGAAGTGGGCGGGGACGCTAAACATGAATATTTTTTTGTTTGGCCTAAAAAGTCAGTTTTGTTAGTGAAAAAACAAACTGAGCATTTGAAAATAGAGGGGTACCTGTACTAATTTGGGATGTCCACCTCAAACTTAAAATTGAACCCCCAACACCTTGCCCCTCCCACATCCCAAATTTTTTGTTTATTTCCTTCACCCCCCCCCCCCCTCCCCCACCTCTCCCCCAATGCATATGGAAATGGCTTGTGTTGGCGTTGGCCAAGCATGCTATGCTGGGACAAAAGCATTCCTGGTGAGTACAATCATGTGGGTGGAGAGGGCAAGACTCACCTGATAGGTACAACGCGAGCACCTGCAGACTCCAGGAACTTCACATACGAAGCAACAATATAGTTGGACCCATGCTGAGTACGCGGTGGCCAAGCTTCCTGGGCAAGTACACCTTCAAGAAGAACAAGCACATTAGCCTTTATCTTCAATCTTTGACAGTGATTCTTCCACACATCATCGCGATGCAAATGCTTTTATACTCAACACATGCAACGTGCAAATGTCACTTCCTGACATCATCGGTAATGTGTTAGTTTTTTGTTTTTTTTTCATCGAAATTATCAGCTTCTGTTTTCACAAGACAAATGTGTTTGAACGTACAGTTTGGTCTTCAGTTAGAACCCTAATAACTGTTCTTAAAATATGGCTCCACCAAGACAGAATGCATTGTGGGTAATGCCGAGCGAGCCTTGCAACATATCAAACACAGGCCAAATTAATAAGCAGGTGTTAAAAGCCCATCCGTTTGGGTTCTTGCCTCCAAAGTACTTCCAAAGCTCAACGTTCAACGGAACTTTGTGAAGTCCCCCCCCCCCCCCCCCCCCAGAATTCATTTCCACAGCCAAAAAACTGTAACTATGTGGCGGACACAAAAGCCCACTGGCGTGGTGACATCATTCCGCGCACCAAGTGGGCGGTGGCCACGCACCAGGGGTAGGCGTGGCCTCATGATAGACACCGGGCGCCCAGCCCGGAGCAGTACAGTGTTACAGTGAGCTCTTACAATAAAGACGTTTATATGTTACCGCTTGTCCGCTTCCTCCTTGCTCACAAGCAGCGCGCGTAACGCCGCGCTTTACTGGTGACCCTCGACGTTGGATCTGCCGGAGCGATCCTTCCACACGCGACGCCATTGCCATGGCCAACTTCGTCAAACTTCCGGAATTTTGGGAGGCTCAGGCCGAAGTCTGGTTCGTCCAGGCCGAAGCCCAATTTCAGCTTCGGCGCATCACCGGCGATGACACGCGCTATTGCCACGTCGTCGCCTCCCTCGGGCCCGGCACGGCCGCTCGAGTTGTGTCCGTCCTTCGCCACCCACCGGACGGCCACAAGTACGAGGCACTCAAGCGGCTACTCCTAGCCATGTTCGGCCTCACGGACGACGCACGGGCCGACCGCCTCCTGGATCTCCCCGAGCTCGGTGAGACGCGCCCGTCGGTCCGAATGGACCATATGCTGTCACTGTTGGGCGACGAAGCCCCCGGTTCGCTATTCCGGGCGCTTTTCCGGCGCCAACTTCCAGCGCAGGTTCGCCTCGCGTTGGCCGGGACCGGGCTAACGGAACCCCGAGCATTGGCAGCCGAGGCGGACAGGTACTTCGCCGCTTCGGACACGCGGGCGAGAGTCGGCGCGGCCGTCACGGCCCTCGAGGCTGATGTTCAGCAGCATGTTCCACAGCATCAGCTTCTACAGCATACGCAGCATGCTGATACGCACCTCGTGAACGCCGCCACGCCCCGCCCACCGCCACGGTGAAAACCGCCACCGCGGGGAAACCCGCCAACTACACCGGCCTGGCGGAGCCAGCCGCGCTCCTCCAGCTCCACCACCTGGTGCTGGTTCCACGCCAAGTTCGGCCACGAAGCTCGGCGGTGTCATCCGCCGTGCTCCTTCAACGGGTCGGGAAACGCCCGGGCCGGCGCTCAATAGTGGCGATGAGCACCGGCCGTTCGAGCAGCCTGCTGTTCATAACGGACACCTTCTCCGGGCGCCGTTACCTGTGCGACACGGGAGCGCAGGTGAGTGTCATTCCCGCCGGCACGTCAGACAAGCACGCCGCGGGTGGGGGCCCCGCGCTGCTTGCCGCGAACGGGACGCCCATCCGTACGTACGGAAAACGCTGCCTCTCTCTGCGGTTTGGAGGGCAGGTTTTCCGATGGACGTTCGTCACTGCCGACGTGCCCATGGCACTGCTTGGCGCGGACTTCCTGTGCGCTAATGGGCTCCTGGTCGACGTCAAGCGCAGACGTCTTGTCCAGGCCGAGACGTTCAGCTCGCTCGCTTGTGCGTTGCCCAGCTCAACGAGCGGCTTGCCAAGCGGCTTGCCGAACGGTTCGGTTCCGGCCACGTTGGTCTGTACGCTTCCGGCAGCGGACGCATTCACCCGCCTCCTCGCCGGCTTCCCGGCCCTCACGCGGCCCACCTTCTCGGCGGGGGCCGTCAAGCACGGGGTGGCCCATCACATCCCCACCGTCGGGCCACCGGTCTATGCCCGGGCACGCCGCCTCGAGCCGACGAAGCTGGCGGTGGCAAAAGCGGTGTTCGTTACCCTGGAGCGACTCGGCATCGTGCGGCGCTCAGAGAGCGCTTGGGCGTCGCCGCTGCACATCGTGCCGAAGCCCGGCGGGGGATGGCGACCGTGCGGGGACTATCGCCGTCTCAATGACGCCACGACTCCCGACCGCTACCCCGTCCCCCACATTCAGGACTTTTCCGCCCGTTTGGCGGGCAGGTCCTTCTTCTCGAAGGTGGACCTCATACGCGGCTACCATCAGGTCCACGTCAGGCCGGAGGACGTCCCGAAGACGGCGGTCATCACGCCATTCGGACTCTTCGAGTTCCTGCGCATGCCCTTCGGTCTGAAGAATGCGGCTCAGGCGTTCCAGCGACTGATGGACAGCGTCCTGCGCGACTTGGATTTTGTCTATGTCTACCTGGACGATATCCTCGTCGCCAGCGCGTCCCGCGAAGAGCACCTACGCCACCTCCGCACGCTCTTCGAACGCCTGGGCCAGCATGGCCTGATTGTGAACCCCGCAAAGTGCCGGTTCGGCGCCGCCACAATCGATTTTCTGGGGCACCGTGTCACCAGGCACGGAGCCGTCCCCCTGCCGGCCAAGGTGGAGGCGGTGAAGGGGTTTCCGCGCCCCCGCACGATCAGAGGGCTGCAGGAGTTCCTGGGCATGGTGAACTTTTACCATCGGTTCCTGCCCCGTATCGCCCAGCTCCTGCGCCCCCTGCACTAAGCTCTCCGAGGTAAGCCGGGCAAAGGCGACGTTACCTGGACCGAGCAGATGGACACGGCGTTCACGGGCGCGAAGCTCGCCTTGGCTAACGCCACCATGCTCGCGCACCCGGCGCCCAATGCACCGATCGCCCTCACCACCGACGCCTCGGACTACGCGGTGGGCGCGGTGCACGAGCAATGGGTGCGTGGAGCTTGGCAACCGCTGGCGTTCTTTAGCCGGCAGCTTCGCCCGCCCGAACGCCGTTACAGTACCTTCGACCGCGAGTTGCTCGGACTTCACTTGGCGGTCAGGCACTTCCGCCATCTGCTCGAGGGCCGTGCGTTCACTGCCTTCGTCGACCACAAGCCGCTGATCTTCGCGATGGGCAAGGTCACCGAGCCGTGGTCGGCCCGGCAGCAGCGTCACCTCTCGGCCGTGTCCGAGTACACGACGGACATCCAGCACGTCGCGGGGAAGGACAACCCGGTGGCGGATTGCCTTTCCCGGGCCGTCGCCCACGCAGTCCACCTCGGCATCGACTATGCCCGGATGGCAGCGGACCAGGCCGCTGACCCCGACGTCCAGGCCTTGCGGACCGCCGTCACGGGCCTCCGCGTCACCGAGGTGCCGTTCGACGGCGCGGCCGCGGCCCTCTTGTGCGACGTCTCCCTCGGGCGTCCTCGCCCCATCGTGCCCGCGGGCTGGCAGCGCCAGGTGTTTGACGCCATCCACGGCTTGTCCCACCCGGGCGCGAGGGCCTCCCAAAGGCTGATCGCCGACAAGTTCGTCTGGCATGGCCTCCGGAAGGCCGTCCTCGGCTGGGCCAGGACGTGCCTCGCGTGCCAGCGCGCCAAGGTGCACCGGCACACCCAGGCCCCGTTGGCCCCGTTCACGGTGCCGGAACGCCGGTTTGACCACGTCCACATGGACCTGGTGGGACCTCTGCCCCCCTCGCGGGGTTTCACGTACGTCCTCACCATGGTGGACCGCACCACCCGGTGGCCGGAGGCCGTGCCCTTGGCTTCGACAACGGCGGCCGATGTCGCGCAGGCTTTCATCGCCACCTGGGTCGCCTGGTTCGGCGCCCCCTCAGACATCTCATCCGACCGCGGCCCCCAGTTCACCTCGGAGCTCTGGGGGGCGGTTGCGCAGGGGCTCGGGGTCCGGCTGCACCGAACCACGGCCTACCACCCCCAGGCTAACGGCCTGTGTGAGCGATTTCACCGCTCATTGAAGGCCGCGCTCCGGGCCACCCTCCGCGACGGCGGCTGGGTCGACAGGCTCCCCTGGGTCCTGCTGGGCCTCCGGACGGCGCCCAAGGAGGACCTGCGCGCATCCGCGGCGGAGTTGGTCTTCGGGCAACCGCTGCGGGTGCCGGGCGAGTTCCTCCCCGACTCCACGGCACCATGGTCCGCGGCACAGCAGCGCTCTGCGCTGCAAGAGACCGCCCAGAGGTTCGCCCCGGTGCCAACGGCATGCCACGGGCACCCACCGACGCACGTCGCCCCGGAGCTTCGCACGGCGGAGTACGTCTTCGTCCGCCACGATGCCCATCGGACACCACTGCGGCCCCCGTACGACGGGCCTTTCCGCGTGCTGGAGACCGGGGCGAAGCACTTCACCCTGGACATCGGCGGTACTCCTGACCGCGTTTCGGTAGACCGCCTCAAGCCGGCCCACCTCGATGTGGACCATCCACCGCCAGTGGCCCGACCCCCCACGTCGGGGCCGCCCTCCTGCGGGCGGACCCCCGGCACCGCCCAGCCCCGCCGCCACGCCGCCCCCCGGTCCTGCACCCATCCCATGGGCAGCCAGGGGCATCCCACCTGGCATCCCTGCACCCCGGACGCCGCCGATCGCCAGGGGGCGCTTCGGCCGGGTCATTCGTCTGCCCCGCAAACTGGCCCTCCAGGTACGCGGGAATTGTGGGGGGGCGCGTGTGGCGGACACAAAAGCCCACTGGCGTGGTGACATCATTCCGCGCACCAAGTGGGCGGTGGCCACGCACCAGGGGTAGGCGTGGCCTCATGATAGACACCGGGCGCCCAGCCCGGAGCAGTACAGTGTTACAGTGAGCTCTTACAATAAAGACGTTTATATGTTACCGCTTGTCCGCTTCCTCCTTGCTCACAAGCAGCGCGCGTAACGCCGCGCTTTAACTACAAAATTGGGACTTTTTTACTTTTCCGTATTAATCCTTTCACCGAAATATTGATTTTCTCTCATATATGTTCATGGGAAGCGGTGTGAGCATCCTGTGCATATACATATGTGATATTGGATGGAATGTTGACTCATTATTTCCCCAATACCACAAACACAATAGACTAGCAGGGGTACCTGACGTTATTATCCTCTTGGCATTTTGCAAAAATCAAATATATATATATATATATAAGTTCAAAACACACCTGGTCACAAGTGTGCCGCACTGACCGGGTCCTCAATCGAGGTCCTCAGCATCATCCCGTTTCAGCCCTTCAACCTCGATACGGTCAGCTAAGGTGGGCCAACAGGGGCATGTACACATCCACATGCAGCAACTGCATCTGGATGCGTACATACCCCCACCCCCAGCCAGTGCGGCGAACAACAACAACAACAACACCTCCACGTCCAGAATCCACAGCACCAAACAAACACCCACCTTTATACCCTTCACCACTCACCAACAAAACACACCAGATCATTCATATACACACATACATACCCATACACACACATACATACAGAACACCAACCAAACAACCACCTACACCATACACCACTCAACACACAACACACTCATGCAAAAATTAATTCATGCAAAAACACACACCCTCACCCACTCACTCATATACACAAAATAAGAAGTAATAATAGTAACAAAAAAAAACCAAAAAAAAAAACCACACACACACACACACACACACACACACACACACACACACACACACACACACACACACACACACACACACACACACACACACACACACACACACACACACACACACACACACACACACACACACACACACACACAACCAACACCATTCGACGTGCCTCCATAAACCTCCTCCATATCCAAAATGAGCCTTTCAAGGCAACCTGGGCCACCTTGTCACACATCCTCCTTCTTTCTGTCCCACACACTCCCAGCCTAGCAAGAAATGCAGAAAAGGAATTGCCAATATACCCTCTACACCCCACCTCAAATGGCTGACACAAAACGTGCCAACCCTTCTCCCGGCACTCTGCCTCCAGCTCAGTGTACTTTCCTCTCGTGCACCTCCTCCATGTTCTCTTCCCAAGGTACCGACAACTCCCCTAAGATGACCTGTCTTGTTGTACTTGACCAAATATATATATATATATATATATATATATATATATATATATATATATATATATATATATATATATATATATATTAGTTTTGTTGGTGGAGACCTAAAACACTTCCCTCCACCCACTAAGTTATGGTGTTGGGGATCATTACCTTCGCAAAAGCGGAAGGTTATGTTTTGATCGCTGTGTATTTATTTGTATGTCTGTGTGTGTGTGTGTATGTTATTCGCATAACTCAAAAAGTATTCAACCGAATTGCATGAAATTTGGTGGGATGATTGGTTATTATACGGGACACATTTGATTAGATTTTGGGAGCAATCGGGTCAAAGGTCAAGGTCAAGGTCACGAAAAGGTCAAAATCGTATTTTTACCAAGTACAGAACAGTAGCTGCGGCGAAGGTATGCGCTCTACCGAGTGCCCGTTCTAGTTTAATATTGTTACGTTTATAGGGGGTAGGCAATGGATTACCTTAGGGATAGGTAGGATTGTATAGGATAGTGTTCTCCGAATGCCGCGATGAAGAAGAAGAACCCCCATGAACCATAAGTAGGGATCCGTTGGACCGGATGTCGTGTCAGAGTTTATCTTTGTGCCCATGGCGAGGGGTGGGGTTATGTTAATTAGTTAGGGATTAATGGTAAATGCCCTGTATGTAAATTACCTCTGTACTTTTCCTCTATTCCTTATGACACACACCACACCCGTGATGCACTCCACACCTAAAATAAATACTAAATAAAAACAACCTTAATAGGATATTGAACAATAATGCTGGCACTGCCACCTGCCACATCGCAACACCAAGCAGGCAGGTTCTGTGAGGCCACGCCCCGAAGAGCAGTGATTGGTCCGGTACCATAAAGCGAAGAGATGGACTCGCTGATTGGAGCATGCATGGACATCGTCGGATGACGTAAGAGCCTTTGGAGCAAAAGACCGTGTCCCGACATTTTCCCCTCTCTCGGTTCCTGGTGTCTCGTCGTGAAAGGTGAACGCATTTGCATGTTTTTTTTCTTTTTTCTCTCTCTTCTTTCTTTCTTTCTCTCTCTCTTTCTCTTTCTCTTTCTTTCTCTCTCTCTCTCTCTCTTTCTCTCTTTCTCTTTCCTTCTGGATTTGATCGCGTGCAGTCGGCATTTTATATCTCTCTCTTTGGGTCCCGAGCTGACGAAAAGCGGTCACAGTTAGTCGTCTTCTTCTTGGTTCTGGATTTCATTGCGAACATTCATATTTTCCGACCTCTTGAGCCAAGGCCATTGGTGTCGTGCAGTCGGACATTGGCGCTTTTTGGTCCCGGCGATCGGTTCAAGCGGCAGCATTTTCCTTTCCCTGGCTCGTTGTTGCTGACGTTGCGGGGGGCTGTCCGCGGTGAGAGACCGCGGTGCTGTGTGGTGCAGACGGCGAGTGGACAGGCGCGACCTGCTCGCTTCGCGCTCTGCGGCTGGAGGAACGAACTACGCGCCAAGGCCTGCTTTGCCGCGCACAGATTCGGGGAACCGTGCTGCAGCTGGTGGATGAAAGAACTGCGCGCCAGGGCGCGTTTTCCCGCGCAGGGACGCGGGGCTCCAACGATTTCCGACGAGGTTCAAGAACCGCTTAAAGCTGAGTACACTACAGTCTTACTCTCGTTTATTTTATCATCCCCTTGTGTTGTATATGAGTCTGTATGAGCGCTCCATTTAGAAATTTTAGTTTACTGTGCATTTCTTTGTCCCTGGCATTATTTTTTATTAAACCTGTATTATTGTTGCATTTTAATTCCTCATCCTGTCCCGTTTAAAGGCTAACCCCCGCTTTTGCAGGGAAAATGGCCTTAAAATGCCTGTTGTTTTGTTGTTGTACCCTGTCCCGTTTATCTGTTGGTGATTCGGAAAACCACCAGTGCCGCGTACGCCATGCAGGTAAGCCTTGTCACTCTCCACTACTCCTCGCGCGTATAAAGGTTTGCCATAGTTGACTGAACGCCTCGGAGTGTAAAGCTCGATCGGCTACCCGTTACCTTGGAGGATCTTAATCCCCAGGAACACGACAATATTACCTTTCAAATGTTATAAAGACTTAGGCAATACAGAACGACAAAAAAAAAAAATCCAACTTTTTTTTGCATAATCTTTTAAAAAAATTGTTACCTCCGCCACCAAAGGTGGATGGAGGTTATGTTTTCACCCCTGTCTGTCTGTCTGTCCGTTTGTGAGCAAGATATCTCAAAAAGTTGTGGACTGATTCGGACGAAATTTGGCAGAGAGGTGACGTATGTGATTAGATTTTGGTGAAGATCCGGATTCAGATCTGGCTACTACAATTTTTTCAGTGATTCTTCACCATTGGGAGATAGTGCCAAAAAATGATACATAGCAGGGTATCTCAAAAAGTTGTGGATGGATGATTTTGATTAAATGTGATTCTGTATTGTGATTTTCTGGTCTACTCTGGGATACAACAACAACAACATGCATTTTAAAGGCCATTTTCCCTGCGAGAGCGGGGGTTAGCCTTGCGGTCCCCATGACAATCTTCTCCATTTTGCCCTATTTTCTGCATCTCTCCTTGTTAACCCCCTTGCCCGCATTTCTTCTTCCACCATCTTTAGCCAAGTCTTTCTCGGTCTTCCCCGTCTTCTACTTCCTTCTACATTCATTTCCATCACTCTTCTCAACCAGTCACTTTCATCCTTCCTCAACACATGACCAAACCATCTCAACCTGTTCCTCTTCACAGCATCAATCACAGGCTCTATTCCCATCATCTTGCGCAATTCATCATTTGTCTTCCTCTCTCTCAACGATACTCCGCACATCCGTCGAACCATTCGCATTTCCACCCTTTCCAACCTTCGTTGCTGCTATACGTTCATTACCCATGTCTCGCTCCCATAAATCATAACACTTCTCACACATGCAGCATACACCTTTCCCTTCAGCTTCAACGACACTCCCCTCATCATCAGCACGCCACTCAGTTCCCGAAACTTCTTCCATGCACATCTCACTCAAGCAACCGTTGCCGAGTCTGATCCACATTCTCCATTCAGCATGTCTCCGAGATAGCAAAATGTTTTCACACCTTCCAGCTTCACGCCGTCTCCAAGATCCAACTCAACATTTCCTCCATCTGCAGCTCCCTCTGTGCACACCTTACATTTGAATGTAGCTGCCACACTGGTTAATGACCCTCTCAGACCACTACATTTTTGATGAACCCACTCAGCGCACATTGTACACTGAATGGAGTTCACTCCGACACCCTTCCTACACACAGCACAGGGCCACTTCCCAGTTCTTTCCACCTCACCACATGCTTTACCACTTGCCATCACCTTCGTCTTTCCGATATTCACCTTCAGACCTTTTGTCTCCATACATTCCTTCCACGTGTTCATCTTTTCCTTCAGTCCATCCATACTTTCCGCAATCAACACCAGATCATCTGCATACAACAACTCCCACGGTAAACCCTCCTTTACGTTCTGAGCCAGCACCTCAATCACAGCTACAAATAGTAATGGGCTTAGTACCGACCCCTGATGCACTCCCACCTTCACCTCAAACTCACCACTGTTCCCATCCTTCGTCCTTACAGCTGTGCGCGCTCTTTTGTACATTGCCATCACTACTCTGATCAACCATTCCTCCACTCCTAACTTCCTCAATGCCCATGTCAATACTTTGCGTGGAACCCGATCGAATGCTTTCTCCAGATCAACAAACCCAAGAAACAACTTCTTCCTCTTCTCCATGTACTTCTCCTGCAACTGCCTCACAATGAAAAGCGCATCTGTCGTTCCTCTTCCTGGCATAAATCCAAACTGCATTTCGTCGATCTTCACTTTCTTCCTTATCATCCTCTCCAACACCCTTTCCAATACCTTCTTTTCATGCTCCAATAACTTTATCGCTCGGTACGAGCCACACTCCAGAGGGTCACCTTTCCCCTTGTATAGAGGGTACTCAGTTCCCAATCCACTGGAATGCGGCCTTCTTTCACCACCAGATTACAGATCTCTGTCATTCTCTTCACACCCCAACTTCCTGCTGCCTTCAACATATCTCCCACAACTCCCGTCGGCCCTCCCGCTTTTCTACCCTTCATTGCTTTTATCGCTTCCTCAACTTCCTTCTCAGTTATCTTCTCTGCCGGTCCTAAAACTGGGTTACTCTCTATGTTGCCATCCCATTCATTCTCTGTATTCAACAGCATTTCCATATATCTTTTCCATCTTCCTTTAATTCCATCTGGGTTATTTCATTTCAATTCCATCTACTCTGGGATACAAAACGTAAACTGTTCACCTGGCGGAGGTATGCTCTCTACTGAGTGCCGTTCTAGTTTTTTTTATAAAACACTCCCCGGCACTCACTAATGAACCTCTGCAAGGTTGACGAAGATCCATTTGGCCATCTCTGAGAAAAATGGTGACACACAGACAGACAGACATCTGTCTCGTGGTACAGATGAACAGTTGTGGGCCAATAACAGATCATTTGAGTACACCACATTAAGTGTTTGTGACGTGAGAAAGAACTAGACCGACATTCGGTAGAGATCATACCTCGACTGTACTATTAAATTAAATAATTGTCGTATTCAGATCCAGATTCAGATCTTCACCAAAATTGAATCAATTCGTCCTTGTCCCATACCCAACCTGTCCACCAAGTTTCGTCCGAATCCGTCCACAACTTTTTGAGATATCGTGCTCACAGTCACAGACAAAGAAATGAATGAACCCGAGTGGTGAAAACACAACGTCCACCCACCTATGGTATTTGAGGTAAAAGAAACGGTCACGTACCCACCACCGGGCGGTCGTTCAGTGCCGGGGGTCGCTCCGGGGCCGCCATGCGGACCGGTGATTCCTTGGGACTGCAGCAGGCGCGGTAGAGCAATGGCGAGAATCCCAGGGAAAGCGTCAGGGAAATAAACAAGGACAGGCAAACGCCAAACAGCAGGAGCAGGCGATGCCGGAAGATTCGGGTGAGCACGCCGTGTAACATTCCGTCCGCAGTCTCCTCAGCTTATCCCGTTAACGAGAACATGGGAGGAATCAATTTAAACCGCATTGAAGGTTTTACATACATTTCTTTCCTTCAAATTCAATGGCTGAATCATTTCAACTCATGACGAACCGGCACAGCTTCCTTATATCGCAATACTATTCTTCTTCTTCTTCTTCGTATTAAATCATTCATCTTCTTCCTCTAAAGTAATGGCGTCTTCCAAGCCGCGAGGCTCTATCATACCTGCCAACCTTTTTTGAAAGAAAAGCGGTAGGCTGGCGTGCGACGCAGTCCCTAGGGGGGCCCGGGGGCATGCCCCCCCGGAAATTTTTCAAAAAAATGAAGCAAAATGGTGCAATCTCCTGCATTTTGAGACCACAGTTAGCTGAAATATATCAACATATTTTTAGAGTGAAAAAGAGAAAACTTAACATGGTTGAGCTACTCACCAATCTTTATTTTTCGAAGACATCACGATCATCAGTCACGTTTCCATAAATTACTCACTGTCCAAGCTGTACATGTATGTGCCCATACATGTACACAAGAGTTTACATAAACTCACTGATACATCTTTATGAATGAAATGACTGGCCACTCTGATTTCACACATATTTACAGTTTTCAGGTTTGAACAGTTAAGATGCACATTTAGCTATTCAGAGCCTGGCAGGTGGCAGATTTGGCCTTCTTAAGAAGGTCGGCATCCGGCTTCCACGAGAAGCAGCTGACTCCATCCGGCTTGAAGATGTTAATCTTCCCTGCCAGCAAACCACACAGAGTGTTTCTGACGCCATGGCTGTCCTCGTACACGCTTGACTTGGCGTGACCTTCCTTGCCGCGTCCCAACGTGCTCCTCTGATCAGTGGTCATTTTCTTGACCATGCTGAAAAGGGACTCCCAGTAGGCGTTACTGTGAGGGATCAGCAGGACGTGTTTGGCCAGTCTACAGAGCGATGCGTAAATGGGCTGGCTGGTGGCAGGGTCCGTCATCTTCTCCATGGCTGCCCAAAACGCACCCACCCTCTCATCTGGGTCATATGCTGGCAGGGTGACATCTGACTGATATGTGCAGAACTCTCTGCACAGCGCATCTCTGTTCTCTTCTGGGGCAACAGATGCAGGGAGCTGTTCAACCAGTGTAAGTAGGCTCTGCATGGAAGCTGTCTTGGAGGAGGCTGGGTCCACGATGACCGCATTCCTGATCAAAGGGTCCTGGAATGGGAATTTGTCCCTCATGTAGGTCAGGGAACCAACGTAGAACATTCGGACCTCTGCTCTGAATTTCGTCACTCCACTGGTCCCCTCTAGGGCACGAGTTTTGTAGAATGTAGAAGCAGCCACGTGTAATACGATCTTGGCAGTGAGAATTTCCAATAACAATTTAATTTTTTAATTAATTAATTTTAAAAATTTAATTCAATGTAAACAATAATTATTTTTTTCCAATAACAATTTACAAATGCGGTATGTCTGACTAATAAAATCGGTATGCGTTGGGAGCTATAGAAAATCGGTCAGCTACCGCGCGAATCGGTAGGGTTGGTAGGTGCAGCTCTATATACGCCACGTCAAAAAAAAAAGTCGTCAGTCGGTTCGCAACCCCTGAAGGTTTACACTTTCTTATTTTTCCCCTAGTTTATTTTACACATTTAAATATGGATTTGCAGAGTTGAGGGAACTTGTGGTGCAAACCAGAGAAAATATCCGGTGGACCTTCACAAGAATCCTGACCTCTTCCGGAAATTTGACAGAGGTCAGAGGGTCCAAAGAACTTATGAATGCTGCAAGAATGTGCGACGTCATTCGGTAGAGAGCATACCTCCACCAGGCTGAACAGTTTACGTTTTGTATCCCAACTGATAGGCCGGATCTGGATTCGGACCTGAACCAAAATCTAATCGGCTTGTTCTTTTCATTTACCCAACTCATTCACCAAGTTTAGTCATTATCCATCCACAACTTTTTGAGATATCATGCTATCTATCTATCTATAATTCCAGTAATCTCTGTGTGTCTGTCTGTGTGTCTGTGTGTCTGTGTGTCTGTGTGTCTGTGTGTTTGTCTGTGACCGCTGTTTCTCGACAACCACGGGTCCGATATACTTGAAACTTGCCAGGTATATTGCTGGGGACCCGAGGATGTGCCTTTTCAAGGTTTGAAATTAATCGGACAAGTACCTACCGAGCTATGTCCAAAAAACGCTTCAACCAATCAGAGAGCAGCGAGCTATCACGTGTGCCGAACCGTTAATGCAATGCAAGCGTTAATGCGTTAATGCAAGGCTTTTCTTTTTTTCCCTCTTCTCTTTCTACTTTTCCTTGCGATTAAATTGCAAACAGCCAAAATACGTTGGCGCTAATTGAATAATTGGCCATTAACACTAAAATAATCGTAACTGCGATATGCCAACTTCCGGACAGTGCAGCCTTCCCTGTTGTTGTTGTTTGCAGCAGCTGTTTGCAGCAAGGCAAGGCTTTTCTTTTTTTCCCTCTTCTCTTTCTACTTTGCCTTGCGATTAAATTGCAAACAGCCAAAATACGTTGGCGCTAATTGAATAATTGGGCATTATGTTTTACAACTAATAAAAACGAATTTGCGATTCATTCGCTTTCCTGCGCGTTTGTGTACGCGATGGCGATTTCTTTACCAAACTCCGGAAGCCGTTCGCTTTGGACCGAACCATTGCATGTAAATAGAGGGGGGGGGATTGTCACCACTCGCAAGCCGTTCGCTTTGGACCAAACCATTTCATGTAAATAGGGGGGGGGATATAATTTTAGATATATATATAGTACGGGCATGCCCTAGTATATATAAAACACAGTGTGTGTGTGTGTGTGTGTGTGTGTGTGTGTGTGTGTGTGTGTGTGTGTGTGTGTGTGTGTGTGTGTGTGTGTGTGTGCGTGTGTGTGTGTAATGTTACCGATAGACTCCTAAACGGAGAGGCTCACGTACTTGATATTTGGCACAGACATGGCCATTGAGCCTGGGAAGAACATGGCCGACCTAAAAATTTATTTCATAATATTGTTGTGGATTTGAGAATTGTGTTGTTTTTTTATTATCGTTGTAAGTGTAATGAGGCTTGTGTAAATATCACCTTCCGTGTTGTGTGTAAAGGTCAAAGGTCGTCCCTTAGTTAGTCCATATACAATCACGTAGCAAATCATAGATCTCCCTGTTCAGTAGTTATCTCCTTATTATGTGTATTAGTTTAAGGCTTTGTCTTCCATTAATTGACACTCCATTGCACCGAATTCAAATAAGGTAGATTCCTTTCCAAATCCACTTTTGTCAGCTATTTCCAACTGCGTTCGCCGCTGCTGCTTTGGGATTGCGGTTTTCGCCGCAAGACTCCATTAGCCACGAGGTAAACTCGGAGAAGAAGGGCGTTGGCCGCCCATCGTCATCAGGGGTGGAGCAAAAGAGCCCGTGCCAGCCAACCGGCACTGCAATGAGCGGCCCGGTAGGCGTGCCCTTGTAGCCCACGGCTTGATCTCGGAAAGGGCAATAAAAAGGGCGACGGAGGGACTACACGGAGAGATGTGTGAGGAGGGCGCACGGAGCAGTTCAGTGAAAGAGGAGCTGAAAGTTGAGCTTTGACGTGCAGTTTTCGACCCGCTGCGGCGAAGCAACGCGACCGTGCGACCCAGATTGCGGAGGATCGGCGGCCGCTCACCTCGAGCCTTGCCGTTTACACGGACCGGACCCGCATCCTCCCCGCCTTGTGATCCCGCCTCGTCCGTCCAGCCATCCCTCTGGTCCGAGTTGAACCTTCCCCCCTTTCCAGCCACTCATGCCTGCCTTCATTTCCCATTCGTGAGTCTGTCTTTGTTTGTTCTGTCCAGGGGGTTTTAAGTAAGACAGCCATAGGTAAGCTAGCGTTGCACTGTGTCCTTCTGGTCCGTCCCTCTTTCTGTAATTATTTTCTTATTCTTCCTTCTTCCTTGGTTTCTTTGATTGTGTAAATAGTAATTCATAAATAAATCATATTTGTATTTCCTACCTTTGTTCTGCCTCTTCTTCACATTCGGTCGTTTTAGTAATTTCCCCATTGAAAACCTGTGGCGCGATTTTGGCCAACGTTCAGGATCGGGTTAGTCTCTGTTAATAGTTCGTGCTGCTGTTGCTAAACTGCTCGGCAATTACCATCTGTCCGCGGATGCGAACGGGGTTGCGCACCTGCCTTTCCGGAGGTAGCTGTGCAGCGTCAGGAGCGGAGATGGCCAGTGAAAATAGAAGGGCGGATTAACCCCCCCCCCCCCCCTAAGGGGAGTGCCGTACTCCGTTTCTGTAACATTTGGTGTCAGGAGTGTCGGATTCGGGCCTGAAGCGCGAATAGCGTGCTCAAAATTTCGAGTGGCCCAAGATTTTATTTTTAACATCCTAAATTTGAAATCGTGCCATGGATGGTCAAGGCGACGTGATGCCGGTGGGGGAATTAGAAGAGGGGTTAGGGGTAACCCAGGACCACAGGGAGGAAATGGAGGAGGAGAGCAATGGTGAAGTGGTTGCGGGGGTATCAGGTGCGCAAGATGGCGCCCTCGCGCACGTGGTTACAGCGGCACCAAATTTCGCCGCGCCCGTGACCGTAGCAGCTCAGCCAATGGACTGGGGCCTATTCATGCTGCAAATGCAGGCCTTCATGGCCAAGGCGGATGAGGAGAGGGAAAGAAACAGGGGGCTGGGAAGCCAAATTGAAAGGAATAGTGAGCGATTGGAGGGCCAAATGGGGACAATGAGGGACGAAGCGAGGGGTACCAGTGAACAGTTGGGAAATAAATTTGAGGGATTAGAAAATCAAATCGGGGGATTGAGAGACGGGCTGGGTAGTCTAGAACAAAGGATGGGGGAGCGATTAGAAAATCAAATCGGGGGGCTAGAAGCTAAATTTGAGGGGTTAGACAATAAAGTTGAGGGGTTAGACAATAAATTTGAGGGGTTAGACAATAAATTTGAGGGGTTAGACAATAAATTTGAGGGGTTAGACAATAAATTTGAGGGGTTAGACAACGGGATAAAAGGGGTGAAAAATGGGTTAACGGGGCTAGAAGACAAGATGGAAGGCAAATTGAGGGAAATAGGGGAGCAATCCGCCCGGGAAATCAAACAGATGGGGAACCAGATAGAGGAGGTGAAAATCGGGTTGGAAGGTAAATTGGATGCTCAGAGGAATGAATTGGAACAGATGAGGGCAGCATCTACCAAGGAGATGGGAGAAATGGGGGAGGAGATCAGACGAGGTGTGGGCGAGGAGTTTGCGGGGGTACGCGAGGAGGTAAAGCGAGGTGAGGAGCGTATGGAGAAAGAGGTGAGAACCAGTACGGCTAGGTTACAGGGGGGCATAGAAGATCTAACAAGGGGAGTGGAACAGCTGACGGTGGGACAAAAGGAATTAGTGGAACAAGTGGAAAAGAACACTGCGGTAATCGGGGGGTTGAAGGCGACGCAGAAGGAGATAAAAGAGGGACTTATAGCGACGAAGAGGGAATGTCAGATGGTACGTGAGGGGTTGACAAAGCGTTTGGACGAGGTAACAGAGGCAATGGAGACAAAAGAATCGGAGGTGAGGACGCACATAGAGACGACTAAGGTGGCCTTAGAGGAAGAAATTGAGGGGGCGCACCGGGAAATGGAAGAGGTGAAGAAAAAGTTAGAGGATGTGGAAGAGGGGGTGAGTGAAATTAAGAAGAGACGGAGGGAAACTCAGAGGGAGATAAAGGAGGAGGTGATGGAATTGGTGCAAGGTCTGTGCTCAAATCGTGATGATGTGCTCACTACCCAAATAAAGAGTTTGCAGGTGGCGGAGGAGGAGCGGAGACGAGGTGCCAAGGTGAGTGGCGGTATACTAGGAAATGTATATGGTGTGAAGGGAGATTCAGTCGGCTTGGGTGTTGATTTAGACCCGGGTGTTCGTGAGAGGCCGCTGGTGAAGTGTGTGACAGGTACAGAGTGTGAAGGAGGAGGTGTGCGAGGAGGTCCGACTATGGGGTGTGTGAGGAAAAAGTGCGTGCCGAGGAGTGAGTGTGCTGTCGAGAGTGAGTTGGTGTTGGCGTGTGTGCGGGGGGGCACCTGGAAGCGCGTAATGGGGAGTGGTACAGAGGGCGTAACGGAAGAGTGTGAGCGAGAAAGGGGTGTAACAGAGGAGTGCATGAGTACAGAGTGCGCTGTCGAGAGTAAGGGTGAATGCGTGACCGAGTGTGGTGGTGAGAGTAGTGAGAGTGACACGGAGCACGAGTTGGTTGTAGCAGGTGAGAGAGGATGCACACCTGGAATGAAAGGATGTACACCTGGGATGGAAGGATGCACACCTGGAATGGTCGAGCGCGTGTGGGAATGCACACTTGAGTTAGTAGTAAAGCACGTCATTGGGTGTGCAAGTGAGAGCACACCCATGGTTGTCACAGAGGATATGACCGAGGAGGGGGCGCGAAGAGGTGTGTTGGTGAGGTGTACGAACGACGAGTGTGTGCCAAGGTGTGCGGTGATCAGGTGTGTGATAAAGTCTGTGAGCGGAATGAGTGTACATGGGTGTTGTGTAAGAGAAGGTGCAATGACGGAGATCATGGAGACAGCTGGATGTGTGAGCAAGGAACGGAACGCGGGGTGTGAGCATGCAAGTGGAGCATCGACGCTAACCGGGTTAGCGGTTAGATCGACTTATGGCCGGAGCGAGCCCTCGGTTCGTGTCGGGCTTTGTGTGCAGCGGGAACCAACGGGGATCGTAACCGCGGCGGTTCCGAAAGAACCACCGTGCGGGACCCACGCCGGGCCTCGCTCCGAACGGTCGCGGCCGTGCTCCGCTCAGCGGAGCGGGCAGCCCGGTAGGAAGGGTCGGCACGGCGACCCCTTGTGGTTGAGGCGTTCCGGCAGGGCGAGATCGGGTCATCAGGCGGGAGACCGAAAGGCTCCGCACCGAGGGGGACCTTGGGATCTTGGCATGGGCGAACCCCCTTCCCTGCACCGAATGCCGGACGGATCCAACCGCCAGAGACGAACAACCCGCATTCATTGCTCAGCTTTGCGAAGCCGAGCTTTGGAAATGAATTGGCGCACCGAGAGGCTCAAGTGAGTAGACGTGTGAGGGTGATAGCAGTAGTGAATTTGAAAAGCAAAATTTGATGATTGGCAAACAATTTGATTGGCAGATTGATGATTGGTAGAAGGATGGGCAGTGATTGGCAAATTTTTGATTGGCTGAAATTTGATGTGCAAAATTTATCGTGAGAGATGCCCGATGTGGTGGGATGGCAACTCTGCCATCTCTCACAACGGGGCACATGAGCAATAGCTATGGGGTTTATGGCAGTGAAAACTCGCCCGGGAGGGTTAGGATAAAATGATAGGGATCTAGAGAAGATGACCATAGGTAACGGTAAGGTAAGTAGCAACATTGGACAGGTAGTGGGGACATAGAGAGGGTAGTTGGATGATAATGATGGGGGAGCGCAATAATGTAAGGGGCGACGGGGAAGCGCAAGTGTTAGCAGGAAACCAGGTAGATCAGATGATGCCGTGTGAGTGTTGGAGGTGTATTCAGAAGTGTATTGTGAAAAGGTGATTGTGAGTTGTATTGAGTGTGGAAGTGTATGAAGCAGCGTATGAGGAACGATTGTGGTTGTGCATAGTATTGAGTGATTGAAGGAGCTTGGGAGGAAGGAGGGTGCAGGTGGCACCAGGTGTGATTGCACAGGTGTGCAACTAAAAAGGTGTATGGAGCAGTGTATGAGTGAGTAATGGTGATTGAGTGTTGTGTTGAGCAAATGGCTTTGGAGGAAGGAGGGTGCAGGAAGCACCAGGTGTAGGAGTGATGGCACAGGTGTGCAAAAACAGGTGTATGGAGAATGGTTGTGTGGAATACATGGAGTATGGAATAAATGGAGTATGGAATGGATGGTCGTGGAGTGAGTATGTTGGAAACTGTGGAGTGGAGTGGATGGTGCGAAGGCAGTGGATGGGGAGGATGGACCCCATCACGAATACCCGGGGAGGGTAGTTTAAGAGTTAGGTAGAGGGAGTAGGTAAATTGTGGTTGGATATTGGCATCTGTGGTGCGTGTGGAAGAATGGTGTTTGGATGGGTGCATTAGTGACGTGGAAATGGCCAGGCGTGTGGCCTGTTAGTGTGTGTAGTTGAATGGGCACTCCACCACTGTGAGGATGTCGGCCAGGTGAGGCCGCAGGTGGGCTCTGGGAGCCGGTAGAGTTGTGGATGGGGCCAGAGGATCCGGAGGACGGACCCGGGTAGCCCAGTGCCAGAGAGGGCACCGAGTGGGGATAGCGCCAGAGGGCCTTCCCCAGTTAGATAGGTTAGGTTAAGGAGCAGGTAAGCTCGGAGGCAACTACAGTGGTGTAGGTGTGCAGGTGGGTAGACCTGCTAGGAGAGCCACACGACCCAGTCCTGAAATTGTGCAAAGGCACAGGGAGTTGAATCGGGGGAGTGAGACCCCAAATTGATGAAGCACCACAGTTTGGTCAATGGGAATTTGGTTCTTAAAACCGCATAGAGTAAGACGGCCAATGGGTTGGCAGGGAAAGACCCTGGGTAGTGTAAAGTGTGTTAATGTCATTTAGAAGGATAGTTAGGATTAAGAATCTCCTCGCACCATCTACATCCACTCACCTGAGGCGATGACGCAACTCCACACCATGCCATGGTTTTTTTTTTGGGTTTTTTTTGTGCAAATGTTTGGAATGTGAGACGCATCATGACGTGGGTGTGACATTGTGCTTTGTTGTTCCATCTCTCCCTCCTTATGATGATTGATGATCAATTTAAATGATGGCAAATTTTGGTTAGAGGGATTGTGGTGACGAATTTTGTATAGGGGAATATAGGGAAGACGAGACAGTAGTGACGAATTGGTAAGGGTGTAGGTTTTGTGTACATATGGGGTAAGGGCAAGGGTAGAGTAGGTAACAGGGGGGGGGGGGGGGGGGGGTGACGTACGGTAGGGACGAGCTTTCTCACTTCGCTCTCCGTACGCACCTCGTCTCGCATTGCTTTGTTTGATGTGTACCCTTGTGACCTTACCCCTCGCTCACCTGTCCTTTTTGTCTTCCTTCCCCGACCCATGGATCATGCTCTCTGGGCACCGTGGGGAGCGTGCGGGAGTCCGCCATTGTGTGCCAGAACCCCCACAACCAGCTGCTTGCATCGATGCACCACCTTATGGACCACATGTCTGTGGCTGAGCACCACTCATGGACCCCACGGGTTGGGGCATGGCCCCTCTGCTGGAACCGGCCATGATGGCCCGAGATCTTGCTGGCGGACCTTGGTAGCATGGCACCTATGCCATACAGGTGAACCACTCCTAGTCGGCCCTGTGCGCCATAAATAAAAACAATGGACACGTTCTGTGCTTGTTTTATTATGTCCAAATAGGCCGCCAGCAAGAAGAACATGAAGAAAGACAACAACTGGAAGAATAACAATGGCCAGCAGAGGGAGCCGAAGAGGAAGACCAGCACCAGCGGTTTGTTTATTTTTATTGTGAACTGCGATGACTGTGCACTGGTTGGTGCTTTTGGTGCTTTATGGTGTTTTGGTGCGTTTTTGGTGCTTTATGGTGCGTCGATGCAGGGCAGGCTGTCTCCCCCCCCAAAAGAACAATCACAGGTCCTGGGTTAGTTTTGTAAATACAAGTAGCATCAACTGTAAATAATGCTCCCCCATCGTTCATGTTGTAGTTTGAAGACAATTCCGCAATTCGGTTAGCTGTGGGCTTAAATCTGTTAGATAGGGTGCAATGCAGCAGGGGGACATACTTATTTGTGTTTTAAAACTGTCACACTCAGGGTCAGGTTAAATGTAGAGGGAACTACACCTACGTGCCACACTTAAGGTAAAAGTTTAATAGGCCCGGGACGTGCCTAAGAGGAGGAGGGTGCAGTGTTGTGGATTTGAGAATTGTGTTGTGTTTTTTTATTATCGTTGTAAATGTAATGAGGCTTGTGTAAATATCACCCTCCGTGTTGTGTGTAAAGATCAAAGGTCGTCCCTTAGTTAGTCCATATACAATCACGTAGCAAATCATAGATCTCCCTGTTCAGTAGTTATCTCCTTATTATGTGTATTAGTTTAAGGCTTTGTCTTCCATTAATTGACACTCCATTGCACCGAATTCAAATAAGGTAGATTCCTTTCCAAATCCACTTTTGTCAGCTATTTCCAACTGCGTTCGCCGCTGCTGCTTTGGGGTTGCGGTTTTCGCCGCAAGACTCCATTAGCCACGAGGTAAACTCAGAGAAGAAGGGCGTTGGCCGCCCATCATCATCAGGGGTGGAGCAAAAGAGCCCGTGCCAGCCAGCCGGCACTGCAGTGAGCGGCCCGGTAGGCGTGCCCTTGTAGCCCATGGCTTGATCTCGGAAAGGGCAATAAAAAGGGCGACAGAGGGACTACATGGAGAGATGAGTGAGGAGGGCGCACGGAGCAGTTCAGTGAAAGAGGAGCTGAAAGTTGAGCTTTGACGTGCAGTTTTCGACCCGCTGCGGCAAAGCAACGCGACCGTGCGACCCAGATTGCGGAGGATCGGCGGCCGCTCACCTCGAGCCTTGCCGTTTACACGGACCGGACCCGCATCCTCCCCGCCTTGTGATCCCGCCTCGTCCGTCCAGCCATCCCTCTGGTCCGAGTTGAACCTTCCCCCCTTTCCAGCCACTCGTGCCTGCCTTCATTTCCCATTCGTGTGAGTCTGTCTTTGTTTGTTCTGTCCAGGGGTTTTAAAGTAAGACTGCCATAGGTAAGCTAGCATTGCACTGTGTCCTTCTGGTCCGTCCCTCTTTCTGTAATTATTTTCTTATTCTTCCTTCTTCCTTGGTTTCTTTGATTGTGTAAATAGTAATTAGTAAATAAATCATATTTGTATTTCCTACCTTTGTTCTGCTTCTTCTTCACATTCAGTCGTTTTAGTGATTTCCCCTTTGAAAACCTGTGGCGCGATTTTGGCCAACGTTCAGGATCGGGTTAGTCTCTGTTAATAGTTCGTGCTGCGGTTGCTAAACCGCTCGGCAATTACCATCTGTCCGCGGACGCGAACGGGGTTGCGCACCTGCCTTTCCGGAGGTAGCTGTGCAGCGTCAGGAGCGGAGACGGCCAGTGAAAATAGAAGGGGGGATTAACCCCCCCCTAAGGGGAGTGCCGTACTCTGTTTCCGTAACAATATTTTTTTACCATATTTTTACCTCAGCGCATTTCAGCGAGGAATATTATGCACGGAATCTGACCGGTGGCAGAGCAGCGTGCTGATTCGCTCAGAGCGATCATGTGATGTTCCTTGCCGCCATTAACTCAGTTACGCATTCGCACGTATTTCAGAGCGAAAAGCGATTGCGTTTTTTCACATTTCAGCGAGGAGCATTGCCATTCACACCACATAGGTTTTTTTTTCTTTCATCTTTAGATCCATATTTTTTTTCAGCGAATCTGAATCGGTGGCAGAGCAGCGTGCTGATTCGCTCATTCGCGCTCATTGATGACTATCACGATCACGTGATGACGTGATCACAAATGATGTTCGTGACGCGATCACGTGATGTTCCTTGCCGCCAGCAAGTAGCATAGATTTTATTTTAGCATGATTAGCATTTAGCATGATTTAGCATGATTTAGCATAGATAGTAGCATGTTTCACATAGATTTTTTTTCAGCGAGGAATATTATACACGGATTCTGACCGGTGGCAGAGCAGCGCGCTGATTCGCTCAGAGCGATCACGTGATGTTCCGAATAAGCACAATCAATTGAGTGTGCCGCATGAGTCTGCGATAACTGTTTAAAGTAAAGTTAAAAAAAAAAAAAGTTAACGTGCCGTTGTTAGCCTATTCATGTATAGTTTGTGTTGTATTTAGCTGTGGCTGAGCTAAGATGTAGCTGAACTTCAGAGTCGTTGACTCTGGTATCCTTTGACCTCTTAATCACCTTGCTCCATTGGGACAAATCCAAGTAATAAGCGCATCGGCAGGTAAATCCACCGGAGCGAGGTGAAACATCTCTCAGGTTGAAATAATGTGAGTTATTCCATCCCCGCCGCCAGTTGGCTTCACTTTTCACGGAGTATGAGCGTTCTATATATTTTCAATTCAGTGCGCCCGACTCGCTCACGTACTTGATTTGTGGCATAGACATGGCCATTGGGCCTTCACGGTGTAATTTGTGCGAGGCTTTTGTCCGAGTGAGCTTGAGTCGAGAGGGCGAATGTACAGGTTGGGAATGTATGGGTCTCCCTCCCCCCACCCGGCAACGCCGGTACTGGAGGGCGTCACAGGATCGGTGAGTCTCCAAAATCCACTTCGTACTGTTGCGAAGATTCAGGACGATGTCGTGATTGTTGTGCTGCTCTCCGACCATGAGAACTACAACATCATTGTTGACTGGCCCTCCCCTTCCCTCCCCCTTCCCCCTCCCCCCTTCGTCCTCCCCTCCCCCTCCATTCCCCCTCCACCATACCCCCTCCCCTTCTCCCCTCCCCCTCCCCCTCCCTTTTCCCCCTCCCTTTTCCCCTCCCCCTTCCCCTCCACCCTACCCCTACCCCATTCCCCCTCCCCCTTACCCTCCCCCCTGCCCTTTCCCCCTCCCCCTCCCCCCTCCCGCCCCTCTCCTCCCCTCCCCCTCCCCTCCCCCCTCTTCTCCCTCACGTTTATACACGGAATGCCGGGTACTTCCCCCCCCTCTTCTCCCCTCCCCCCCTCTCCTCCCCTACCCCCTCTCCTCCCCTCCCCCCCATTCCCCTCCCCTCCTCTTCCCTCTCCCCTCCCCTCCCCCGCCCGGCAATGCCGGGTACTTCTGCTAGTACAGTATATAATTTTCGGCCCGATCACTCAATGGTGAAGAATCACTTAAGAAAAATTAAAGAAAACACTTTCTATCTCTTTGCCTCTTTGAAATATGCCGTGTTCGGCTCAAAATCTATATTATATTCTCTGTAGGTGATTCTGTGAGTCTGTGAGTCTGTGAGACTGTCCGGGGGTGTGGTTATACCCCGTCTGGGAGGGGCTTCAAAAACAAATATCCACCATTTTGTTTCCTCACATAGCTTTGAGGCCTCTTTTGTTAGGCCTGTGGTGTCTTGCTCTCTCTCTCTCTCTCTCTCCCTCTCACAGTTTTATTTAAACTCTAATTCGATATCTCATTTCATTTTTCACAGTCGCTAACATGGTTTTAGACTTGGTTGAAAAAAAAAACGGCAAGAAAATTCGATGAAAGTTTCCGTTTATAGAACGAAATGAATTTTCAAAGGCCTGTAACATAAAGTTCATTGAGTCTCCCTCACAGCTTTACCATCACAGTGGCTGGGTGGTTCAAGTCTCAGTTTCAGCTAAAGTTGCGAAAATCGGCAAAATGTATTCCAACAGCCGTTTTGAATGTGTTGACTGTTATGTGGGCACGGAGCATAGAGTTGTATTATAGACTAGAGGGCGCACTCGCTATGCCGCTTACAGAACCCGGCTGTGCCACCATGGAGACCCGACCGCCATGTTTTTGGGGGGAAACAAGTACACGGATGCGCACACTAACGCTATGGTGTCTAAGAACGAGTGGCCGTTTAAAGTTGATTTTTATTATTTGTTTCTTTTTTCTTTAATCTAAACGAACAATATAGTCATTGCCACTATTTATCATACTGTTGTGGATATGAGGACTGTATATTTTTTTGATTGTGTGTTGTACTATTGTGATTATTGTTTATTCTGTGCCTCCTGCCTCCGGAGCTGTGTAAAGACCAAAAGGGCGTCCCATAGTCCACAAGCATACACGTCAGCCAAGTAATAGAATATACCTGTTGATAGTTATCTCTTATTCTGTGTTTTAGGGTAAGGCTGTGTCTCCCATTAATTGAAGTACTCCATTGCACCAGTGAAAGAGATAGATTCCCTTCCATTCCCATCACCAATTACCTCCGATCCAATTGCCGCCATTGGCCACGAGGCAGGGTTGGGGAAGAAAGGCGTGTCTCCACCTCGTCATAGAGGGGGAGGAGTGAACCAGCCCCGCTCGACCAACCATGAGCCAGGGGTTTGGCTACAGAGGGCGGAGGAAGAGCGGTCGGGGAGGTTCGCAAAGGTTGAGGGGCGGGGGCCTATATAACCCAAGGCAGGGGTGTGGCCAAAGGAGATGAGTTTTTACCGGCAGACACAAGGGAGCCCAAGCCGTGGAGAGGAGTCAGAGAGATTCGCTTTTACAAGAGACTGGAAGAGTTGAGCTTTTACCAGAGACAAGACGGTTGAGCTTTTACAGAGAAGAGAGAACCCGTCACACCAAGGCTCCACCAAGCTCCGTGTTGGCTCCACCGAGCGTTCCCCTCCACCAAGCTCCGTGTTGGCTCCACCAAGCTCCGTGTTGGCTCCACCAAGCTCCGTGTTGGCTCCACCAAGCGTTCACCTCCAGCCATCCACCTTCTGCCATTCCTGGCATTCCCCGCGTGAGTCAGTGTCCTGTTTGTTCTGTCCTGGGTTAATTAAGACTGTTAGATAAGCTAGTATTTTCCCTGTGTCACCTGCGTCTTATGTGCTTGTAAATAAACGTGACTGCTTTCTTTTTGCTTATGTGTGTAAATAGTAAATAAATTTAGTAGTATTTCCAACCTTTTTGTCTTCGTTTTCCTCTTTGCATTGCGTCGTTTTCGTCTTTTCCCTCATTGAGCAGCTGGGGTGCGATACGGCCAAAGTCTGGGTGAATCGGGTGAGTTTTGTTAGGTCGCGGTCTTACACCACCGCTCGGTCTATAACATCTAACCGCGATCTGTAACAATTCATTAAAGCACCAATCTTGATTGAAGTTGGCAACCACACCAACGATACGTTTATTTACCGAAAAAAAAAAAGTTCTATTTTTCTGAATATTAATGGAGTGCAAAACAGTTGATTATAAAACACCCATGATAAAACCAAGTTATACTCGGTCATCTGGACATTCACTCTGCTCACGGTAACGGGAAGGGGAGCACAATCACACTTATATGCTGATAGTAGAAAACTGCAACATAAAAAACTGAGGCACAGTGACAAGAAAGATCACTTTCATATTTAATTTAATTCATTGCAACTTCATTTATAATTAAAACCTTAATTTTAAAAAATAAAATAAAAATACAAAATCAACCACCCACCCACCGAAACACCCATCCACCCATCCACCGAACCACCCAGAAACACCCACCGACCCACCCACCCACCGAAACACCCACCCACCCACCCACCGAAACACCCACCCACCCACCCACCGAAACACCCACCCACCCACCGAAACACCCACCCACCGAAACACCCATCCACCCACCCACCGAACCACCCAGAAACACCCACCCACCCACCCACCCACCGAAACACCCACCCACCCACCCACCGAAACACCCACCCACCGAAACACCCACCCACCCACCGAAACACCCACCCACCGAAACACCCATCCACCCACCCACCGAACCACCCAGAAACACCCACCCACCCACCCACCGAAACACCCACCCACCCACCCACCGAAACACCCACCCACCCACCCACCGAAACACCCACCCACCGAAACACCCACCCACCCAACCACAAACAAACAAACAAACAAACATACAAACACCACATCCATTCTATGCATGACCTAACAAAAATCCAAAGCAGATTGTTGGATTTTGTTGAGGCTGCACATGTGACGTTGCTACAGGCATGTTTTAGAATTGAGCTTGTGATGGTAGTCCGGATCGATGGGACCCCATTACATCACAGGGTCTCAATATGGTACTGCCCATGGAAAATGTACAAATTTATTTTGGGTCAAAAAGCCACTAAAGAAAACACCAAAGGGAAAATGTGTAGTTGTTTTAGACTTCTCTAACATCTTTTGATACGTGGGGAAAAAAATCTTTAAGGTTTGCTATCCTTTAATGTTTGCTATCCATAAGGGCAAAATTAACCTGAAGCAAGAATATGTATAATATGACTTTTGTCCCACTTGGACTTAGAAAAAAAAAGACTTTAAAAGAATGATACTTCATGATAAGAATTAAGATAAGTCACTGAAAAAAGCTCTTGGGTCCAAGTTGGTACTTGGGTCTGAGTTGGTCTGGATCCGAGCTGGTCTGGGTCTGGGACCGAGATGATCTGGGACAGTCTGGGTCCGAGATGGTCTGGGTCCGAGATGGTCTGGGTCCGAGATGGTCTGGGTCCAAGATGGTCTGGCTCCGAGATGGTCTGGCTCCGAGATGGTCTGGCTCCGAGATGGTCTGGGTCCGGGATGGTCTGGGTCCGAAATGGTCTGGGTCCGAGATGGTCTGGCTCCGAGATGGTCTGGGTCCGAGATGGTCTCACTCTGGGTCCGAGATGGTTCGGGTCCGACTTGCCTCAAAACATTTCTGTAGTATTGGAGGTGTTATCAGTCCATCAGTCACGATCATGATGACGACCAGATGACAGACAAAAATTAACTCTTGCAGGTTTGAAGTTCATTTTTAGTGTAAGGCCGAGTGTAATGCTTGGCCACAATGGCATGAATGGAAAGGCCTTTGTTCCAAAGATTGAAAGAGTTGCAAAGAGACATCAACTCCGCCTGTCATGCCTGTGCCTGTTTAGCCCTACAAGCAGGGCTGTATGGCTCTCTTTTACCATGGGTCTTATTAGTCCCCTACCGGTGTACACCGGAGGGGACTATAGGTTTGCACGCTGTCCCTCCGTCTGTCCGTCCGTCAGTCCGTCAGTCCGTCACGCAAAGAACAGTTTTCCGGACTTTTTTTCTAAACTCTTAATGCTAATGATTTCAAACTTGGTACATGGTTTCCTCATGATAAGTTACAGATCAAGTTCGAACTTCACGACGTTTCGATCATTTTTGGCAAAGTTATGGCACTTTGAACTTTGGGAATTCTGATAATTCTGATGATTCTTCCCTCAGTGCCATTTTAAGTTTTCATTTCCTTTAAAAAAGATTTTCTCTGCAATAATAGGACCGATTAAGATCAAATTTTCACCGTAGGGGGGACTCGGTCTGTAGACTATTTTTATGGTAATTATGACGTCACATGTCACATGGTTCGGCCGCCATATTGTTTTTCGTGAAAACACGAAAACCCCCTTTTCTCTGCAACGGCTGAACAGATCGAGGCCAAACTTTGCAGGCAAAATAGCATACCCATGACGAACAAAAAAGTCAGCGAGCATGACGTCATGCATCACATGGTTTCAGAGTTATGACGTTTTTAAGCATGAACCTTTAAAACCTAGCTCCTCCCTCATTTTTTATCCAATCGAGGGGAAACTTCACATATCTGTTCAGCATGTCAGTCTACTAAAATGTCCTTTTGGAATTTGCGCTAGGGCACATGGTTGGGCAGATATCGTTAATTAAACGAAAATATTAATAAAATGGATATCTCTTGAATCACTAGTACCTCAGACCGTGAGTTGGTAATTATATAATTCACACAGTGCAATACGTGCAGGCCGCTCCACAGAGCGACCTTGCGGGCTTATCAACGAGGCGAGGCATGACACACATGTGTCTCAGCATACCTCAGATCAAGTTTGAAAACCAGCATCAACCGTGCATAAATTTGCATATTCGATCATTTTTGACAAAGTTATGGCACTTTGAACTTTGGTAGGGGACATGTATTGCAGCGCAATACTCAGAATGCTTGTTTATATTATTACTTCGTAAAACTACAGGGAATACTTAATTTCGAGATTGAACAGAAGTCTAAGAAGAACAGAAGGTATAGATTTAGGCCTACATATTCCTGGGGTGTATACAGAGTTTGTTTAAAGCGAGCCTACTCTTTTCCAACCATGGAATGAAATAATACAGTACTTCAAAAATGTACATAATAATGTAAACTAACTATGGAATATGTCATGGTCGAGATGTTTATCCTCGTCGCCATGTAAGGTATCTCGACAGACTACGATCGATTGTAGCACACGTTTATTGACTCTCCCGATACAGGCCTGATTCACCGCAGCGCCATCCGAGCTGGGCCACAACTTCCGGAAAAACGGAAATAAACCCGCGGTCACGGTGTAGGGATACAACTGTGGGTAATGTCGGAGTTTACGGGCGTAAACTGGATAGGCATTCGTCAAGGCAGTTGGTTTGAAGGCAGCCACCTATCCAGTTTACGCCCGTAAACTCCGACATTACCCAACGGTGAATATTTGCAGCTTCATACATGACAGAATACAATATTTATGAATAACGTTTGGTTTTAATCTATGTTTACTTTGTAACCAGGTAATGCCTGTTTCGTTCGGAGCGATTATACACCACCCAAAGAAAAATGCGTTTCATAGCTACAGGACCTAAAATCGTAAACTCTTTATTACTCCCATACCGGTGTACACCGGAGGGGACTATAGGTTTGCACTCCGTCCCTCCGTCTGTCAGTCTGTCAGTCTGTCAGTCTGTCACGCAAAGAACAGTTTTCCGGACTTTTTTTTCTAAACTCTTGATGCTAATGACTTCAAACTTGGTTCATGGTTTCCTCATGATAAGTTACAGATCAAGTTCGAACTTCACGACGTTTCGATCATTTTTGACAAAGTTATGGCACTTTGAACTTTGGTAATTTCCCCAACAGTTTTCCGGACGACAGACTGCCGGTAGGGGACATGTATTGCAGCGCAATACTCGGAATGATCGTTTTAAAAATGTTTTTGTTTTCACACGAGTTTCCGTGTGTGTGTGTGTGTGACCCACTCCCGTGTGTGTGTGTGTGTGTGTGTGCGTGTGTGTGTGTGTGTGTGTGTGTGTGTGTGTGTGTGTGTGTGTGTGTGTGTGTGTGTGAGATCCAGTCCCTGGGGCAGTGTGCGTGATGTGGGAGGGAGAGGAATTGAGCTCTTGAAGTCACATTTTACATGAGATGTAATCACACATTTCAAACTGTATTTCCCATGTGCACGCACATGCATTCACATGTTATCACAAGTAAATACATTGTGTAGATGACATCTTTTGTGGATCTGATAAATTGCCAGTAACCAGTTTGTAAAATTGAATGTGCAACATCTAAATGAAGACGTCCATGCCCGTGGGATTCCCACAGGTGACCCCACTAATATATATATATATATACATATATATATATATATATATATATATATATATATATATATATATATATATATATATATATATATATATATATATACATACATACATATATATACATATATATATATATATATATATATATATATATATATATATATATTGTTGCGAATATGGAATTTGGCCTCCATATCCGCTTGTAAATATTCCCCTATTTCCCCAATACTCCCCAACTATCCCCAATCCCCCATTCCCTAGTCCCATTGCCTGTAAATAACACTCTGTAGAACCGACCTTCCCCTTTTTCCCCCATTAAATGTCGTGCCCAGGTCCACCGCATCTCACATAGACAACTTTCGGACATCTTGCTAGTTATTCTTAGTCTATGTCAGTTAAGGACTCGTTTCCATTAATTATGACTCTTCGTTGCACCAGAATGTGATTGTATGGCACCAGTAGTGAGTTTAGGACCTTCCCATACCTCCCCGCATCTCTTCCCCATGAAGAAGCTACAACAACAACAACTACAACAGCAGAGGGGGGCGGCGCGGCGACGGCGCGGGGAGTGTGCGTCCTCACACCGGCTCGGTTAGCCGCCATGACCATGCGCTCCGACGGGGTTACCACGAAGGGGCTGGCTGTCAGCTCCTCGTCAAGGGCGGAGCCTGGTAACCCCCCCCCCCCGCACCCAATAAGAAGGGCGGACCGATTCCATCTGGGGCGGAGCTAACGAGCCGAGGGCGTGTCACTCCCCGCCGGATATACGAAGCGACTCACCGGACGTGACGTGAGATGCGCCCCCAGCTTGAGACGACAAGACGCCACCTCGAGCGCTGTGAAACCTCCCGCATCTCTGGACCGGACCGGGTCGATTCTGCCCTGAGCCCAGGTGCACCTGGAGCCATCGCTACCCGCCTTTCCTTGCCATCAATCCCCGTGTGAGTCAGCCTTGTCCCGTTTATCTGTCGTCTGTTGGGGTTAATATAAGTGTGTCTAAGTGCCTGTCTTTCTATGATGTCCCTCTTGTGGTTGTAATCTAACCTTCCGCCTTAATATAATCTCCTCCGGAGGTCTTGAGAACCGTATCCCTGGTGTCGTGTCATTTTAATCCCAGCCGTGTGTCTTTTCCTTCATTGACCTAGCGTAGCGCGACTAGTCAACGTTCGAGCAGAATCGGGTAAACTGTGCAGACGTGGTCATACCAAACCGCTCGGTAAACTAACATCCACCACCGCGTCTGTAACAATTGGTGTCGAGGAGTGGAATTCGGATCAGGGACTAAATTTATTAGGCCCAAATTTGTAGTAGAATCGATTCGGAGCGCGTTTCCCGCGCGAAATTATAACGGCGAAATTTGATTTTGTTATACGAAAATAAAAACCCGAATTTTGAAAGTCGCGCTATGGCAGACCAAGACAGCTGGGGTCCGGTAGTGGAGAGTGAGGCAGGGTCGGTCCAGGACCAAATTGAGGGACGCGAGGAGAGCGAAGCAGTGAGGGTAGCAGGTTCGCAAAGTAGCGCCTTCACGCACGAAGTAGCGGGCGCGCAAAATGGCGCCTCGCAGATGGCCACGGCGTCCACGCCCGCGACCGTGGCAGCGCCCCTGGTGGATTTGAACCTTTTTTTTATACAAATAAAGGCCCTTATGGCCCAGAATAGTGAGCGATTGGAGGGCCAAATGGGGGTAATGGGGAACCGGATGGATGCTCAGAGTGAGCAATTGGGGGTAATGGGAAACCAAATGGGGGTAATGAGGGACGAAGCGAGGGGTACTGGTGAGGGATTAGACAATAATTTTAGGGGATTAGACAATAATTTTAAGGGATTAGACGAGAAATTTGGGAAATTAGACAATAGATTAGGGGAAATACAGGAGGGGTTAATGGGGGTAGAAAACAGAATGGCCGCTCAAGAGAATCAAATGGAAGGGATGCAAAAAGGGTTAGAGGGGTTAGAAAACACCATGGAAGGCAAATTGAGGGACATGAGGGACCAAGCGGAAAGGGAAGTTAAACAAATGGGGCAGCAGATAGAGGGGGTCAGAATGGGGGTAGAAACCAAACTGGATGCTCACAGGGAGGAAATGGAGCAGATGAGGGTGGCATCTGGGCAGGAGATGCAAGTGATGGGAGAGGAGATCAGAAGAGGAGTGAGTGAGGAGGTCGGAGGAGTGCGCGAGGAGGTGAGGCACTGTGAGGAGCACATGGAGAAGGAGGTGAGAAAGGGGACTGTAAAGTTACAAGGGGGCATAGAGGTCCTGACGCAGGAGGTGGAACAGCTGACGGAGGAACAAAAAGAAGTAACGGAGCAGGTTCAAAGGAACACTGCGGTATTAGGAGGATTAAAAGCGACACAGAAAGAACTAAAAGATGACTTGGTAGCGACGAAGAGGGAATGTCAGATGGTACGTGAGGGATTGACAACGAGGTTGGACGAGGTGATAGAGGTAATGGAGACGAAGGACCGGCAGGTGAGGACGCACATGGAAACGGTCAAGGTAGCCTTAGAGGATGAGCTTGAGGAGACGTACCGGGGAATAAAAGAGGTGAAGCAGAAATTAGAAGAAGTGGAAGAAGGGGTGAGCGAAATTAAGAAGCGACGGAGAGAGGATAAGAAAGAGATAAAAGAGGAGGTAAAAGAATTGGTCCAAAGTCTGTGTTTGGATCGTGATGATGTGCTCATTAACCGGATGAGGGATTCGCAGGTGATGGAGGAGAAGCGAAGAGGAAGAGGACCCGGTGTAAGTGGTGACCAATATGGTCGTGCGTATGATGCGCCAGGTGATTTAAGGAGCTTGGGGGTCGAGATGGACCCGGGTGTTCGTGAGAGGCCGTTGGTGAGGTGTGCGACAGGTCTGGTGTGCGAAAAATGAGGTGTGCGAGAAAGTCCGACTCTGGGGTGTGTGAGGAAAAAGTGCGTGCCATGGAGTGAGGGTGCTGGCGAGAATGAGTCGGTCATAGCGCGTGTGCGAGGGAGCACATGGAAGCGCGGTGTGGTAAGTGTTACAGAGGGTGTAACGGGAGAGTGTGCGCGAGAAAGGTGTGTGACGGACAGGTGCATGAGGAAAGAGTGCGCTGTCAAAAGTAAGGAAGAATGCACACCTGTGGTGAGTGTTACAGAGGGTGTAATGGGAGAGTGTGCGCGAGAAAGGTGTGTAACGGACAGGTGCATGGGGAAAGAGTGCGCTGTCAAGAGTAAGGGTGAGTGCGTTGTCAAGAGTGGAGGTGAGAGTAGTACGAGTGACACGGAGCGTGAGTTGGTGGTGACAGGTGAGAAAGGAAGCACACCTGGAATGGTAGGGCGTGAGTGGGAATGCACGCTGGAATTGGTAGTGAGGCACGTGGTTGGGTGTGCGAATGAGAGCACACCTGTGATTGTCACAGAGGAGGTGACCGAGGAGGGGGTGCGAAGAGGTGTGTTGGTGAGGTGTGCGACCAACGAATGTGTGCCAAAGTGTTCGGTGGTCAGGTGTGTGACCAAGTCTGTGAGTGGAATGAGAGTACCTGGGTGTGTAAGGAAAGGTACGAGGAGCATGGAAACGGCTGGAGGTGTGAGCAAGGAACGGGCTGCGGGGTGTAAGAATCCAGGTGAAGCATCGACGGTAACCAGGTTAGAGGTTAGGTCGACTTTTAGCCGAAGCGGGCCCTCGGTGCGTGCTGGGCCTCGCTTTGAACGGCCGCGTCCGTGCTCCACTAGGCGGAGCGGGCAGCCCGATAGAAAGGGTCGTCATGGCGACCACTTTTTGTTGAGGCAGTCCGGCAGGTCGAGATCGGGACATTGGATGGCTCCACGCCGAGATGGTGCGTGGGATCTCGGCCCGGGTAAGCCCCCGTCCCTGCACCGAATGCCGGACGCATCCAGCCGCCGGCACAAAACAACCAGCATCCATTGCTTGGCTGTACGAAGCCGGGCTTTGGACAGGAATTGGCGCACCGAGAGGCATTAGTGAGTAGACGTGTGATGAGGATAGTGTTTTGGACCCAAAATTAGAGAAAAACAAAATTTGATGATTGGCAAGGGATTGGCAGTAGTGATTGGCAGATGATGGGGAGTGATTGGCAAATTTTTAATTTGTTGAAATTTGATGTGCAAAATTGGTAGTGAGCGATGGGCCCGGTGGGTAAGGCTGGCATCCCTGCCGCCCTTCCCATGTGGGGCAAATGCGCAATAGATTATGGGGTGTATGGCAGTGAAAACTAGCCCGGGTGGGTTAGGTTATATTGATAGGGATCTAGCGAAGATGACATTAGGTAACGTTAAGTTTAGTTAGTGACTGATACCTGTAGTGGGGACGCAGGTAGATTAGTGTGGATGATAATGACGTGGGAGCGCAATAGTTTAAAGGGACGACTGGGAAGCGCAAGTTTCAGAAGGGAGTAGTTAGCTGAGATGATGCCGTGTGTGTGAGAATTGAACAGGTGTGATTGCACAGGTGTGCAACTGGACAGGTGTGTGGAGCAGTGTGTGAGTAGTGAGTGTTGTGGATCAGCGCGAATGCGCTTGGGGAGAGAAGGGTGCAGGCGGCACCAAGAGTGAGAGCACAGGTGTGCAAGTGCAGGTGTGTGGAGAGAGTTGGAGTAAGTGGTACGGAGTGGTGTGCATGGTGCGAAGGTGTGAATGGGGGAAGAGTGGACCCCCATCACGGATACCCGGGGCGGGTAGTGTAAGTGTTAGGTAGAGGGTGCAGGTAAATTGTGGTTGGATATTGGCATCTGTGGTGCGGGTGACAGAATGGTATTGTGGATGGGTGCATTAGTGTCGTGGAAATGGCTGGGCGTGTAGCCTGTTAGTGTGTGTAGTTGGTTGGGCACTCCACCACTGTGAGGATGTCGGCCAGGTGAGGCCGCAGGTGGGCTCTGGGAGCCGGTAGTTGTGAGTGGGTGCCTGAGGATCCCGGGTGTGGATCGGGCAGCCCAGTGCCAGAGAGGGCACCGAGTGGGGAGAGCGCCAGAGGGCCTTCCCCAGGTAGTTAGGTTAGGGTAAGGAGCAGGTAAGCTCGGAGGCAACTGCAGTGGTGGAGGTGTGCAGGTGGGTAGACCCGCTGGGAGAGGTACACGCCACAGCCCAGAAATTGTGCGAGGGCACCGGGAGATGAATCGGGGGAGTGAGACCCCAAATTGAAAAGCACCACAGTTTGGCCAATGGGAATTGGTTTTTAGAACCCATAGTGTAAGAGGGCCAATGGTTTGGCCGGAGAAAGACCCCGGGTAGTGTAAAGTTGTTAAAGTCATTTAGGAAATAGTTAGGATTGATGAACCTGTCGCACCATACGCAGCCACTTGCCTGTGGTGATGATGATGACTCCACACCTGTGTTTTCTTTGTTTTGTGTTGCAGGAAGTAAGGACTGCTGTTGGATTTGTGAGACGCATCACGACGTGGATGAGACATTGGGGTGATTCCATCTCTCCCTCCTTAGGAGGGACTGATGATGAATTGGTAATGGCAAATTGTGATGTTCAGTTGGAGATGGCAAATTTTGATGAGAGTTGGAAATGGCAAATTTGATTGGTTAGGAGGGAGAGAAGACGAATTTGGTTTATGGGAGGAACGGGGAAGACAGTAGGGACGTTTGTTGATTGGTAAAGTAGATGTTTATGGGTAGTGTTGTGTTTTGTGGATGCAGTAAGGGGTAAGGGAGGGGCCATGTAGGTTACCTGGTGGGGGGGGGGGGGCGTACGGTAGGAACGTACCTGGCTCACCTGGTTCCCATGTGCCCCCAGTGTGCATTACCTTACATTGCGTGCACTTTTGCGCCCTTACCACCTTACTCACTTGTCTGCTTCTTTTGTCTCCCACCTCCGAGGATCTGGCTTTGGGGCAGAGAGAGAGAGGAGAGAGAGGTGCTGGCTTCGCAGTTGTGGGCCTGCACTTTCGCTGCTTGCTGCCTGGATCGATACACCATATGGACCGCAATGTTTGTGGCCACCCACAATGGACCGCAGTTCTTTTGCGGCCAAGCACCACCCGTGGATGGACCTATGGGTCAACGTGGCACCGATGCCATACAAGGTGAACCACTAACAGTTGGCCCCCTGAAGGCCACAATAAAGAAATGGACGCGGTTGGCGCCTTTCTTTATTTTTGAAAGAAGTAAGAAGGCCAAGTGCACCACACGAAGGCAAGACCAGCGGCAGAACATCGGCCGGCTGCGACACCACCGGTGATTTATAGACACTTTATTGGTGCACCGGATGGTGCTGACTGTGTTATGGGGTGGTGCTTTTGATGCTTGGAAGGGGTGCTCTGCACATTATTAAAGGCCGTAGGCCACAGAGCACTCGTGGGTTGGTGTATCGATGCTGGCATGCGTGCTTTCTCTATGCATAACATCTGCATGTGTTCCTCCAGAAACAGGTCCTGGATCGTAGTGTAAATAGCAGCGTAGTCTTGTAAATAATGCTCCCTACCGGCTGTATGTTTAGTTTGCGAATTCTTTCCGGATTCGGTTATCCTGTGGGTGTGTTTCTGAGAGGAGAAGGGTGCAACGTCGCAGGGGGACATATTTACTCATTTGTGAATATCTGTAAAACTGTCGCACTCAGGGTAGAGTTAATAGTAGAGGGAACTACATCTGAGTGCCACACTAAAATAGGTAAAAATTTATCGGGTCGGGACGCCCCGAGGGTAGAGAAGGGTGCAATGTTGCGAATATGGAATTTGGCCTCCATATCCGCTTGTAAATATTCCCCTATTTCCCCAATACTCCCCAACTATCCCCAATCCCCCATTCCCTAGTCCCATTGCCTGTAAATAACACTCTGTAGAACCGACCTTCCCCTTTTTCCCCCATTAAATGTCGTGCCCAGGTCCACCGCATCTCACGTAGACAACTTTCGGACATCTTGCTAGTTATTCTTAGTCTATGTCAGTTAAGGACTCGTTTCCATTAATTATGACTCTTCGTTGCACCAGAATGTGATTGTATGGCACCAGTAGTGAGTTTAGGACCTTCCCATACCTCCCCGCATCTCTTCCCCATGAAGAAGCTACAACAACAACAACTACAACAGCAGAGGGGGGCGGCGCGGCGACGGCGCGGGGAGTGTGCGTCCTCACACCGGCTCGGTTAGCCGCCATGACCATGCGCTCCGACGGGGTTACCACGAAGGGGCTGGCTGTCAGCTACTCGTCAAGGGCGGAGCCTGGTAACCCCCCCCGCACCCAATAAGAAGGGCGGACCGATTCCATCTGGGGCGGAGCTAACGAGCCGAGGGCGTGTCACTCCCCGCCGGATATACGAAGCGACTCACCGGACGTGACGTGAGATGCGCCCCCAGCTTGAGACGACAAGACGCCACCTCGAGCGCTGTGAAACCTCCCGCATCTCTGGACCGGACCGGGTCGATTCTGCCCTGAGCCCAGGTGCACCTGGAGCCATCGCTACCCGCCTTTCCTTGCCATCAATCCCCGTGTGAGTCAGCCTTGTCCCGTTTATCTGTCGTCTGTTGGGGTTAATATAAGTGTGTCTAAGTGCCTGTCTTTCTATGATGTCCCTCTTGTGGTTGTAATCTAACCTTCCGCCTTAATATAATCTCCTCCGGAGGTCTTGAGAACCGTATCCCTGGTGTCGTGTCATTTTAATCCCAGCCGTGTGTCTTTTCCTTCATTGACCTAGCGTAGCGCGACTAGTCAACGTTCGAGCAGAATCGGGTAAACTGTGCAGACGTGGTCATACCAAACCGCTCGGTAAACTAACATCCACCACCGCGTCTGTAACAATATATATATATATATATATATATATATATATATATATATATATATATATATATATATATATATATATATATATATATATATATATATATATATTGGTTGCATCTGTGTTCACAAGATTTTTTATATATATACAAGATCGACGCTCGTGAAAGAGCTAACATTAATCACACAAAAAGTCAAACCGACACAAAACACCAAAAATAAGGGGAGCGGTAGACAAGATGGGGAGAGAGGGGGAAGGACACAAACAACATTTGAGAGCAGGGACATTGGGAGAAATGTGGGAGGGGGAGGGCTTGGGGGGAGGTGGGAGAGGTATAAAACATATTGTTACGTGGTCCCCTCGGTGAATACCTGGTCTCGGTGACCCCCGGACCGTGAGAGGAACTTCGCCAGAAAGTTGTATTATATATGCGCTCTCGCCATGCAATCCATATGAATTCCACCCAAGAGAAAACTGATGTTCAATGATATATTTCACTGGTAATGATACCATACAATTTCAATGATACAACCACGGAGATTTTCCCCGAGCAATCCACCATCAACAATTCACAATCCCCAATCAATTCCCTAGATGAGTAAGATGGCCATCTTATATATGTGTGTCCCCTTTGGTACTCACGACCCCCTTTGGTCCCTGTCCCTCACAATGTCTCTGGGCCCCTCCTGACCAAGATGATGGTCGGCTTCGCCGCACTCGGGCGGTTGAACGAACCCCGGGTGGACGTGTTTCCACCGGGCATGTATCGTACCGGGAACCCCGGCTGCAGCCCCCTCGTGGCCACGCGAAGCGGGTACTGTAAAGCAAGCCAAAAGCCACACGCCGCTTGCAACGCGTGTTAGGCCTCAACGTGCGACCCGTACGCGTCTTTGTAGACGGTGCCGCGAACGGTGCCAGACGCTGGGTCGGTGCACGGCCCCACGGCAACTTGACGTGTCCACCGGGTATGTACACGTCCCGGTAACTCCTCTCGCCAGACGGGCTTGGGAACGCCGCTGTTTCACGCGGCTCAAGATCGATGCCACCTTTCGTCGGAGCGGGGCGAGGAAGAAGAATCCTCGTCGCTTCTCTTGACCTCGTGTGTTTCTTCTTCCGTTTCCGGTCTCTTTTTCCAGAAGGGCTCCTGACCCTCCAACCACAACAACCCTTAATCGACTACACATTGATAAGCAAAGATCTGAATAGTAATTCACATAAATATGTAACACTCCCCCCCTTCAAGAGAGAAAGTTTGACCCCAGCGAAAACTTTCGTTGCCGGCCAACTTGGATAAACCAACCAGATAACTCAACCCCCAAATCATCAGTTCCCCTGGGCAACAATTACCACAACTCAAAAATAAAGCAACAATATTTCACCAAAACCCCCAGAGATTTTCCAAGGTAATTCACTCTGGACAAAGCACCAGCAACGACATTGTCCCTGCCCTTTACATGTTCAATTTCCCGTTGGACTCCTGCCAAGCCAAACTCCATCTCATGACCCTCTGACTTTGACTGTCAGTTTCTTGTGAATGAAGGTTAAGGGGTTGATCAAAGATCCAAAGTTAAGCAACTCGATAGCACTTTTTCCGGGAGGCCAAGCCGAGTATTCACTACATGGATGCCTTTAGGAACGTGGAGTTCACGGTTAGTCCGTGCAGGAAAGTTCTCTACATGGACGCCTTGAGGAACGTGGAGTTCACGGTTAGTCCGTGCATGAAAGTTCACTACCTGGACGCCTTTAGGAACGTGGCGTTCACGGTTAATCCGTGTAGGAATCTTGGCTCGGCGGCTCCGCCGCATTCAGTGCTTCAACTTTTCAGAACTTCCCTAATAATTATGGTGGGACCGCTTGTCACTGTAGTCCCATGAATAGCGGTCTCCTTCTCGGCCACTACTTTGACAATCCTTCCTTCGGGAGCTGCCGTAACTCAGGGAGCCTCCATAATAATATTGATTGCGGCCACCACCAAAACTACCGCCCAGTTGTCCTCTCCTGTAGACCTCTCGACGCCTACGAAATGCCTTCCCTACTGTTATGGTCCGACCCTCCAAATCCTTGCCATTCCAATTCTTCTCTGCCTCTCTGGCGTCTTTTGTGCTTGCAAACGTGACAAAGCCGAACCCTCTTGACTGTTGCGTTTCCCTGTCTCTCACCAACCGCACTTCCACCAGCGGCCCATATCTGTTGAAGACAGAGGTCAGAACTTCTTCCTCTGTTTTGAAGTTCAGTGCCCCTACAAATAACTTGGTATTTTGGTCGCCATCCCGAGCTGGTGTGGTGTTATTTTCCCTGCTGGGCTCTTTACCAACCCTCGGGTTACCATAAACTTGACCCCCGGCCAAATCATTCCCGATAACCACAGATACACCCTCTACAGGAAGCGTGGCTTGTAAACCGACGGTGACCGGTCCTGACACCAAATCGGACTCCAAATGGATGACATGAAGTGGAGCACGAACACCGCCCCCGATCCCCTGTAAACGAACACTATCCCCCGTTGCCGTCTCCTTGGACCATGGCAAAATGCCTTCAAGCATTAACGATTGATGTGCTCCTGTGTCCCTCAATATCCTAACCGGTCTCCGGTTAGTCGAGGCTCCATCCAGTGACACAAACCCCTCTGAAATAAATGGTTGGTAACCCTTTTGATGGCGATTTGTTACGCTAGCCATCGCATTCGGAGTTGTAATAGTCGGACTCCGCTCTGGGTTGTCCCTTTTCATGAGGTAACAACTGGACATCAAGTGTCCAGGTTTCTTGCAAAACGCGCAAGTAGGCCCGGAGGAAAAACTCGTGGTCTGCCTCGGGCCCCCTGAAAAATAAGTTTGTCTTGGGCCCGCAGCCCTCTGACTTCGAACAGGTGGGGTATCCGCGTTGTCCCCATAATCCTCTCGAGGCCGCCGCCATGTATTGTCGTTCTCCGCACCTGCTGTTCCCCACCTCCCCTGCGGAGATCTAGGCGAGGAGTTAGGTTCGTGGACCCCTATCCGGTGGGTTAAGGCATAATCATCTGCCAGGGTGGCTGCGTCCCACAACTTTGGTACTTTCTTTTCCTGCAGGTACACTTTGATGTCCTCGTGGACACACTGCTGAAATTCCTCCACCAGGATCAAGTCATGCAATGTTTCGAAGTCTTTCCCGACTCCTTTTGACTCACACCACCGATCAAACATGTTTTCTTTCACTCTGGCAAACTCCACATGGGTCTCACTCTCCCTCTTCCTGGCATTCCGGAATTTTTGCCTGTAAGCTTCCGGAACCAACTCATAGGCTTTGAGGATGTGTTTCTTCAGTACCTCATAATCTGCACATTGGTCCATTGGTAGCGCCGAATAAATCTCTTGAGCTTTTCCCACCAGCACACTTTGCACTAGTATGGTCCAGGCCTCCTCCGGCCAGTTTAATTGTCGAGCCACTTTCTCAAAGTGTGGAAAAAATTTCGCGACTTCCTTTTCACTGAACGGTGGCACCAGCCTCACATGTCTGCCCACATCCCAGGTTTTCTGGTTAGGTGTCGACCCCGTCAGCAAGGGTGGTACCTCTCACCGTTCTCTCATTAACTCCAGCTCCTTGAATTTAATTTCCTGCCGAAGCTCCATGTCACGTTCCTTTAATTCCCTTTCTGCTTTTCTCTCCTCTGCTTCGAGTTCCCTTGCAGCTCTCCTCTCCTCTGCTTGTTTCTCTTCTCTCCTCTCTTCTGCTTTCCTTTCTTCTTCTTTTAACCTTTCCTGGAGTTCTCGTTCCACTCTCCTTTCCTCTGCTTGTTTCTCTTCTCTCCTCTCTTCTGCTTTCCTTTCTTCTTCTGCTCTTTCCTTTTCTGCTTTCCTTTCTTCTTCTGCTAACCTTTCCTGGAGTTCTCGTTCCACTCTCCTTTCCTCTGCTTGTTTCTCTTCTCTCCTCTCTTCTGCTTTCCTTTCTTCTTCTGCTCTTTCCTTTTCTGCTTTCCTTTCTTCTTCTGCTCTTTCCTTTTCTGCTTTCCTTTCTTCTTCTTTAATCCGTTCCTGGCTCCGTAATTGCAACTCCAGTTTCCGGAGCTCCACGTCTTCTGGTTCTTCGGGTAGCCACTCCCAGACTAACTCGTCCCATGTTCCTAATCCCACCATAGACTGTATCACCGTGGTCTGCAACTCTGCCTTCCTCAAATTAGTTCGGACCTCCAAGTTAAAATGTTTGGCCAATTTCAAGAGGTCCGACTTTAGTAACGCTCGGAACTGTGCCTCACTCGGGGTTACCGCAAAGTTCTGTGCCACAAACGCCATGGTGCCTATCGTTAACACCTGTTAACCTTCACCCAAACTTTACCACAATTTCTCAAACAATTTACCAATTAATAATTAATTAATAAATTTTAATTAATAAAAACTATTATTTTATTATGTTATACAATTTTAAATCCCGGACGTAGACCCAATTGCGAATCCACAAATCGTAATTTGGACGAGCCCCCAATTCTGTTACGTGGTCCCCTCGGTGAATACCTGGTCTCGGTGACCCCCGGACCGTGAGAGGAACTTCGCCAGAAAGTTGTATTATATATGCGCTCTCGCCATGCAATCCATATGAATTCCACCCAAGAGAAAACTGATGTTCAATGATATATTTCACTGGTAATGATACCATACAATTTCAATGATACAACCACGGAGATTTTCCCCGAGCAATCCACCATCAACAATTCACAATCCCCAATCAATTCCCTAGATGAGTAAGATGGCCATCTTATATATGTGTGTCCCCTTTGGTACTCACGACCCCCTTTGGTCCCTGTCCCTCACAATGTCTCTGGGCCCCTCCTGACCAAGATGATGGTCGGCTTCGCCGCACTCGGGCGGTTGAACGAACCCCGGGTGGACGTGTTTCCACCGGGCATGTATCGTACCGGGAACCCCGGCTGCAGCCCCCTCGTGGCCACGCGAAGCGGGTACTGTAAAGCAAGCCAAAAGCCACACGCCGCTTGCAACGCGTGTTAGGCCTCAACGTGCGACCCGTACGCGTCTTTGTAGACGGTGCCGCGAACGGTGCCAGACGCTGGGTCGGTGCACGGCCCCACGGCAACTTGACGTGTCCACCGGGTATGTACACGTCCCGGTAACTCCTCTCGCCAGACGGGCTTGGGAACGCCGCTGTTTCACGCGGCTCAAGATCGATGCCACCTTTCGTCGGAGCGGGGCGAGGAAGAAGAATCCTCGTCGCTTCTCTTGACCTCGTGTGTTTCTTCTTCCGTTTCCGGTCTCTTTTTCCAGAAGGGCTCCTGACCCTCCAACCACAACAACCCTTAATCGACTACACATTGATAAGCAAAGATCTGAATAGTAATTCACATAAATATGTAACAATATGAACATTGCAAGGACTTCCAGGAAAGAAGTTGGAATTTCAAAAAAAAAAGAAGTGTATCTGGGGTGAATTAGCGGGGGGGGGTAGAAAAGATCAAGGGTTTGGATGGAGGAAGATAAGAGATGGTGGTGAACAGCTGTTTGAAAGACCTGGAGGGAGGAGTGGGATTGAAGGGAGTGGGGGAGTTTGTTCCAGAGGCGGGAGAAAAGGGGAATGAAAGAGTGAAGGTGAGCAGAGAGCCTAGATTTTGGCAGTTTAACCATAAGAGGGTTGCAGGCAGATCCTGTGCGACCTGAAGGAATATTGGGGGGACAGAGCACAGAGAGAGCTGGGGGAGCAAGGCCGGAGAGGAGTCGGTAGAAGACAGAAAGACCACCAACCTGCCTGCGGTGAGTGACTGTAAGGCGCTCGGAGTTAACTTCATCGCAGGAGATTCCAATGATTCTGAAAGCTTTGGTTTCAACAGCGTGAAGACGAGCTAGGTGTGAGGCAGGAGCACCGGCCCAGAGGGGGGAACAGTATTCCATTGAACTGCGGATGAAAGCTTTGTATGTGGTGAGGAGCTCAGGTGTGCCAAGGAAGGACTTCGCACGACGGAGGATGCCCAGTCGGCGACTGGCTTTGGAGGCCATCTTGGAAATGTGGTTTTCCCAAGAAAGATCATGGCAGATGGTGAGACCCAAAAGCTTGAGCGACAGAACTTCTTGGAGAGGATTGTTGAGAGACCAGATGTGAGGGTTTTTCAGTCGGTCCTTTCGGAGAGGCATTGTAAGAGTGTGAGATTTGTCAGGATTGAAAGACATGTTCCACTTGTTTGACCAGTCTGTGATTTTGTCCAGGTCTGCAGAGAGTGAGGAGGCTGCAGACTGCCGATCTGAGGGATGAGGAATGGAGCGGCAGATAGTGGAGTCATCAGCAAAGGGATAGAGGATTTTCCAGAGAGTCGGAGATATCATTGATGAAGATCAGAAATAGCACAGGGCCCAGAACACTACCTTGGGGAACTCCAGCCAGAACAGGAAGGGGAGATGAAAGAAATCCATTCAGGGCCACACGTTGCCTACGACCAGAGAGGAAGTCCGCAAGCCATGAGTGGAGAAGCACAATGATGACAATGATGAGGACACAGGAAAGAATCAAGCGCCATTATATTCCATCCAGGCGGCCCTTACTCGGTCGTACACGGTACGAAAGATTTTTGCATCAATTGGTAAAAGGAGAAGCGTGAGTGTGTCTGTGTGTTTGTCTTTGAGCAGGATATCTCAAAATGTTATGGACGAGGATATCTCAAAAAGTTATGGACGGATTCGGACGAGATTTGGTGGACAGGTTAGGTGTGTGACGAGGACGCATTGATTCAATTTTGGTGAAAATCCGGATCCATACCTGGATCAGAGATCAGGCCAAAATGATATATCAAAAAGTTATGGACGAGTTTTGACAAAACTTGTTGGATGAGTTGGTTAGGTGACAAAAGCATATGCTGATTAGATTTTGGTTCAGGTCCGAATCCAGATCCAGCCTATCAGTGGGATACAAAACGTAAACTGTTCAGTCTGGCGGAGGAATGCGCTCTACCGAGTGACGTTCTAGTTTTTACCGTAAATCGAAAAAGTAACTTTTGTTGTTTTTCTTACGTGGTTGGTGTGTTTCTCCCCTCTTTCTTCTGTTACGTCCTTATCTGTTCTACGCTCTAGTTCTAGCTCCTCCACGAGCTTCGACATTGTATTCAAAAACTTTAAAATTATGATCAATTAAATTGTCCTGTGTATTTATTTTAGCCAGATTCGTCACCCATCATGGGGATCTCACAAACCCACCATGTGGACATCAATCGCAGTCTCGAATGATGCAGCAGATGACGTCACGCCCACCTGAGTTACCGACCCACCCACAATGCCGATCATACCACGCCCAACTTTGTCAGAACCACACCCACCCTGCAGTCTGACGTGCCATACCCACCCTTTTCGCTTGCCCCTTGCACTGTTGCGTGATTCAGTTGTCCTTAGGGCTCACAGCGACGAACGAGTGATGTCTTTGCCATCTTGTGCCACCGCGAGCGAGGAATACATTGTGAATGAAGCAGAGAAGTCGCACCTTTGGGATAAGGTGGGTGCGCTGTCTGCAGGTGAAGCACGATTAAATAATGTACAGTACTTTAAAAACTCTCATAATTGGCATTTCTTTACATTTTACTTCTAGATTTGAAAAATAGTATTTTGATGTTAAACTTGCCCAAAATCATGCGCATTAAACGCATTCATGGAGGTACACGGGTGACACCTGTACACGGTGGTACCGAGCCATTAAGACCGCATGCAAGGACCGCTGTTTGTGCATTAACCTTTGTGTTTTGCTTCTCTTCACCGGATTCGCATGGCCTAGGCAATTGTTAATCACTGTAAGTGCGCAGAGGTTCCGCATTCCAGCAAATTGCCATTGTTAGAGGTACGGTATAGGTGTACAGCGAGTCGGTCATACTGGGCGTGGTACACGGCACAAGGAACTGATTCAGGTGTTGTATGTTTCACATCCTCTTAGTGAGGCTTTCTTCATAATTATGATGCCAACAATATATAAAGCACATCAATACTGTACTCTGCTTGACCAGGTGGGGACATGATGGCTTTATTTATATAAGGTGCTGGTCAGTTCCACTCCTTCCTTGTCAGGTTTATCTAATGACATCCTAAAGTAAGGGGGAACAAGAGAAGAGTATGGAATATAAAACATATTGAGGAGGAAGGGTGGGGGTGTCTATTTCCACCATATGTGCGTACGTAATAAATAAATGGCCCCTTGATGTTGGGATACTTGTTAGATTTCATAAAACCAAAGATGGCTTTGGTGGTTGCATTTCCTGTGGCCACCACTTCCTATCTTGAGTACTCGACCACCCAAAAGACCTGGTAGAAGAATGACAATGAGAGCGCATGTTTACGCGATTAACACCCAAGGTGCTGTGATGAGGCTTTCACGTTCATCTATAAGGGCCATCTTAGAGATGGCAGGAATGGAGACTTTTAGCACGGGGTTTGATCGACAGACAGCAGTCCGTGGCAGCCCATGGTTCAACTAGTTCTGTACCACCGTGTACGGGTGTCACTCAGATAACTTGTGTCGTCGCACCTTTTTACCTTTATCTGGAATTGAAATTCCAGATTTTGCACTGTTGGGTGATTCAGTTGTCCTTAGGGCTCACATTTCTTCCAGATTTCTGGAAGGAAATTCCAGAAAATCTGGAAATTCCAGATTTCTGGAAATTCCAGAAATTCCAGAATTGAAATTCCAGATAAGTTATTGTCATCATGCACTGTCTGTTCGTCCGTCAGTCTCCTATTTCGACTTTTCTGGCCAAATCGCTGGGCCAATTCAGCTGAAATTTGGCAGCAAGGTTCCGCTCCTGACTGGTAACAGGGATTAGCAAATCTAGTTCTGGTCACATGACCAGAAGTCTGTCAAAATGGGTGACTTGGTCAATTCCTTCAAAAATCCATTTCTCCAGTCCCACCAGTCAGAATGCTACCAAATTTGGGTTACAACATTAGGCCAGGATAGGGATGTTAAATTGCGGAGGTCATGCAGATCATGTGACTGGAAGTCTGTGAAAATGGCCGACATGGCAAATCCCTTCAAAAATCCATTTCTCCCGACCCACCAGTCCGATAGGCCCCTCTCCCTCACAAGGCCACGGCCCATTTTGCGCTGCTATATTTTATGAAACCCGTGTGACGCATCCGAACATTGACCAACTTGTGATGGAATACCATCCAGCCATCCAATATTCCCAGGCTCTTCTGCACGGAGGCTTTGGATTTTCATGAACCCTTGCCTATTTTCTTTTTAAAATTAAACAATCAATGGGAGCACAAGCCATAATATTGATTGGGGAGCTTAACTGATTTTGACTAGTGGAGTATATTAATACAGGGTGATTTTAATTTTTTTTGGAGAAACGTAAGTAATTCATAGACACTAAAAACGATATCTCTTAGGAACCTAATATTTTGTGTAAATGTAGCCTAATGCTACATAAAGACGTAACATGACCTGTGAGTTAACAGGTATCACGTGATTTATCACGTGACCCGGCAGTGACGTTTAACGGTTTTCACTCGGTCGCGTCTTGGCGCTCACTGTGGAAGGAAGCGTGTTTCTCATCAAATATCACATCAACAATGCATCCTTTAGAGGTGGATGGATACACCAGAGACCAGAGAAAGTGGATGAAGTGCAGGGAAGAATGGAAGAAATCTCCGAGACGTTTAGCACAACAAGCTCACTGTTCATAATCCAGTGCAAGGAAGGCGGCCATGACACTCCAACTTTATCCCTGCAAAATTCATGCAGTGCATCAGTTACTGGAGCCTAATAAAGAGAAACGTGTCGCCAGCCTACTGTGAGTGGCTCCAGAGGATGGTAAGAGAACAAGACAATGTTGTGGATGTTATGTTGTTTTTACAGATGAAGCATGGTTTCATCTTTCTGGGCATGTGAATTCACAAAACACTCGTTTACGGCTAAGTGAACAACCTTATGCAATCCATGAAAGGCCATCGCATCCCACCAAAATTGGTGTTTGGTGTGCTGTAAGTCGGCAAAGAATTATTGGCCAAATTTTCTTCTCAAACAGTAAACTCTGAACGTTACATCAACATCATAAATGAGTTTATTGGGTACGTTACAGAAGACGAAATCAACCAACGATGGTCTCAGCAGGATGGTGCCATCAGTCACATTTCGCGATACATCATGAAGGAACCTCGGCTACTCTTTGGTGACCGTGTAGTGTCCAAGTCATTATGGCCACTTCGATCCCCGGATGGCCAGATTTGTTTGGATTTGTTGTTGTCGCCAGATTTTTTTTAGAACATTAGGTTCTAAAATTTGTTTTTTGTCGCTAAAATTTGTCGCCAGATTTGTTTTTGTGGGGATATTTGAAGGATATAGAGTACTCTACAAATCCACACATTCTTGGTGAATTATAAACAATAATCATTGATATAACCAGCACTATTCCCCAATAAATGCTACGCTCTGTGTTGGAGAGCATGCTGCGAAGAATGCATTTGTGCCTGAAACATGGTGGACACTTTCAGCACTTAATTTAAGGTAATCAATTGTATGGATCATGCGACGTCTTTCTGTAACATTAGGCGACATTTACACAAAATATTTGGTTCCGAACTGATATAGTTTTTACTGTATGGGAATTATTTAGGGTTCTCAAATAAAACAATCACTCTGTATTATGTTATGATGTTTTGCCCAACTTATTATATAATGCTGTGGATCAGCTTGACCCTGTGGCTTTTGATTCTTATTCCCTGTTAGTTCCGAGCTATACAGGAAGAACGAGATGCAGCATACGCTGAAATACAGACGCTTCATGGCGGTAAGCAGCACACCTTGGAGCATGTTGGGTCACGAGTGTTATAGACACTGAATGCAGGGTGTGTGTGTGTGTGTGTGTGTGTGTGTGTGTGTGTGTGTGTGTGTGTGTGTGTGTGTCTGTCTGTGTCTGTCTCTGTGTCGCCCATCCTTTGTATCCGAAGAAGGCTGTTTACATGAAACTTGTGAATCACCTGGAGATCAATTTATTTACAATGCAGATGTTGTTGCCCCGGCAGCATCCACACTCTCAGAGAGCAAGCAGTGTAACCTGGTGTGAAGGAACCACCAAGGAACTTGCTATTCACAGTCCATGGGATCTTAGTCCACCAAAGAATGCTAGCAGACGGGACACCCAGTTTAACGTCCATCATTGATGCCTTGCTCTGGATGTGAAGCAGCTACAGCTGGGTCGAGGTTCGAACCCAGGCTAGACAGCTTCGGGCCCTGTGTGTGTGTATATATATATATATATATATATATATATATACATACACAGACTTCGCATTTAATATGGATTTTTTTTTTTCTTGACTTGGGTTTACTTTCTGAACTCAATATATCAATCTGGTGAGTTTCTTTTACCCTTCGGTGATGTCTTTGTTGAAAGAACCATGTCACTGATTGTCTTTCGCAGCAAGAAGTCAATAACAGGATTATATCACAGGTGGCGTGACAAAATGTAAGGACAGGTACATTTGACGATTGGCTTCACAATCGGGTATATAAGGGTTGTTGCGTTCTGTATTAGTGGAAAACAACGGCTGCACGTCTACAAAAGTTATTGCCGCTTCCTCTGTAGATGGTCCGTCAACTTGACAAAGCTGTTTGTCATGGAGTGGTGGCTTTACGAAATTCTGGCATGAAACAGCGTGCTATTGCTCGGCAGTATGGCATCACTCAAGGTCAGGTGTCAAAGATCCTGAAACGAAATGCTCAGAGGGGTGTCGGTACTCCAATACCGAGGAGAGGACGTCCACGCAGAACCACAAGGAGAGATGATCGCCAGCTGCACCGGTTAGTCTGCAATGGCTGTACCACGTCAGCTAATTGGCTTAGGGCTGAGTGGCAGCAACTGACAAATGTGCCTGTATCCAGAAGGTTTGTCAACCAACGACTGGTTCAAGCAGGCTATCGTGCCAGGCGTCCCCTGAGAAAGCCACGCCTGACCAGACAACACAGCCAGCGCCGATTGCAGTGGGCCAGAGAGCACCGTCAATGGCAGCCAGGACACTGGAATCACGTGACCTTCAGTGATGAGTCCAGATTTCTGGTCTATCGTCAATATGGCCACGCCCGAGTGCGCAGACAAGTGCATGAAGCCCACAACGAAGATTGTATAGTGCCAAGAGTCCAAGCTGGAGGTGGTGGGGTGACCGTTTGGGCTGCTTTCCATGCAGGGGGCAAAACTGACCTGGTTGTTCTGAATGGAAACCTGAACCAGTTCAAGTACAGGGCCATTCTGGAAGAAACATTGCTTCCACTTGCTCGTGCAGCCTTTCGAGGAAACTTTGTCTTCCAAGATGACAATGCACGGCCTCATCGTACTCGCATGATCCAACACTTTCTTGCTGACCATGGTGTAGAGCATATGGAGTGGCCTGCCATGTCCCCGGATATGAATCCGATAGAGAACTTGTGGGCAGAATTAACGCGTCAAATCGACAACTTGGACCAGCAGCCGACCTCTGTGCGTGAATTGCAGCAGACTATTGTCACTGCATGGCAAGCGATTCCTGTCCAAACCTTGGCAAACCTCGTGAACAGCATGCCTCGACGTGTACGTGCTCTCCTGAATGCTCGTGGGGGTTACACGAAGTACTGAACTGTAATTTTACTGTCCGTAATCCCAGTCATAATTTAGCTTTTGTTTTTGATGAAATTTTTTTTGGCTCATGTGTAAAATAAAGAGATACTTCTAGAAAATGCACAGAAGTTTAACACAGTACTTTCCGTGAATTGAGTTTGATATCAGTTTACATCACTTTCAAGGATCAATTTATTTGCTTCGAAATGTCAAATGTGGTTTTTGTTTCTTTTAAAGGTCACATTAACAAAATCTAGAATAATTTCAACATAATTCCAATGAGCTTTTGGTTCTAAGTCATCTTGAAAAGTAAGTTCACCCCCACAAAAAAAAAATCCATATTAAATGCCAAGTCTGTATATATATATATATATATATATATATATATATATATATATATATATATATATATATATATATGCCTCTGGGTTATCCTGCAACCCAGAAATTTACCATTCTACGTACATGTATTTCAAGAAAAATATCTGTTATTATAACTGGCTTGTTACACGCTTGCTTTCTGATGGGAAAGACAAACCGAGCTCCAATTTTTTGAGGAATTAAAACTAAATGGCTTTTAAAGATAAGGGAGATTTTTTTTTAAAGGAAATGGAAGCAAGAATTGGAACTTTGCCAAAAAGTTATAAATTCGTTTGGGAACACAAGAGCCCTCAACTTGAAACAATACTTCTTAAATTTGTTCTTCGACTGCAAAAGGTATCTTCTACCTGTGGTTCAATTTTTCAACATGTTTACCTTTATGCACCATCCTGAGAAACAGCTTTTCAGCTGTGATGAAGGCATTCTGTTTAATATTCTTCTTCTTCTTTGCATTGCATAATATGTCTAAAAACTTTTTCATGAACGAGCTGTTTGAAAGTTTGCTTTACTCGCTGCAGACTGAACTGGAGATCAAAGAACATGATACCCCACGCAGTGTTTAACTATATACCGTACTTCCATTTAAATAAAATAATAATTTTAAAGATCGTTTTTTCAAAAATCTGGAAGTTTAGCATTATTGAAGCAAGTCTTATACACCAACCAATATAATATGTCCAAGTACTGCAAAACTGGAGGTTCGTGGAAGTGTTATGAAGGCGATTTGTGTTCTACAGTGTTGAAGTATATCTTCTAAGACTCTAAGTGCTGAATATCAATAAGGAAGCGGCACATGGCATTTTTAGTCTTTGGTATTACCTGCCTGGGGTTGATTTCCAACTACTGACCTCCCAAACTGAGTGTGGACTCTCCAACAACAGTGCCACTAAGTGTGGTAATTCTCCCTACTTCCCCCTCTCCTCCCTCATATCACCCCCCTCCACCACTCCCCTCACTTGTACTTGATGCCCCCTACCTCTTCCTTCATGATAAGGACCTCAAACATCCGGGGCCTTCGCTCAAACCTGACTGATCTTTCCATACAGGTTGCTTCTGACAAACCAGACGTAATCTGTTTAACAGAAACTTTCCTCCTTCATGATGTCTTAGATTCCTTAATATCTCTCCCTGGTTACTCCCTCCTCTGGTATAATAGACCTGAGCCTCGTCCTGGTGGAGGGGTTGCTATCTTTATCAAAAACTCTCTTCCTCACTCACCCTGCACTGCCCCTCTCTCGACCACACCCCCAGGAGTACCTCTGGCTATGGCTTCCCCTCCACTCCCACCTTCTGTTTATATGTGTGTTGTACCGTCCACCAAACAGCGATGACTCCATTTACATCTCGCTGTCCGACAACATGGACCAACTTCTATCCACTCACCCCAACTCTCTCTCTCTCTTCCTCATATGTGGTGGCTTCAACTGTCATCATGCCAGCTGGCTGGGTGTGGGTTCCTCTCGCACCAGCCATGGCACCTCAGCAAAGGACGTCTGTGACTCATTGGGACTGACACAATCTGTCAATTTACCGACCCAGATCTCAGTCAACGGTACCATAACTCTTCTAGACTTGGTTATGACTAACTTCCCTGCAAATGTCTGCTGTTTTTCTGCTCCAATCGGTTCAACAAATCATTTGCTTGTTAAAGTGGACATCTCTCTGACCATTCTCAGAGAGCCTCCTCAGCGCCGACGAGTCTGGCATTTCACTCAGGCCGACTGGCACGGTCTTCAGGCTGCCATCAAACATCTGGACTTGTCTACCATTTCCACTGTCTTTGATATCAACTCGTCCTTGGAATTTCTCCAAATAAATTTGCTCTTAAAACAGCTGCACAGCTGACACTGCACGTGAAAAAGCTGAATGCCTCAACTCTGTTTGCCTCAAAATATTGTGTCCCTAACCCATCGCTCTTTGTACCCACCTTACCCAGTGAAACCCAGCTGCTCCTGGACTCGGTGTCCTTCTCTCCTGACAAGGTGGAGAATTTTTTGTCAAACCTCAACCCTGATTCTGCAACTGGACCTGACGGCATCAGCCCACGGGTTGTAAAATGCTGCTCTGCCGCTATTTCACACACTCTCTCTGTTCTCTTCACCCTCTCTTTTGCTCAAGGTCATCTGCCATCAGCTTGGAAATCGGCCAACATTACCGCTTTACACAAAAAAGGTGCAAAAACAGATCCTTGCAACTACAGACCAATCAGCCTGCTCCCAATTATCAGCAAAGTCATGGAATCCATCATTGCTTCCGATATTAAATCCTTCCTCTTCTCCAATGGCTTGATCTCTGATAATCAATTTGGATTCAGACCAGGTCATTCTACTCTGGATATGCAGCTTCTGCTGCCTCTACAATAGATGTCTCAACAATGGACGCCAGACAAGAAATCAGAGCCGTCTCCCTTGAAATATATTGTGCCTTTGATACGGTCTGGCACCCCGCCCTGCTCACCAAACTCTCTTCTTATGGTATCCATAGAAATCTCCACTCATGGCTCGCGGACTTCCTCTCCTGTCATAGTCAACGTGTAGTTCTGAATGGATTTCTCTCATCTCCCCTTCCTGTTCAGGCTGGAGTTCCTCAAGGCAATGTTCTTGGCCCTGTGCTTTTTCTAATCCTCATTCATGTCATTAATTTCTCTGACTCTCTAGGAAATCCTCTATCTTTTTGCTGACGACTCCACTCTCTGCCGCTGCATATCTCAACCCTCAGACCGGCAGGCTGCAGCCTCTTCACTCTCTGCAGACCTGGAAAAATATCACAAACTGGTCAAACAAGTGGAACATGTCTTTCAATCCTGACAAATCTCACACTCTCACCTTATCTCTCCATCTGGAAAACCCTTCCATGAACTTTCTCAACAATCCTCTCGAAGAAGTTCCGTCACTCAAGCTTTTGGGTCTTACTATCTGCCATGATCTTTCCAGGGAATGCCACATTTCCAAGCTGGCCTCCAAAGCCAGTCGCCGTCTGGTCATTCTCCGTTGTGTGAAGTCCTTCCTTAGCACTATTGAGCTTCTCACGACATACAAAGCCTTCATCCGCAGCTTGATGGAGTATTTTTTATACTTGTACTTTTTTTCGTACTACTTTTTATTCTTTTATACTTAGGTACTTTTTATATAAACCGGATGGTTGTTTTGTAGGAGACACCATCCCCTTACTGGATGGCCCTCTCCCTTCCACAGATCGCCTGTTGTTCCTTTTGCCTGCTGTTGTTGTGCTTCCCTTTCTCTCCCCCTCGTCTCCTGCTCCCTTTATTATTTGTTCTATTTGTTAAATCTTGTACAAGCATCGACTATGTATACAAAAAAAAATGGGAGGTGTTACATGTAGATATAAGAGCAGCATACATGATAAATTTGAGACAGGAGTTGTATGCACACCACGGTCAAAGTGGAGCAGCATGTACTGTAGTCCAGAGAAAAATGCATCAAAATGCATCATAAAGTATGACGTACATGGAACAATTAATATTACCCGTTGTGCATTATCAATGTTAAATAATATTATTACCTCTACAACCAAAGGTAGATAGATGGAGGTTATGTTTTCACCCCTGTGTGTCTGTCTGCCTGCGAGCAGGATACTGTATCACAAAATGTTATGGTGGACATGTTGGGTATGTGACGAGGACTAATTCGATTTTGGTAAAGATCTGGATCTGGATACTATAATTTTAAAGTGATTTTTCACCATTGAGAGATGCAGAGGCAAAAACTTGATCTAGTACAATATTTCGAAAAGTTGTGGATGGATTCAGACAAAATTTGGTGGATGAGATGGTTAGATGACAAGAACAAGCCGATTAGATTTTGGTTCAGGTCTGAATCCAGGTCTGCCCCTATCAGTGGGATACAAAACGTAAACTGTTCAGCCTGGTGGAGGTATTTTTTCTCTACCAAGTGCCGTTCTAGTTCACTATTTTATCACCACTTATCATAATAAAATTGCAGGATATGTGTAGACACATCTTCCAGTAAGATGAGTCGGTTCCAACCATCAGGTAATTAATTGAATGTTTGTGCATTTTTTGCATCGGTACATGGTGGTGTACCTGGTGTTGGTTGGTGTTGGTTAGCCTGGTGTTGGCTTTGCGGTCAGGGTGCCAGCTTGGGATCCTAGGATCCTGGGTTCGAATCCCGGTCGATCGCTGAATTAACACCAGGGGGGTTGACTCAGCCTGTCATCCTTCCGAGGTCGGCGAATTGAGTACCAGTTCACTGGTAATTCCCTGTGTGTCACAAAAGGCGACTAATAGGGTTGGCGGCAGGAAGGGCATCCGGACCATAAAACATTGCTTCAAAAAGGAGACCACGGTGCTCGAAAAAAGGCCAACCCCTGCTCTGCATGGAAAAATGGCCTCTAAAGGTGGTTCATAATGTTATATTTTATTGTGAGAAATAGGCACATGTAAACGACATTGAAAATCTTTATTTTGCTTCAATTTAATCATACTAGAGAAATACCCGTGCTGCGCACGGGTGCGAGGCCAGAAGCAAACAGGCAATGCAGATACGGTGAATGCTAAAGCATGAAACCAATAAATTCCACATTCCTGTGGCACCTTCAGTCGCACGTCAGACATGGACAGCAAGTTCGTGAAGGACTTCCATGAAAAACGTACCTGTTTGCAAACAAACGGGTACGTTCAAGTAGAGAAACATCGATCGTGGGTCCGTGGCAAATCTGCATATGGCGATGGCAAAATATCAGAAATTGAAGGCTTTTTAAAATTTTAAACGATTCATATAAACATCCGTTGAATCATATCACACACAAATCATCAAAATCTAAACAGTATCTTTAGAATTTCAATAAAAGCCACATCACTGTTCATATCGGTAAATATTATTCCATCGTATTTCAAATCATGACCGATACACTATGATCGTGATCGTGAATCGTGATCTATAATCGTGTTCACAATCGCTATGTTGTATGTACTCCCGATACGTGTACCAAATTCCCGATACGTGTAACTGTACTAAATCAACAGTTAAAAGGATTTTGAGCCGATAAGTGTTACGGCCTTGGCAAGATCGATGGAGACAGCGATCTGTTAGACCTGATCCTCCTTCATGCCACATCTGATCGATGCAGCTGTGCAGCGATCGGAGCAGCCGTTTGTGTGGCACACGGTGCAGCCGTTTGTGTGGCACACGGTGCAGCGATCGGTGCAAACGTGGACTCCCACACTGCCACATCCTGCTGATACTTGCTCCCGCATGACGTTATTGTCCCGGGTGCCGCACAAACGACTGCACTGATCGAGATTTAACGGATGTTTATATAAATCGTTTAAAATAAAAAAAGCCTTCAATTTCCGATATTTAGCCTTTTCATTTGGGTCTCCCAAATTGAAGCCCCGCCCGTAGGGCGGGTACCGTTGCTCGACATAAGAAGACGTCACAATGAACGTCATGCAAACACGAATGTTATGCGGGAGTCCAAACCTGAGAATGCTGGAGACTAAAGCTGAAATTGGGAAAACTAAATAGCCTATTTTACTCCTGGGGATCCCAGGATTATCCACCCAAAATATCTTTGCGATCGGTTCAGCAGTTTTTACGGTACCTTCGAACGGACAGACAGACAGACATTTGGTGAATTATAGTAAGATACTTGAACACTAGAACACAATTCGCCTTCTTGGCAAAACTCATCCGTTTAGCAATACTTGGACAAAATGTTTATGCCGTCTCATGCCCTGAGGGCAGAGTAATAGTGATATCACTGAGATTCTGCATTTGGACAAATATGGTGGCACCATATTTCAGCATGCATTGAGTGACATTCTAGAAAACAGCATCAACTGCTGTTTGTTTAGTGTAAAACGCAAATCAAAAATTGAAAAGACATTTCACAAACTCTAGTTCTCTTATTTGACAATTGTGTCTCATCTTACTTCTACCTGCCCATTGCCCACCTTTATCTATCTATAATTCCAGTAATCTCTGTGTGTATGTTTGTATGTTTGTATGTATGTATGTATGTATGTTTGTATGTTTGTCTGTGACCGCTGTTTCTCGACAACTACCGGTCCGATATACTTGAAACTTGCCAGGTATATTGCTGGGGACCCGAGGATGTGCCTTTTCAAGGTTTCATATTAATCGGAGAAGTAGTTACCGAGCTATGTCCAAAAAACGATTCAACCAATCAGAGAGCAGCGAGCTATCACGTGTGCCGAATGTGGCGAACAGACTCTGCCTCGGACGGCACATTTGAGAGCGTATTCATTTATTTCACGTTGGAAAACTATGTTGCCGTTAAACTATGTTTTAAAACTAATTAAAACTAATTTGCGATTCATCGTAACTGCGATTTGCGACCTTCTGGACAGTGAAGACTTCACTTCCGGCAGCCAATCACAGAACGCTTTGTTGCGTAGGCGTGGCCGATGTGAGAGCGAGCCGAGCCAAGCGCGTGCGCCATTACGGTTCGTAATTCGATTTCTTCCGGAGAAAATAATAATTTCTCGATTTCTTATGCGCATTATTTCTCCCAATTCAGTCAGAGCGAAGGGCGGAAGCGAAGAGCGTTGTTTTTTTTGTTTACGGGCGTACGGGCGTACGGGCGTACGGGCGGGGTAGAGCGTACGGGTATCGTTTTTTTTTTTTTTGGCAAGGAACGGGCACCCACGTACGGGCATGCCCTAGTAGATGAAACACAGGGAAAATGGAAAATAAAAAAGAAACATTTTCTTGAGTGCATTTGCACACGTATGGACCCCCCCCCCCCCCCATAGTTTAAGCATACTATGGAACATAACATGACTCATTTACACAGCAAAATACCCTTGGACCCCGCTATGTGCGGGGGATACGTTCCTGGAAAATCCGCGATTAGCGAAACCGCGAATAGCAGGGCATTGTTTCAATGGAAAAAGGGGGGATTGGTTCCCGAGTCACGAAAATCCGCGAATAGGGAAGACCAAACAGCAAATGGCGAGGCAAAATCCACGAATGTCGATGATAATCCGCAAAGGTCGATGAAAGTCCTGCAAATGGCGAGGCAAATCCCGCGAATGTCGATGATAATCCGCGAAGGTCGATGGAAATCCCGTGAATGTATGCAGCAGCATTGTTTCACTGCCCCTGAAAAACCGTGAATTTGTGGAACACGGCCGCGAATAGGAAAAAACCCCGCTATTTGGCGGAACACGCCCGCGAATAGGGAAAAAAACCCCCACGATTTTGCGGAACACGGCCGCGAGTAGAAAAAGCCGCAATTTTGCAGAACATGGCCGCGAGTAGAAAAAAGCCGCGAATTCGCAGAACACGGCCGCGAATAGGAAAAAGAAAAACCACGATTTCGCGGAACACGGCCGCATTTAGGTGGACTATGACAGATGCCACAACGACGAGTTGCGATGAATGACTACCATCTCTGTATTATGTCAGCAAGCGGAGCATTTATCAAGCATCTAAGGTCTAATAAAAGGGAATGATATCAGCTGTCACAAGTCTGTGGTTAACTTTTGAGAGGATAATTAAAAAGTTAAGGAGGGTTTTCCCAAGAATCAGAAAGATTGCGGATTGCGGATTGCGGAAAGATCTATGCCGCGCTGCAAAACATTGTCTTGCTAAGAAAACCCCTGTTTCATGACCTTCTTGAGATAGTGAAATAGTCTCAACATCATTCGTGACATATCGATACAACTGTAGAATTGAGTGAGTTGGTAATTAAAGCTAAGGGTTAAAGGTTTTGTGCTACAAAAGATCTCCACTTAGCATTCTTTCTTATAGTCATGTGACCATGTTTGAACACATCCTTTAGTGTCCCATCTCGTTCTGGATGAAGTTGGGAATATGCAGAATCAGCTGGAGATCGAGAAAACCTGTCGAGAGAGTGCGGAGAATTATGCCTCCCAGGTGAGGTCTTATGATTTATGACTCAATAGAGAACATGAATTTGAGGTGTAATTGAGTCGCTATATGTTTATGCCGATACATCGTTTGCGTACTAGGAAACGATGAGTCTTACACGAAATTCCTATTGGGATTCAACATAAATCACAATTTCATTTGGCAAGGCATGCTAGTGAATGACGGGGTATTTTGAACAATGCTGAAATGTCTTGCATTTTTCAGATGAACAAGGAGAACAAGAAGTTGAAGAGGATTAGTATGAAATTCATGGCAAAAATTGGGATAATGGAATTCCCAGACAACTTGCTGGACATTGATGACCCCCCTCTGCCTGCAGAGTATGCGGAAATCCAAGATCTCAATTCTGATTGTGCGTCGTCGGGTGAAAAACAGTACATTTGAACACTTTGCAAGACTTCACTTTTTAAAACAATCTGAATCCTGCCAGGTTGTACAAGCTTGGCTCTTCTTCCAATTTGCATAATGTACATATAACCCATGGAGTGAATTTTCATTTTACATCATCATTGCCAATTTTTACCTCCACCACCAAAGGTGGACGGAGGTCATGTTTTCATCTCTGTCTGTCTGTATGTGAGCAGCATATCTCAAAAAGTTATGGACAGATTCGGACGAAATTTGTGGACAGGTTGTTGGGTGTGTGACAAGGACGAATTGATTCCACTTTGGCAAAAATCCGGAACCGAGAATAAAAAAAAAATTAAAGCGATTCTTCATAATTGAAAGATAGGGCTAAAAACAATATAATTATATAGCATGGTGTTTTAAAAAGATGTGGATGGGTAATGACAAAACTGTGTTGATGAGTTGGGTATGTGACAAGAACAATTTTGGTTCAGGTCCAAATCCAGATCTGGCCTATCAGTGGGATAGAAAACGTAAACTGTTCAGCCTGGCGGAGCTATGCGCTCTACCGAGTGCTAGTTATATAAATCGTCTTATCAAAGACACCCTGCATGTCTTTATCAAACGGAAATGTTGTGACTGTAAAACATGAGTTGGCGTGAGACAATAGCCAGGTAGGTATGATGGGAAATGAAAATTCACTTTTTTAAAGTAAAAGATTACTGTTCTCCATGCTGGAATACCTCGTTTCTTTGTTGATTGGAGTCTACCCCGAATCTCTAGCTGTAGAAAAGTTACAGAAGCAAGTAAGTGATCTTCTGGAGGAAAACACAAGGCTTGGTGAGCAACTGAAGGAATGTCAGTCCAAGATTGAAGCATTAGTTGAACAGGTGAGCAGCAAACTAAAGTAACTTCATCATACGACTGTGGGTTTATTTCCACTGATCATTGGCTTCTAATTTTATCGTTGATTTATCTGTCTCTTTGACATTTTAAAATTACAATCACAAAGGTACATATTTTCTTGTACATGAAGATGCAAAAAAACCTGTCGCATCACTTTTGCTGCATTGAAATTACATTCCCCCTCCTCCCCATCCCCCAAAACACCATATTAAACTATCATGTTGCTAACAAGGTTCTGTAATCAATTTATGTCCAGGTGGTCGGTGATTCGGTGTGTTCCAAACTTTATCATATGACCGGGAATAACAAAAAACAACACTCAAAACACACCAATACGATATTTGACTCCCCCCCCCCCCCCCCCCACCTCTCTCTCTCTCTCTCCCTCTCTCTCTCTCTCAATCAATCTTGTGGCGTGTCCTCATGGTGTCATGGCACATCTTCATGGTGTCATGGCACATCTTCATGGTGTCATGGCACATCTTCATGGTGTCATGGCACATCTTCATGGTGTCATGGCACGTCTTCATGGTGTCATGGCACGTCTTCATGGTGTCATGGCACATCTTCATGGTGTCATGGCACATCTTCATGGTGTCATGGCACATCTACATGGTGTCATGGCACGTCTTCATGGTGTCATGGCACGTCTTCATGGTGTCATGGCACGTCTTCATGGTGTCATGGCACGTCTTCATGGTGTCATGGCACGTCTTCATGGTGTCATGGCACGTCTTCATGGTGTCATGGCACGTCTTCATGGTGTCATGGCACGTCTTCATGGTGTCATGGCACGTCTTCATGGTGTCATGGCACATCTTCATGGTGTCATGGCACATCTTCATGGTGTCATGGCACATCTACATGGTGTCATGGCACGTCTTCATGGTGTCATGGCACGTCTTCATGGTGTCATGGCACGTCTTCATGGTGTCATGGCACGTCTTCATGGTGTCATGGCACGTCTTCATGGTGTCATGGCACGTCTTCATGGTGTCATGGCACGTCTTCATGGTGTCATGGCACGTCTTCATTGTGTCATGGCGTGTCTTGGTGGTGTCATGGCACGTCTTCATGGTGTCATGGCACGTCTTCATGGTGTCATGTCACGTCATCATGGTGTCATGGCGTGTCCTCATGATGTCATGGCACGTCTTCATGGTGTCATGGCGTATCTTCATTGTGTCATGGCGTGTCTTGGTGGTGGCATGGGATGTCTTCATTGTTTGTATTTTCCCCCTTGATATGCATGGATTTATTACCTCCGCCACCAAAGGTGGATGAAGGTTATGTTTTTACCCCTGTCTGTTTGTCTCTCTGTTTGTTTGTGAACAAGATATCTCAAAAAGTTGTGGACGGATTCAGACGAAATTTGCCAGAGATGTAGCGTATGTGACAAGGACGAAATGATTACATTTTGGTGAAGATCCAAGTTCGGATCCGGCTAGTATAATTTTAAGTGATTTTTCACCTTTGTGAGACAGGGCCAAAAACGATACATGGCAGGATATCTCAAAAAGTTGTGGACGGATGATTTTGATTAAATGTGATTCTGTATTGTGATTTTCTGGTCTACTCTGGGATACAAAACGTAAACTGTTCACCTGGCGGAGGTGTGCTCTCTACTGAGTACCATTCTAGTTCATCTTGTTTTATTTGTTATAAGAGTTCTGTACATTTCATTTCTTTTTCGTTTGCTTTCTTGCCGAGAGTAGGCAGGTAAGGAGTGTCCTTTTTCTTGAGGAAACAGCAGCGTTCGTACATACAATTCCGCTACATATGAGCAGCTATCTCGCAAGCATGGTTTTGCTTGTACTCCCCAGAAGGTATTTCCGTGGAAGATATCGTTTTATGTGTGGGCGAAGTTGTGATTTAGTTATGGTAAGTGCAACTAAAACAAATATTCATTCACATGATGCCCACCGAGCTGTTATGTGTCCAACAAGCTGACTCCCATGATAATTGAGGTATCACCAGTCAGCGAGCATATTATGAGACTGAGGATTCGTCACTATCTGGGTGTCATTTCCTTGGTCTCTGTATATTCTCCGACCGAAGCGAGTGATGTCACTAAGGAGACATTCTATGCCGCGCTCAAGTCTGTGGTTGATCAGTGCCCCAGGTGAGATACTCTTCTAGTCTTGGGGGATTTCAACGCATTGACTGGCACTGATAGAGATGGTTATGAGATAGGTCTGGAACTGTGAACCAGAATAGCACTTGGCTTGGCAAGATGTTGTGGACCTAAGGTGGCTGAGTCATGGTTTCAACACCCACAGATACATTGCTGGACTTTTTTTTTTTTGGTATACAAGATCGAGGCTCGTGTAAGAGCTAAAATGGTATTTCAATGCTTGAGGTGTGGCAAAGGAGATAGACCACGTGCTCGTTGATGGTCACTGCAGGTTGCTCCAGAACTGCAGGGTCTACTGGAATGCTCAGTTTCTCAATAGTGATCACAGGCCTGTTGTAGCAACTCTGAAGCGGAGGCTCAAATATAAGAGAATGGTACCTCGGATCACCAGCCTGTGTTGATATCCGCAAAGCCTCGGTTGGATATTGCAAGCTCAAGGATGAAAGGGTAGCTGAGGAGTTTGTGAACATGTTGATCAGTGAAGGTCTGGGGGATCTGGGTGATTCTGTGTGACCATCAGGTGAAGAGGAACTTTGCTTCCCAAGGGACACTGGAAACCATCGACCAGAGTTGCAGGGCCAGCCTGAGCAGAACTGAGCTGTTCAGGGGGCTGAGGCTTAAATCTGTACCTTTGCTGACGACAGACAAGGAGGCCTATGTGCGAGGAATCTGTGAAAGGGTGGAGAATCACCGATGGTCAAGTGGTTCTCGCCCTGTTTACAGAGAAATCCATGCATTGTGTTCCTCCAAGCCTGTCCCTTGGTATACCGCAGTGAGAGTGGAAGGAAATGAGCTCTTGCCAGAGGAGTCTGAAGCTCCTGGGATCCCAGTCAAAGATGCTGGGATCTGTGGCATCCATGCTGAGCTTCTCAAGGCTGGTGGAAATACTCTACTCGTGTCATTGCATGCAATTCTGGAGCACAGGCATCATCGCAACTAACTGGAAGAGGGGCCTTTGTTGTCCCTTTCAGGAAAGGGAAGGGTGATCGCCAGTATTGCAACTACTACTGAGGGATGACACTGTTCTCAGCGCCGAGCAAGGTCTTTGCTTGGATAATTCTTGATAGGGTTCATCATCATCTGCTTGAGCCCCAGCACCCAGAGCAGTCTGGCTTTAGACCACAGAGGTCAATGATTGACCGTATCCTTGTTTTTCGGGTTCTCACCAAACGCAGGTGAGAGTTTCAGCAGGGGCTGCTTGCAGCCTGTGTTGATATCCGCAAAGTGTTTGATTCAGTGAATTAGGACACCCTCTTGAGGATCCTCAGTCTTTGCGGGACGCCACCAAAGCTGATCGATCTGATTTCTGAACTATACTTTGGTGCCGAGAGTGCTGTGAGGTGTGGTGCTGCCATCTCTGACTTATTTCCAGTTGCTTCTTAAGTTTGTCAGGGGTATGTACTGGCCCCCACACTTTTCAGCACTTGTATGGACTGGATTCTGGTGAGAATGTTGGAGAGATCTAGCTGTGGTACATTGTTTGTGAGTGTCAAGATCTCTGACCTTCATTTTGCAGATTATGCAGTCATCTTTGCAGAGACCCTGGACATCCATACAGGGGGTCGGAGCTGAATGAGGGGTCGGAGCCACTGGGATTGCATGTCTCCTGGGTCAAGACTAAGATTCAGGCTTTCAATGACATATTGGATGCTGGCATCATGTCTGCACCTGTCTTTACCTGTCTGTGGCAAGGATGTTGATGTCACAGAGAGATTCACTTACCTTGGCAGTGATATTCCTGACTCTGCATTTTGTGAGCCGGAGATCGATAGATGTCCTCACTTTTCAAGACACTGACTGAGTTACTTGGGAGTAAATGTACCAGGACTACTTCCTTCCACACAGCTGGAAAAATACTTGTCAAGCATCATCGCCATCGACAACTCGTCTTGAACAATGTGCTCAAAAAGTACATTCTTTTCCCTAAAGGGGAAATATAAAACGCTCACAAACAATCTACCACATCTTACGGATGTAAAGCTCCGTAATGGTGTCACTGTATGATGTACTTTCACTCTTTGATACTGTAAACAAGTTTTGGATCAGCTCCTCACATCCTGGGTCACTCCACACCAGATAAAACATTGCGTCACAAAGTGCTGTGTAACTCTCATATCAGGGTCAAACACCGTGTAACATATCGTAACATATCGGGTGTAGTACACCGTGTAGGTAACGTGTAGGGTAGGGTAAACACCGTGTAGGGTAACAGATCGTGTAAGGCGTCAAACACCTCACATCTGAATTCGGCAGGAACGTAAGGGTGAGGGGTGCTAGTGGAGAGGTCACAAACAATCGTACCCTCAGAAATAGGAAGAGGCACTTCAGTTCACTGAACTGAAGGAGTTGGCTCTGAGCTGCGACATTTCCTCGTCTTTCTCCTGTGCCTTGGTGATTCTGGTGAAATCGTTGGAGGGTGTTGATATAAATTGGTAAACTGCCATCAACCTACGGCTGAAAGTGCTCTATCTTGCCTCGGCGGGCTGCAACCTATCGGAAAAGAAAGAGATGGCTTCCCAGATTCCTCCCACCTTCTGTTAAAGTTCTCCACTCTCTTTCTCTGACTCTCCGTATCTGAAAGCCGCTAGAATTTACAGAAACGCACAATATTTTTTTACGAGCTATAAAAACTAACTGCTGGCATTAGCAGTTGTCACATTCTACTTTAGACCCTACTTCATATCTACAACAGGCATCTAGCCTTAACAAACATAAAATCCCCAATAATTGTTGACAAAATGTCAACACTCGACTTGACAAAATCGCTTGTGAAGAATGTTTTACGAACACGCTGTGTCGTTTCTTTTTGCCGTTGTCCTTTATAGTTTAACCGTAAGTCTTGTAATTGATCAGTTTACATATTTGATATTGAGGTCCTTTCTACTTGTAGCTTCAAAATGAACAGGCCGAACGAGACTGTTTGGTAGAGAAGTTGGCAGAAAAGGATGCAACACTCAAGAAGTACAACCGAGGTAAGGCATTTGAAAGTGTTTGTCCGTCATTAAACAGTGCCCGTTGTACCCTACTGTCAATCATGTGATAACCTCACGGGAGTCTTGTGATGGATATTCTCATCGGTCTATGTTTTTTATATACAAGGTCAAGGCTCGTGGAAGAGCTAGTACACTGAATGGATCAGGAATATAGCAAAAGTAAATGCAAAAGAGAGAGAGAGAGAGAGAGAGAGAGAGGGAAAACACCAACAGCGGGGTTGAAGGACAAAACAGAAGGAGACTGAGACAAATGGGTGTAGGGAGGAGCGAAGGGTAGAGTTGGATGTATGGCGTGGACAAGATGGATATAGAAGCAAACTCTCTGGAAGGGAAAACTGGGAAATTGGAAGGAGGTGGTATGAGATTGAAGAGGATGTGTGATGTGTAAGTTGGTTCCACAGGTGGGAAAAGGAGCAACAAATTAGTGGAGGTGAGCAGTGATTCTGGATTTTGGTAGTTTCACCAGAAAGGGGTTGATGGTGGACTGCATGTGCCCTGCAGAAACCTCGGGAGTGGGGTTGAGGAGTCGGGGAGGGAGGAGGGAATGATCAGAGAGTGCAAGACCGTAAAGGAGGTGGTATCGTTCGGCTGTATAGACAAACAGTCTCGTTCGGCCAAAAAGAGACCACCGACCTGTCTGCCATGTGAAAATGATAGGCCCATAGAGATTCGTCGTGGGACATTCCAATAATCTTGAAGGCCTTGGTTTTCACAGCGTCAAGCTGAGCAAGGTGTGAGGCAGAGGAGCCAGCCTAAAGGGGAGAGCAGTACTTCAATCTGTGGATGAAGGATTTGTAGGTGGATATAGGAGTTCAGGTGTGCCAAGGAAGGACTTTGTATGACAAAGGATTCCCAGTCCGCAGCTGCCTTTGCAGGCCACCTTTGAAATGTGGTTTGCCCAAAATAGATCATAGCTGATAGAGCTGATAGAAAAGAGAGTTTCTCAGATGGTCCTTTCGGAGAGAGATTGTGAGTGAGATTTGTCAGGATTGAAAGGCATAATTCCAAGTGTTTGACGAAATTGTGATTTTTGTCAAGGTCTGAAGAGAGGGAAAAGGCTGCTGTCTACCTGTCTGAAGGATGACGAATGTCACGGCAGAGAATTGAGTCATCAGCAGATAGATAAACAGGATTTTCCAGAGTCAGAGAGATCATTGATGAAGATCAAGACGAGCACTGGGCCCAGAACACTGCCTTGAGGCACTTCAGCCTTGACAGGGAGAAGAGATGAAAAGATTCCGTTGAGAGTCACATTTTGGCTACAGGAGTAGAGAAAATCAGTAAGCCATACGTGGAGTTGGCCTTGCATGGCATAGGCAGAGAGTTTGGAGAGTAAGGCAGGAGGATGCCAGACTGTATAGAAAGATCGATATTTGTTCAGAGACAGCCCTGATCTCATGTCTGACATTGAAGGCCTCCGTCCATTGTTGGGAGAGTTGGAGCAGTATGTACATGGTAGAGTGACCTGGTCTGAAACCAAATCTATGATTTGAGATGAGCGTGTTGGGGAAAAGGAGGCTTTTCATATGAACTGTGATGATGGATTCAATGAACTTACTGATGAATGGAGGTAAGCCAATTGGTTTGTAGTTGAGGGAATCGCTTTTTACACCTTTTTATGGAATGCAGTGATGTTGGCGGATTTCAAGCAGATGGGAGATGACCTGTGGCAATCATAGGGGGGAAAGGGCAGAGAGGATGTGCAAGAACAGTAGAACAGGTTATTAGGATATGTGAGATGATGCCATACGGTTCAGTTGCAGAATCCATCGAGGGTTGAAGGAAACTTCTCCACCTTCTCGGGTTTAAAAGACACAGTGTCCAGGAGGCGTTGGGTGCGACTGGGTAGGGTGGGTACCAAGAGTGGGGATTGGGAACACAATATTTGGAAGTAAACAGAATTGAGGCATTCGGTCTTCTCATGACCGGAGATGATGTCTGGTTTATTGGCAGCAACCTGGATTGAGAGATCTGTCAGGTTGGAGCGATACCTTGGGTGTTTGAGGTCGTCACAGTTACAGACAGGGAGGGAGGAGTTGGGAGGGGGGCTTTGCAGGTGTGGGTGAGGGGGAAGGTTTGAGTGGGTGGACGTGGTGACACATTGAGAGATTGGGGTCTTTATAACATCATCTAATGTCACCCCTAGTGTCCACTCTTGCACTGGACGAGTTCACTGAGCTCAGAGAGAACCTGAAATTGGAGCAGGAACTGCGTCAGAAAGCTGAGGACTATGCACACAAGGTTAGGCCAAGAGTTTGCTCAGTCTCGGTCATTCTCTTATAAAGCCAGCTGTATACGATGAGCGACTCTCCTCGAAAATTTACATGGAGTGCTTTCTTCGCTTGCTTGTAGATGTTGGTGGAGAAAAAGCAGGCACAGAGGCAGACACAAGTGCTTTCAAACAACGCAAGCCCTAATGCTGTGTTGGCACAGGCACTAGAGGACGTGTCTACCATGGCAGCACGCTTGGAGAAAGAGCACAGCCTGCGGGAGAAGTTTGTACGGATTTGCTTGTTTGTAAAGTACTTACTTGTGTTGGTGAATTTGTGAATTTATTTACTTGAAGATCTATACCATCGAGAGACTATCATAACACATCCCATCATACTTAACAGCCATGCTCCATTTCGTTGGACATTTTGACTTGTATAGTCATCGCACTGGCACGAAGGCCTACTCCAGGCAAAAGTAACATGCGACGATTCCAGATGGGACTGAACTTTGCATCCCTTTTGCAGGAGTTCGTAATGTGATGTTGGCATTGACCCGGAGCAGCAGTATTAATTTAATTAGTTTCAGCCCTTGAAGTACAAGCGATGAATTAGAGAACTCTGTGTTGTGTACATATGACAATCTACGGGATTGCTTGATCTATGGCGGCTCTGGAAATTGAAAATAAAATGGGGGAAGAGCCAGTGAATTCCTGGTTGGTTGCATGCCCATCATTTGTATATCAACTTGCTTGACATTTTAATGTATTTTACTTGTAAAAGGTTTTCCAAAACATTCACTAATATTCATTTAGATATTCACAATACTGTCCTATGAATAATTGTTTATTTTTTATTTGTTAAGAGCAGAAATTGCATTATATGATTGTTGCAGGAACATGATCTGCAGGTCCAGATAGACGGCTCCATGTTGCACCACGAACTGGATTTGCTCCGACCACGGCTGCAGGTAGCTGAGGAGCAACGTTGTGAGGCCGCAGAGCAGGCTGCCCAGGCCAAGGTAGAGGCGCGGAATCTCGAGCACAAGCGTGAGTCGATCTGAAGGAGAGCTGTAACTGCATCATACGGTGATGTGACTACATACATATTATAAGTTTGGAACATGGAAAAAAAAACAAGGATAGTGTTTTTAAACAAACTATTTCAGCACAGTTTGCTATCATCACCATAACCTCATATTCAAAGGGTTCTTTACCTTGATTCAATGCAGAGACAATCTGAATTTAACCACTTCCTGTTAACAATCAAACTTATAGTCAGGTTCACTATGTCAATAAATTATATTTCGTTCAAAATCATGGTAGATTAGCAAACCTATACATTTTTGGAAAGGTTATAGCATAAGGAAACTAAAAATCAATGTTTACATTTGGAGAGATACCCGTATGGCGGCCATTTTGGATTTTCAAAATGGCCACTGTAAAATACATATTTTGTTCTATTTCTGCCTCTAATTTCCCTAAAAACTTTTAAAAATATACTAAACCTATATTTTCAGGGACAAGGAATCCAATGAAAGTATCAAATTAGTGCTATGGGGAATGGTAAGACACGAATCAAAGGTTTTGAATTGCAAAATACTGTCTTTATATTCGCGATAAGTTGCATAATCAAATACATGTTATCATTTTGTACAGGCAGTTAATAACATCAAAATGTGTCACAATAATTCATATCACCAAACATACACAGGCAGTCAGCAAAATCATATATACACATGCAGTCAGTATAACTTCACATCTACACAGGCAGTCAATGGCATCAAACATACACAGGCAGTCAATGGCATCAAACATACACGATTACAGAATATGCCATTTAGAGTTCGTCATCACTGTCCCGTGTGTCGTATCCGACAATATATTCCGCATCGTTTTCACAGTCCGTTCCACACAAGCAAAGGTCGGTCAAATTGATTGGCAAATCGAATCGGTCGATCGAATCGAATTCGATGAATCGAATCGAATCGAATCGATCGAATGGTCGATCGAAGCGATTGGTCGAATTGGTCGAATGGAATTGGTCGATTGGTCGAATCGAATTGGTCGGAATTGGCAAATGTAAACATTGATTTTCAGATTTTCCATGTAATAATGTTTCCAAAAATGTATAGGTTTGCTAATCTACCATGATTTTGAACGAAAAAACATAGTGAACCTGACTATTACTTGATTTACTATTCGAAGCACCAATTGGCTATCTATAACCTCAAGTACATCCGTGAATGTGATGACAAAAATGATTCTCATGCTAGTTTTATTACAACTGTGACAAAACATGGTCAGACATTCTTTATCGAAACGTTTCAGGAAATATCTACTCATTAACTCTGCCATTGAAGGTGGATGGAGGTTATTTTTTCACCCCTGTCTGTCGGTCCATTTGTTTGTCTGTTGGTGAACAGGATATCTCAAAAAGTTATGGACGGATCTGGCCAAAATTTGGTGGAGAGGTTAGGTAGGCGACACGGATGGATTTTTTTAGATTTTGGTGAAGATCCAGACCCTGATCTGCATCTGAACGTTTTAAGTGATTCTTCACCATTGAGAAATACGGCAAAAACGGTATACTGTATATATTATCTCAAAAAGTTGATGATGGATTCGGGCACACATACGTGTGTATGTAACAAATCAATTTTGGTGGCAATAGTGAATTGCTGTGTTTGTGAGTTTGGAGGAAATAAAATATTTATGCAAACAAAGCATCATTTGAGCATGATAGAAACCTATTTGGTTTTTCAGCACAGGGATTGCACCATCATCTCTTAGCACCTGACATTTTGAAATTATCATGCTATGTATCATGTTTGCCCTTTCTCTCAATGGTGAAGAATCACTTAAAAAGTTCTCAGATTCAGATCAGGATCCGGATCTTCACCAAAATCTCATCATTTCGTCATTGTCACATACACTACCTCTCCACCAAATGTCGTCCGAATCCATCCACAACTTTTTGATATATCTTGTTCAAAGAAAGACAGACAGACAAACAGACAGGGGTGAAAACATAACCTCCATCCACCTTTGCTGGCAGAGGACATTAAAGCCAAACTCTCCAGTCTCTTTCCTCCAATTCAAGGTGGCACCTTGTCAGGACTGTCTCTGGTGTTTGTTCCACCTCCATCCTGTTCCTCACCTCAAAGGGCATTACTACAGACTTTGCCTGAGAAAATGCAGAACGTTTAAATCTCTCTCTGTTGATCTGGAAATTATTAGACTGTGGTCTGATAATGGAACATGTCCTTCAATCCTGGAAAAATCCCAGTTTCAACTTGTCGTTTCAGAATGATCGTCAAATGAACTCACCTATATATTTCCTTGGTCATCCACAGGAAGAAGTTCAGCCCCTCAAACTTCTAGGCCTCATAATTAGCTCTGATCTTTGCTGGGCTGAGCACAAAGCAAAGCTGGCCTCAAAGCCAGCCGCAGACTGGGCATCTTCCGACGATCAAAGTCTTTCCATGGAAATAATCACAGCTACTCAGTCTACAAGGCCTTTGTTCGTACTGTAGCTCATTGGAGTACTGCTTTCAGCTATAGTCTGGTACTGCATTATCGCATGTTTCTCCTGGGTGATGGGGAATCTGAAGTTCTCAACGTCATTTGCATCTCCTGTGATGAGGCCGAAGCACGTGGCCCGTACGTTGCTTTCACGTCGCAAGCGGGTCAGTGGTCTCTGTCTTCTAACATTTCTCCCTCTGCTGTCTCAGTCTTCCGGCCTTACCCAGCAACTCCAGGAGGCAGGCCTCATTCAGGTAACCCCTCCTAGTTGAACTTCCAAAATCCAGGCTCACTGTACACCTCAGGTTTTCTTCATCACTTCTCCCATCTTTGGAAAGCTGTTGTAGAAATAAATGAAAAGATGGCTTGATAATGTGTGCAATATTATTGCCTTGGACCAAAGGTGTCAGGATGAGAAATGAATACAAAAATTGAAATACTCGCCTATTAAATGTCAAAATGTTTCAACGGTTTTTTAAAAGTCCGACACGCCATAACCTTCACCTCCCTCATCCTCATCCCAGTGGGCATGTTGCAAAACCGTGTCGAAGAGCTGGAAAAATCACAGCTACTCTCAACGCCTCACCCACCACCACCACCGCCGCCACCACCACCACTACCACCACCACCACTAGCACCACACAATCCGCTCAAGTAAGTTCTCTATTGGTCCTTTGTTGTCACTGATTTGTTCAGAATAAATGATAACTGGGTTTTCAGCTCGAAAGTTCAATGAACTTTCATGTACTTGTTTTGAAGTCTACAAATGAACATAAACACTCACCTGTGTTGGCCGTAGGTCACTGATGGCCATGCTGAAAGGGCGGCCTGCAGGCCAAAAAGGGAGCCCAAGTAGTAACGCATCAGGACCTTCTCCGAAGGATGGTATGCTGGAGTAAGAATGGCTTTGGGCAAAGGATTTGTGCAACTCTGGTTGTTGTAAATGAAGGAATGGGCATTCTCTGGGTGTGCAGAGCTTGAATCAGTGAGACAAACAGCTGTGGATGAAATGATGCAGAGGATCAGAAACGGGGTCCAACTTCGATCGGTCTCTCGACCCCAAGCGAGCAAGTCTATGGTATGTGGTGGGGACAAGGCAGAATGTGGATTGACCACCTGATCTAAAGGAATGCTAATGTCACCCAAAGGTTGGCGGAGGTTACGTTTTCACCACTGTTTGTTTGTCTGTTTGTGAACAGGATATCTCAGAGTTGTATGGATTCGGACAAAACTTGGTGGACAGGTTGAGTACGTGACAAGAACAAATTGATTACATTTTGGTGATACAGATCGGCATACTAGAAATTTAAAGTGATTCTTCACGGTTGAGAGATGGGACCAGAAACTATATATAGCACAATGTTTCAAAACTTTGTGGATGATTTGGGTGTGACAATAGTCTTGGCCAAAAATATTGGCACCCTGGCACTTTTTTCAAATAACTCACAATTCTCTCTAAAAATAAGTTGAAATTGACAAAAGTATTTGGTCTCCACAATTCTTTATTTCACTGTTAATATTACAGAACCTTTGTTTTTGATTCAGAACTTAATATATCCTTTTAAATCAGAAAAATAAGAAGAAATGGCATTGACAAAATTATTGGCACCCTAGACTTAATATTTGGTAGCACAACCTTTTGTTATGTGTTCCTCCCCAAACTCCGGTTGCGGTGCACCTCAGATACTCGAGAGGGAACGTGGCAGAAAGATTTGTTATTTTGAGTGTTCTAATAAACCATGGTAAAACCACACCAATGCAACTGCAGAACAAAACAAGTAACTGCATTAAGAACTCCCACATACACAATAATAACACTATTAAAGAAAGTACAATTAAAATGTCACTTGCATCAAACGAACAATACATGTGATTGTATCATCATTCCCCCAATGCTCTCAAAGCAATAAACTCGCAATACGCCAAACGTGAGTGGAATGTAACATTCCTCAAAGTCCGTGCACTAATCCCCACACTCGTTGAAGCCATGCAGAACGACGAGAACAGGCAGGCATCGGCACGACGGCGGACGAGGAGTTACGAGGTGAGATCGATATGGGAATTGAGCCAATATGTAAACCAACGGCACTCCACACGGTGAGGTCGATATGGAAATCCCAATGACAAAACAAGATGCACCAAGCGGACAGCCTCAAAATGGCGTATCGGCCTGTAATCGAGGCGCTTGATTTCTCTCCAACAATAACTCACACTTGGTGATAAAACCTGAGACGCAGGTTTAATTGCAATTGCAATATAGGACAATGTCGCGGGCAATCCCTCCCCCGGGAAGCCTCAACTCATTCGCGACCAAAATAAAAAAAAATCCGCTCGCTGCCCTGATGCGACCTTACGGCTGCATCTCACTCATGGCTGTCTCCTCCTCTCTCTGCCGACTTCTTTCTCTCCTCTTCCTGCTTCTTTGCCACGTTTTTTTCTTTTTCCTCCACAAACCTTTCTTTCCACCTTTTACTAAAGTCATCTCCATTTCACACAAAAATCTTCACAACAATATTACCTGAAACTAAAAATCCTACAAGTATATAATAACAACAAAGGGGGAAGTGACGGATCCGTAACACTTTGCACAAAATAACTGCAGTCAAGCGCTTCCTATAGCCATGAATGAGCTTCCTACACCCCTTGACTGGCAGTTTGGCCCACTCTTCCTGTGCAAACTGCTCCAGTTCTCCCAGATTTAAAGGGTGCCTTCTCCCAACTGCTGTTTTCAGATCTCCCTCCAAGTGTTCCATGGGATTTAGGTCTGGACTCATTGCTGGCCACTTCAGAACAGTCCAGCGTTTTGTCATGAACCATTTCTGGGTGCTTTTGAAGTTTGTTTGTGGTCATTGTCCTGCTGCAAGACCCATGACCTTCGACGGAGACCCAGCTTTCTGACAATGGGTTCAACATTGCGCTCCAGAATGCCTTGGTAATCTCCTGATTTAATGATACCATGCACACATTCAAGGCACCCAGTGCCAGAGGCGGCACAGCAACCCCAAAACATCACTGACCCTCCTCCATGTTTGACTGTAGGGAAAGTGTTCTTTTCTTTGAAGGCTTCATTTTGTTTTCTGTACACATAGAGATGATGTGCTTTACCAAAAGGCTCTAATTTGGTCTCATCTGTCCACAGGACATTCTCCCAGAAGGATTTTGGCTTATTCAGGTGTGTTTTGGCAAACTCCAGTCAGGCTTTCACAGCAGTGGGGTCCTCCTGGGTCTCCTACCATAAAACCCCTTTCATTGAGTTGGCGACAGATGGTGCGAGTTGAAACTGTCGTACCTTGTGTCTGAAGGTCAGCTTAAATCTGTTTGGCAGTTGATCGAGGTGCTTTTTTTTTGTATACAGGATCGAGGCTCGTGAAAGAGCTAACATTTATCACACAAAAAATCAAACAGACACACAAAACGTATAATAAGGGTAGCGGTAGACAATATGGGGAGAGATGGGGTAGCACAAACACAACATTTGAGAGCAGGGACATCAGGAGATCTGTGAGAGGGGGAGAGCTTGGGGGAGGAAGCGTGGGAAGGGGGGGGGGGGGTGGGGGTGGAAGAAGTATAAAACACAAGGACACTGCAAGTACTTCCAGGAAAGCAGTTGGTATTTCAAAAAAGTGGATCTGGAGTGAAATTAGCGGGAGTAGAAAAGATCAAGGTTTTGGATGGGGGAAGATAAGAGATGGTGGTGAACAGCTGTTTTAAAGACCTGGAGGGAGGAGTGGGATTGAAGAGAGTGAGGGAGTTTGTTCCAAAGGCGGGAGAAAAGAGGAATGAAGGAGTGAAGGTGAGCAGAGAGTCTTGATTTTGGCAGTTTAACCATAAGAGGGTTGCAGGCAGATCTTGTGCGACCTGTAGGAATATTCAGGGGACAGAGCCCAAAGAGAGCTGGGGGAGCAAGGCCGGAGAGGAGTCGGTAGAAGACAGAAAGACCACCAACCTGCCTGCGGTGAGTAACTGAAAGGCCCTCGGAGTTAGCTTCATCAAGGGAGATTCCAATGATTCTGAAAGCTTTGGTTTCAACAGCGTGAAGATGAGCTAGGTGTGAGGCAGGAGCACCGGCCCAGAGGGGAGAACAGTATTCCATTGAGCTGAGAATGAAAGCCTTGTATGTGGTGAGGAGCTCAGGTGTGCCAACGAAGGACTTTGCATGACGGAGGATGCCCAGTCGGCGATTGGCTTTGGAGGCCAGATCGGAAATGTGGTTTTCCCAGGAAAGATCATGGCAAATAGTGAGACCCAAAAGCTTGAGTGACAGAACTTCTTGGAGAGGATTGTTCAGAAAGTAGATGGGAGGGTTGTCCAGTCGGTCTTTTCGGAGAGACACAGTAAGAGTGTGAGACTTGTCAGGATTGAAAGACATGTTCCACTTGTTTGACCAGTCTGTGATTTTTCTCCACTATTCGAACAATCCTTCGCTACAATCTTCGATGAAGTTTTCTCTTGCGGCCACGTCCCTCGAGGTTGGCAACAGTGCCATGGGCCTTAAGCTTCCTGATAACAATACATACGGTGGACACAGGAACATCAAGATCTCTGGAGATGTACGTGTTGCCTTGAGATTGTCCATGCTTGACTACAATATTGTGTCTGACCTCC